>NW_025335985.1:868941-1212698 GCF_004798865.1 Varanus komodoensis | reverse complement strand
TCTCTCTCTCTCTCTCTCTCTCTCTCTCTCTCTCTCTCTCTCTCTCTCTCTCTCTCACGCACGCACGCACGCACGCACGCACGCGAGGTGTGTGTTTCTAGTCTATAGTGCAAGGTGCTGAAAAATTCTTCCACAAGTTTTGCAAAACTTCTTCCACATTTTCGGTCTGCTTGATAGGGGAAAAAAACTGCTATAGAAAAGAAATTCAGGGGAAACTATTCTGCAGAAATTCCGAGGGGATAAATTCAGGATTCTTGAATGTACGTTACTTATAATGTGGCCAAGGAATCTGTGCAGGTGTCCTGTCTTTCATTTCTCTGGTGTCCTTAACTTTGCACACTTCAGGTAAAACCCAGTGGAAGACATTACAGAGTAATTCCTCCCTCAGGGCCTTTTCAGCTCAGGTGCAAGTAAAAGTACAGGAGGAACCCTTTATGTTCAGGGATAGGTTCCAAGCTCCCCAGTGGATGCCCGAAACTACAGATAATAGCAAGCACTATATACTGTACATACAATTTTTCACAATTTCAAAGATAGAAGATTCATTCTTACCATGCACCCTTAGCAACCTCAGCATACGATTTATTTTTCTTTCCCTATTAAATTCATAACTTCCAATAGCCTGAAATGCCTGATCCTGTCTAATCTTGGAAGCTTAGACCTGGATGTAATCTGGATGGGTGACTTAACGTTGTAAACTGCCCAGAGAGCTTTGGCTACAGGCTGAATAGAAATGTCATTAATAATAGTACTCCTGCAAAGCTCAAGGAACCAAGATTTAGGGTGGATGCCAGGAAGTACTTCCTGATGGTTAGGACCCCGAGGGTATGGAATGGGCTTCCACGGGAGGTGGTTGAGGCCCCATTGGTTCAAGGATAGGATGGACAAGCACATAGTAGGCATGTCATGAATGGAGCCGACTGGAGCCGGGGGTCAGACTAGATGGCACGGGAGACCCCTCCTGACTCGCTCTGTTTCTATGTTTCTGATTGAGAATTTTCACTTAAAGGAAGCAGATTATGATTTCTCTTTTGGACCGAAGTTACCCGCAGTTAAGTGAGAATGTGGTAACTGAACCAGCAGATATGGGGGTCCTGTCGTAGTAAGTGTATGAGTCTACCATAAGGTTATGCTTATGTGTCACAGCAGCTTAGACAGTGTACATTAGTGTAGATAGGAATAGGAAGGACAGCTAAGATTGGTTCTGTGGGCCTAATTTGAACAACTCCAACATGTTGGACGTAATTATTGGGTAGCAGAGTCAACTGATCGTTCAAAAGAGAGAAGCTTAGAGGGAAAGATTGTGGTGGATGTCCCATTTTTAGACAAGTTGCCAAGCACAGGAAAGAGAGCCACAATGCTTGAGGAGAAGCTAAGGATATTTCAACTTTCTTCAGAATAAACAAAGAGGTCAGAAGTGAGTCTGTTTTAGACTGAGGGACTTTGAAGGGTCTTGGTAATACAAAATTCACCAAGTATGGAAATAAGCATAAAAAATGGGTTGTAAAACAGAGGTTCTCTCCAGATAACCTGTTCTGCTTTCATTGCAGATTTCTGGACTCTTTTTCAACCCATTAGGAAGTGGCTTTGAAATAAAATGCATCCTTCACTGGTGAATATAGTAAGCTATTTCCATTATTTTCCAGGCAATGAATTAGGCATGAAATATGCATTCTATCCTTTTCAAACCATTCTCTCTCTGTGTAGAAGTCAGTGTGTCTCAACATCAAGGCCCCCACGTCTCCTTGTACATGTCAAATTTTAGTAGACAGGAAATGGGCATCTGCCATAAATTTAAACAGGTGGTTTGAAAGGAAATCACTATTAAATTTTATTTCCCTATGCAGAAAGTGTGAGCAGCCTTAGAGACACCATAGCAGTTGAGAAATGTATAACAGAAATTAAATATATGTAGACATACAGAAAGAGATAAACAGTACCCTTAGCTACTTTACAGTGAATAGGTATCCTACCCAAATAAATTTAAAATAAATTATAAATTGCCCTGAAAATGCAGCAGAGAAGAAGAAATGTCTTTAATGATTATAGACAGAACACTTAGAAAAAACTGGGAAATTGGAAGAGACATTTGCACTCTGCACTGGCTCTACCTCTTTCCTGGGGCTAAATGCAACAGCCCCCACCCCAAACATGCATTATGAAGAATGCAAAGGGGGGGGCAGCATACCCACACAGGTGCTGCTGGTGGTGCCACTGGCAGTGGGGATGCCAAAGCACAAATCCCGTAAGAAAAAAGAAAATAACTGCTGTCATCCTTGACAACGGTGTTTTCTACCTGTGAGAGATGGGTAGAGATTTATGCCCCCACTGGAGTGATTGGGTGCAATTGGTTTCCTTAGTTTCTCTGCCCACAGACAGAATGAGAACACCAGGAGGCCATTTCTACATAGCTCTGGTTGTATCGATGGAATTCTGCTTGCAGTCCAAGTGGAAGTTGTCCCATGTAGATGGGATATGTGTTAGGTGTTGAAATACTAGCATGCCGCCCAGAGAACCTTCAGATTATGGGGCAGCATAGAAATGAAATTCAATCAATCAATCCATGGAATGCAGGATCCTATAGATACCCTTTGAACAAGCTTGCACATTAATTGGTTGGGCCATGTATATGCAGACTCTACTGCCTACTCAGCATACTCATGCACACATACACCTCCATTTGCAAGCTCCCCCCAGTCCTAACACCTCCATACATCCATCTCCTCAGTGCCACACCAGGTTTCTGAGAGCTCCTGGGCAAGGTCTGGCAGTAAGTCTCCAGTCTCACTTCCATAGTCTTCTGCTGCTGTTCCTCCTCACTCTATTTCTCATCATTGCTACCATGTGCCACCATGCTGACTTTTCTCCTATAAAGTTTTCTGCTGAGAGGTAAAAGCATGAAGAAGGGTTGGGAAAGCCCAAGAAGATTACAAGAAGAATTTGCCCTTCTGCCCTGATAAAATTCTTTGAATGAGGCAGAGTGAAGGAAGGACAGAAACCTCACCTGAAAAGCACTTGTGGAGTCAAGTATGTAGAGTTGGAAGGAAGCCTGAATCTCCTTGCAGTCTGAAGGTCATTCAGACCTACCATAGCTGAGCTTCTTTAGATGAAGCTTTCAACCCACCCTTTACCAAGGCTTCTGCTTCCAGATTCTTTGCAGGATTAAGATTAGCTCCTTTACATGTTCCCTGTCTCCTCAGAATCTTTCTTTCTCTATCTTTCAATGTGTTCCATTTTTTATTTCTTTTATTTATGTCATTACACCACCACAAGGTGAGCAGCAGTATAGCAGAATTGCAAAAATACATGCACTTCTCTTTCGGGTTCATTCCACCCTTTTCAGGTAATACCACACTTTCTAAGCTGCAAGAATGGTTAGAAAGCACAAGAGATAACAAAGTACCTGAAAACTACTGTGAGTGAAGAATCAGGAAAGCATAATAAATGCCTCAATCAGAGAGGAAGTTAAGATTGTCAGCCTTTCCTGGCTGGGTCCTTAGACCAGAAATAAATATGCTGAACAGCTACTGATGAAGATATATTTCTGTGAGTTAAGAAGAGAAAATGAAATCTAAAATGTATGCACTAATATCCAACCACATCCTCAAAATCTCCCCCAAAGGCCGAAAAAAAGTCTACTTGCATAGCTATACATCAAGTTAGTATGTTGAATCACCTTTGCTAAGCTGGAAAGGCAAGGTCTTCAGCCAGATGGGTGACCATACATGGAAAGAGAAGCAGAGGGTTGGACTTGATGGAAGGCCCTTCCAACTCTACTTCTATTCTATTCAGGAACAGGCACCAAAATGGTGACTGTACATGAAAAACCTGGACTATGGGATTTTCTGGAGGGAGCCACACTAGATATTTGTACCAGCACTGCAATTGTGTGTCCTACAAAGCTCACCAAAGACTGACCACCTAGTGCAATCTCTGCCATTAGATCCCAGATTCCTTCAGAACTGTCCTATCATCATCTTTTTATTTGTTGCATTTATTTTGAGGTGCCTATTCAAGTGTGTGTGCCAAACTTGTGGTATTATTCTAGCAAGAGAAGGAGTGGCTTCTGTGGCCAGGGCAGGGAGCAAAAGGAAGTGATCTCTCTGAATGCAGTGGAACAGCAGCAATGCTGAGAAGGAGATCAGCCCAGTCATGCTTTCATTGCTTCCCCACCTTCCTCGCTGTTTCCCCTCCACACACACACACACAGTTTCTCTCTCACACACTCTGTCTCTTTGACTTGGTCACCGAACGCAAACCTGCTTCCTTCTCCCTGCCCTGGAATAGCTGCAGGTCTACGCAGAAGTAGCTCTAATAATGGCTTGCTGAGAAGTAAATCATGTTGTCTTCCATGTCTTAGATACGTGCTTGCTCAAAAGTAAATCACACTGGAATGTGTGTGGAAGATGATTTAAACACCCACACACCGGGGCTAGGAATCGGAAGAAGTGATGCGAACATGGGTGGATCAGTCACACATCTGCTGATATAAAATGTCTTTTGACCCTCGTTTATACTCAAAGGGGCATCTTTTATATTCTCCAGGTCAGTTTTGGATGATAGCTCTGTGGTTCAACTTGTCAAGCTGCGTTTCACTTCTGGTTGCCCTGGAAGGCCTTCTGACCTAGATGGGAAGTGGTTTCTGTCTTTCCCTGTTGAAGTGTCATTAATCTGACCATGTGCAGTTGCTTGCTAAGTGGCTATGCAGGCAATGGAATTCTTTGGCCTTTGACAATTTGACTCCTTCACTCTTTAAATCCACACTAAGAGAGGCAGGTGACACGCAGCTCACCCAGGCGGATGGCTCACAGCCCTCAGCAGAGCACAGAGGCACATGGCTTTTTATGCACCTAACTGACCCACCCAAGCAATGTTTGCTGGACTGCATGAGCACAGCCTGCAGACGGAGAGGATCCTGTGCTTTTCTTTCACCTTGACAGAAGGACGATTGTAGTTAGCAGTGCTGGCTCCAGTTTTTGGGGGGTCCCTTGGAGAAGATGACCTCAGTGGGTCCACCACCAGCTCATCTCTGCCCCTGCTTCCCATTGCCTTTTCCTCTCCTTGTGGGTCTAATCCTCACAACTGCTACAACTCCTCACTCTTGCCATACTTGCATGTTTGGAAGAGGCAGGTGGACAGACTCTGAGAGCGAGCGGAAAGGGCAACAGGTCCAGCAGGCTGCAGGGGACAGCAGGGGCCCTCCTGTAGGAGTGTGAGCCTTAGCAGATGCCCAACAATGCCAAGATCATGTACCTGAAAAATGTACCCAGTTGCAGTTACGCACCTCCCTGTATCATAGGATAATACAGAGATAGTCATTTGGGAAAGCTTGGGGCAAACTAGATATTGCAAATGTAGGACATACCCAGTTGGCCAGCTTTTGGCAGAAGCCAGCAAGTCACATCCCAAGCATAAACACAATAGAGAACCTACAGCCCAGTCACACAACCACAGAGAATTGCCAATGGCTGGAGACTGAGCAAGCTCCCGCCCAAAAGCCTCCACCTCAGCCCTCAGGTAGACGCACCTCCCAGGTGTGCATGGAGAGCACATGGATTCAAATGTACTAACCAGGAATCCCAGAGGGAATTTCAACCCAGTAAGTAACAGTCCCTGCTGCTCGGTCATACAGGGTATAAAAGGAGGCTCCGTCATGCTCCTGGAGTCGATCGCCATTTTTGCTGTGGTCAAATTTATTCTCAAGAATAAAGATACTTCTTCAACCTGTTGCCCTTACAGTGCTTAATCGGGCTGAGTGTGCCAAGGTCCAGACCCTTGAGTCCTACACAAGGAGGTGTGGCTGTTGCCACAGAGCTGCAAATCCATGTTTCCCTGATAACATGTAGGGAAAGCAAACATATTATACACTGCCCTTGTGCTCACTTGGTCTGCCTCCCACAGGTGCCAGCCATTGAAATGCAGTAGGGTAAGGCAACCCTGCATGATGCATCTTCTTTACTAGAATGCACTTTTTCTAACAGGAAGACACAGGGAGCAGATGCATAGCTGTTGGTGCACATCTGGGTGGTGGTCAGAAATTCCTTATAATGCGTGATTTGGGCCTCAGATCCACCCCAAAGGCCCCTCCATGCAGCACGGAATGCTGTTGTGATAGTTCAGCAAAAAGCATTTACCATCATTGGGTGCATGCTAATAAACACTAATACAACAGCAGGAGGAGGAGCTGGAAAGGTGATGTGCACAGGAAAATTGCCCTTTAAAAAAAGTGTGTGTAGGGTGGGGGAATCTGAGCTATTATGCACATGCTAGCACAAAGGAGTGGCAATTCAAAAAATAAAAATTATTCTCATCTCTTTTCAGAAAGTCAAAGCAACCTCCCCTCTCTCCCATGCTGGTTTTTGCAGAAGTGCTACTGAAAGCAAAGTAATTTATTTCAGAAAAGTCATGTACAGCAGTGTGTTTTCAGCTTGTTTCTCACCCAGCATTTGAAACAATGTGAGAGGTTTGTGTTATTCACAGACCCACAGTTCCAAGCCTCTGCATTAGCAAATATTGTTCTTGTTTTGTAGAGCTTGGTAAAATGCTTCTGGATAGCAATGTCATTTCCCTAGCAGCCCACCGCCCTGCTGAAATTACTCCCCGAAGAACAGTACTGCAAGTTTAGCACACACTGAAATATATACCACTGGAAAAAAATGTAACAGATAAAAATATACTGTAATAGCTGAAGAAATCCAGGCTTGAATAGTGTAAGGAAGCTGTTTGGGGCATGAAAACCAGGGGGCCCAAAAGAAACCAGAATCATTTTCTGGTGGGCAAGCTTGTTGTAGTAAAAGCTTCCACTGCTAGATGCCTTCCGCATCACTCTGCTGACTGGCATCATCAAGTGAATTCATGGTGAAACGTTTGCATCTTCTTTTTATTCCCCCAAATGGAAAAAGTCCTCAAAGGAAAACATTTTGCAAACGTGGAAGAGGTGCAGAAAAAAACAACAATGGCAGAGGCATTAAAAAGCATCGCTTTGCAAGAGTTTCAGGACTGCTTCGAAAAGTGGAAAACACATTTAGACGGGTGCATTGCATCAAATGGAAAGAACCTTGAAGGAGATTCAATTTGTAACACCTAAAATAAATACACATTTTTAAATAAAAAATTCCAGTTTCTTTTGGGTCCCCCCTCATATCCTATAACATGCCAGGGAGTCAGAACTGGAGGAAAAACTTTTTGGATAGATTTATAGGTGGCACATTGGAAGGGCCTGTTTCCATGGGGTACACATTCATTTCTATGATCAAACAGATGCTGCAGAGTTTTGAAGCACTGCACAACACTTGCACAAGATGAAAGCAGAGTGAACACACAGACATACACATTGCAGATTATCATGCCTCTGTTAGATCTCCTTTAATTGTTCCTCTCTGCAAAAGAAATCTAACAGAAGGAGCCTAATTAAAATTTGGGTTGTGTCAAGGCAAAGCTGCTGTGCTGCAAAGAATTGGTCCCAAATGAAGCAAATGCAAATGCAAAAGAATGTTCCCCAACAGATGACCATGAGTGTCATATGAATTATGAATTACGACAGCGGGTTAACCATAATGGATTGAACAAATAAAGATTCCTCTGTCGATCTAGTTTCATCTGCACCACCATTAACCTCATGTCACTTGGAAGCAATTCCATGCTTAGGGCTATACTGGGATCAGAGAAATATCCTCCGCAGACTATTTTTGTCCTTGTTGACTAGGTGAATTTCTGGCATAAGTGGCAACTTTTAATTTGACCAGAGTCTGTATATTCTTGCCTGGATCTCCAGGTTGCTGAATGCAGATGGCCATTAAGCCAGTGAAAATGTCTTAGAGTGGGCTCCTAGCAACTTTGTAAGCTAGTCAATGGTGGGTGACCATTGACCTAGTTCTGAGATGACCCAGAAGTTACTACAGAAGGTGTCCTTCCCCTGCCATGAGGGCATCAGGACATGTGGGAGGCTCCTTTCCACAAAAGTATCACCTCAATGACCAGAAGGCTGTGAGAGGAATTTTACCACCTTTTCGAACTTGAATATAGATGCTTGCTTAAGAAGTGGAAGCATCACAAAGTGCATGTGCCCATGTAGTAGGCAACTGCTTGGCTAGTTTTCGTGCATGTCTGTACCTACTATCTGCATAGAATTACTTACATGAAAAATAATTTGAAATAGCATAAAATATATTAGAAGACAATAAACAAACCCAGCCAAGAATAAAAGAAAGGTCCCTTGATCATGGCAGGGCCCTGGAAGACCAAGGAAATCTTTAAAGGCCTCCACAAAGAGGACTGCCTTAATCTGGCACTGAGAAGATGGCAAATTCAGCACCAGGCACAAGGGAAGCTGCAGCAGGAAGTTGTTCCAATAATGGGGGGGCCATAACAGAACCCCCCCCCCCCACTCGCTGAACCTCTCGAGACTCCAGGTAGCCCCAGAGGGTGGGTGTAGTGTCCAGGTAGATTGGGGTTGGGAGAGGCGCTTCAACAAGTATTGTGGTCCCAGGCCATGTAGGGCATGGTAAGTTAGGACCAGAAGCTTGAATTGGGGCCAGAAGCATAAAGGCAGCCAATGCAGGCAGGTCTTTTATATTCAGACCTCCAGGTCCCAGTTATTAATCTGGTTGCCACATTCTGCATCAGCTGCAGTTTCTGAACCATCTTCAGGGACATTCCCAGATAGACTGCATTGCATTAGTCTAATCTAGAGATCACTGAAGCCAGGCTATCCTGTCCAGGCAGGGGAGCAGCTGGGTCACCAGCTGAAGCTGACAGAAAGTACAGTGAGCCACCAAAGCCGTTTGAACCTCAAGTGACAAAGTTGGATCATGGAGCACCCCCAGGCTACGAACCTGCCCCTTCAGGGGGAGTGCAACCCCATCCAGAACAGGTTGAATATTCCCCATTTAGTCAAAAGAATCACCCACCAACAGCCTCTCTGGATTGAGTTTCCGTTTGTTAGCCCACATCCAGTCCATTACTGTAGCCAGACTCTGGTTTAGCTCATCCACAGTCTCACCTGCTGTCGGTGAAAAGGAGAAATAGAACTGCGTGTCACCAGCATACTGATAGCAACACACTCCAAAACTCCAGTTGTTGCACGGGGGGCAGAACAGACCCCTGAAGAACTCCATGCAGGAGAATCCATGGGGCTGAACAATATTGCCCACTCACCCCCTTCTGGAGATGGCCCTCCAAGTAGGAACAAAACTACTGTAACACCGTGCCCCCATTCCCAATTCAGCCAGCTGCTCCAGAAGTGTACCACGGTTGATGGTATCGAAAGTAGCAAAGAGGTCCAGCAGTATCAACAGGGTCACACTCCCCTGGTCTCACTTACAGCATAGGTCACCACACAGGGCAACCAAGGCTGTTTCCGAACCTGGACTGAAATGAGTTGGATGATGCAGAAGAGGACCCAGGGTGAGCCTGATCGTCTGCAGGTCATTCTACCCAGTGACAAACAGAAAAATGTACTGCTCTTGCTCGAATTCCATGGACTTTTGATAAAGGTGTCAAAAAATGGTGAAATGTTCCTCATTGCTTGATGAGCCTGGCACTTTTGTATAAAGAACCTGGCTGGATCAAATGGGAGACCTATCTAGCCTTTCCAATATATGATTGTGCTTTAACATACACCAAAACATAAGCAACAAACCCAGTAACAACAGATAACCCCAGGGTTATATGAGCAAGTTCATTCTTGAAGTTATAGCATAAGAGTTTCCTAAAGTTAATGAATGAGGAATTGTGTTGCTTTGGAGTTGGCTCAAAGTATCTTTCCCCAACTTCACATTACAGTTGCATGTTCCTGTATGCAATTTCCATTGCCAATAAATAATACAAAGTTTTTGAAAAGTTGTTTGTCTCTTGCTGCTTTGAGTTATTTTGTTAGCATTTCTGCAAGTGCCATATTCCATTCAATAGTTCTTTAAGGGTAAGCTTTTGGTTGCACAACAATTGCTGTCTATAGAATATGTACATTTAAGGTGTGATTTAATACCCCCTGACCTTGATACACCTAACCTGCAAAAACCCAGCTCATGAAGTGAGGCAGAATAGCAGTGAGCCTCTCCTCCATGGTACCTCACAGCCTGGATTTCTGTAGCCCCGGCCTTCTCTCCTCCCTGCCCCTGGTCCATTGCTTTCCCTCCTCTCCAAGAGCAATTTGCACCCTCCGAGAGGCAGCTGGCCCAGTTATTTCCACATTGAATATAAGGAGAAGGGAGCTTGGTCTTTGGACTCCCAGTACAAGGTCACATAGCCCTATGTCCCCCAAGCCCCCCTCCCAACAATGTTGGGATAGCATAAGATTGTGCCTTTAGTATTTTACAGCATACTGCAGAAAGATTAATTCAATTGGTGGCGATTAGTGGAGACTTAACTAGTCTAGCATTCTGTTTCCACATGGCCAACCAGATATTGCTTGAAAGCATCCTAATAGGACATGAACAAAACAATGGACTCCCACTTGTGTACATGGCATTTTCTTGGAGGTGTACAGCCATCATGACTATAGCAATTGACAGTTTTATCCTCATCAATTTGAGTAATCCTCTTTGAAAGCTGCCCAAGTCATCTGTTTTTATTCATTCTCAAGGTTATGGGGGAATTTTAGGAATATTTTTTGGGGTGACACGTGTGCACATGGGTGGGTTAGAAGGGAATATCCTCTTAATGTCACTGCTTGAGAAGGGTCATAAGGACAGGCATTCTTTACAATGGAGATTGCACTTCTCTGTGGCAGATGTTGTGGCAACCAAGTAAAATCTCCAACCACATAATGAACTATTATTGGTACATCTGTAACTTGAATGGGATTAAGCATTGTCTGGGCCTGGTAGGGCCAACCTCTAATCAGTTCTGATTGAAAACACCCATCTGAGCTTGAAGAAAACATTTCCAAAACTCTCTCCAAACAAAACTTGGCTGTTCACACTGATACATTTGGTATTTTGAGATATTTCTATATGATAATTGGTGGGATCGATTGTTCACACTTCTTGCTGACATTCTTTGTCTTAGAGATAGTCATTTAGCAAACAGATGAGCTTCAACCAAACATGTTGTTAATTGGCTCCATATTCCAACTGAAAAGAGAGGGAAAGAGAAGGATTTTTTTGTACTCATTTTTGCCCTGTAAGAAGAGCCATGCTGGTTCATCCAGTCCAAACCAGCTGCCCATGGGTTCCCCCAAGCAGGATATGAATACAAAGATCATCTCTTGTTCCCCTGCCAATGATGTGCCTAGCCAGACTGCCTTTGCTAATAACAACCAGCTTTGTGGTACAGCCCCAGCTTCTAGTGAGACAGGGAGAAAAATGCCCCCCCTCCACTTTCTCCACATTATGTATACTTCTGGACACCCCTTTAATGTCCCCCCTTACTTGTCCTTTTTCTAAATCTCAGCTGTTGCAGCTGTTCCTCAAAGGAAGTTACTCCAGCCCCCTGATCATTTTAGAAGTGTCCTTCTCTGCACTCTTTCCAACTCTACAGTGTTCTTTTTCATAGCCATGATTATAGTTTTTAATAGAGGGAATAATGTTATGTCCTCCAGACATAAGGTTGGAAACAGTGCTCTGTCCCCCATCTCCTCATCACTGTTATAAGAGCCCCCCCCCCCCGACAGTCTGAAATGGTACAGTCCAGGTACAGCTTCTCCACTTTGGTGAGAATTTGATCCATGTATCAGCTTGTGTCAAGGTAAATCAGTGGCTGGAACCAAGACTGGCCCTTCAGTCTTTGTTCAGTTCATAATGCATCATTTTTCAGAATGATTTGTCAATGTTAAAGTTCAGTGTTTAAAGTATTGATGTTCTGTTTGCACAAAAAGCACCTTGAAGCCCATACAACCAGGGTCAGAAGTAATCATTCCCGAATATGCCTGCACCTTATATAATATGCTGTGCTTGAAATAAGAGAGCTTATCTTGACACTGTGTCTGAGTGCTTTCCACCCAGGTTGCTGCTGATCTCCAAAGTCCGTGACCTTTTAATGACTATCTACCAGCAGGTCTGGATTAGCCCTCAGAGACAGATGCTTGGTTTCTTGAGAAACCCGTGAAGAGCATTTCTCAAAGACCATTTTTGTTCATTGATTGAACTGGTATTCCACCTTTTCATTACAGGCAGCACTCTAAAACTATACATTGTAAGTACAAAAGCATAAAAGCAAAGCAATGGAAACACCTCAAAGAAAATAAATAAACCAAATTTAAAACTGCTTCAATAAATAAGTCCACTTAAAAGCCAAGTGTCTGAATAAAAAACACCTTTGCCTGCTGGGAGAAGGACAATAAAGATGAAGGTAACTGCTTTCTTCCAGGGCCTGAGAAGCCATCATGGGCCAGTCACTATCTTTTGTTTTCTAGTTGCAAGTGCTGAGCAAAGGTGTTGCTCTTATCCCAAGGCAGAGGAATAGGACAGAGCTCTCTACCCTGCGGACCTTAAGGACACAATCCTAAACAAGTTTAGACAAAGATGTGGCTGGGGCATGCTGGGAGTTGTAGGCCTTCTCTTCTATCGAAACTTGCATAGGATCACATTGAAGCGGTCTACCAGTTATTTCCTCTCCCAGAGGAACTGTTGCAACATGAGTGGATGAGGAATTTTTAATACTCTGCTCAGCACCCTTTTGAACTACACTTACCAGATTTTTCTCAGGAAGCCAAAGGAATTAAAAGGGTATACAAGTGATAAAGGTTGGTTTCTGTACATGCTCCTCTTGCATGCAAAACATGAGCCCAGTCCGTGAAACTAGAACCGTCAAAAAAATCTTGTCTGTTCATGTATTTAAATCATTGCTCTCTTCTTCATCTGAAAAAGGAGCTTCCAGAAGAGCTTTACAGAGATTAAAAATAAAATAGCCACTGCCCTCATGGTTACAATCTTTTAAAACCGATTTTTATTGTAAAAGAAAAAACCAAAAGCAAAAATAGAAGACAGAGAAAAATAAAATGAAATTAAATAGCATTACAATTCTAAATGAGAAGCTATTGCAATTAATATGCCAATATTGTGTACCTCAATATATTTTATCTAGAGCAAAATATACTGCTATTTTTAGGGAAAGGTATGAATAGACATCAACAAAAGCAGCCCAGATAGCCATATATTTATCTATTTGTAGATTATGTCAAAAGACCACCTGTTTAAAAATCGAAAGCATCAGCAAGTCTTCAACCTGCTGTTTTATAAAAGGCAACTTTGTCCTTCTGATGTTGTAATGTTAGTCATTTAGTTGTCAAAGGGGCATGAAGGTTCCATTTACACAGACCTTGCATTCAGTTCCACAAGACAGGTGGCTAGTTAAAAAGAGCACATGTGTCTGTAAATATTAAAGAACTTTCTGACATAAAGTTTATCCCTATTATTACCTCCTTCCAAAAATAAACAACCATCAAGCATTGCCTAAACATAGGAGTGACAGAAGCATTAACTGCATTATACCTCTAGAAATTGGTCAATCTAGAGAAAATCTAAAGAAGATCTTGTAGATCATTTAGTACAAATTAACAAATAGACCTGATATAAAGAGAGATCTGGGAGACCTTTTACTGGAATTTTCATTCTTTTCAAAGATATTCATGGTGGAGTCAAATCCCCTTGGAGTTTACACAACAAAGCATTACATTTTTGGAAATAGTTGTTAGGTATGAGTACCAGATAAAACATAAACAGAAAACATTCATTTTAAGTGTATTTACCGTACCTAATAAACTCAGCTTTTAAAATGTGCATTTAGTAATGTCCTGAAAGATCTCATTAATCAACTTATGTAAATTTAGCTTAATTGTTTGAGAAACATCTCAAGCAATAAGCATTCACAAATAAATAATGAAATCTGGGCAAAGTCTAGATTGCCAGTTAGCTAGTACATACTTACAATCTAAAACACATGACATAAAAGGAAAGGGGATTGGGAGGGAGAAGGAAACCAGTCATTGCAGGCTCTAGACTTTGTTATGAAGTTCAACAGGTCCTGATGTTGGACTTAAGCACAAGGGAAAGGCTACTGTTTCCTCTTCCTCTGGTGGCTCCACTGAATTCTCATGATCACAACGTCTCCACTGGGACTTCAGCTATCCTTGCTTCAGCTCCAGGCGGGGAGAGCAACAAATGTGGGTCTGAGGCGTACCCACTGAGCAAGGAGAGGTGTGAGGAGTAAGCATTTAAGGAGCGTGTTTTAACATATTTACTGTTTGGGGCAACGAGGCAAAAAGAATGGTCTGGCGGCACATGATTTGTTTAGAGAAAGCTAAGCAGGTTGGGGCCAGCCAAGGAATCCTTCTGCCAAATATACATCAGATGTTTTGCACTTCTAGGGGAAAGCCTTGGGATACCTTGTTCCTTGTATTACATGCTTTGGGTGCGTGATTTAGCCGTCCACGTGTTCCGGAGTACAGAGAGGGCTGAATATGGCAAACGAGTACTGATGGTCAGGATGCTTTCTCTGATTATGTAAAAGCCACGAGTGTTTGAGAATAGCAGATAGATGGTGGAGTGTGAGGATTATGCTGATGGATTTTACATAATGGATTATCCAGAGGTAAGCATCTTACTCTGGTCCAGGAGACAGCCAATTAACGCCTCTCCAGACACCTTATTTAAAGGCAGCTCATACAGAGCCTTCCGTACGCAGACATCTTCAGAGCAACAAGAATCAGCTACTGGGAGTTAATTGCAGAAGCTTCAGAATCCATCAGGTAGGTCTTTCAATATGCACATTCATGCTATTTTATTTCAGCTTTGTTTGACCCCCTTGTTGATTCATCTGCTTAGAGGCGTCAGTGGCTTGGATAGAAAATCGCAGGTGTTTTCAGCATACACTGAAGAGCTGGTGCGGTGTAGCAGGCTGGGATGAAGGCGATCCAGATTCTAGTTCCCACTCAGCCATGAAGTTCACAGGGTGGCTTTGAGCCAATCCCTGATTCTCAGCCTGATGTGCCCCACAAGGTTGTTGTGAGGATAAAAAGCAATGGAGGAAGAGGATCGTGCAGCCTGCTTTGGGTTGATAGTAGGAAACAAAGAATGGGTGTAGTATAGTAACAAACAAATAAAACCATTAGCCATTTTTTAATGGGATGCCTGATGAATAAGCTCAGATGCAGTGTGGGGCCATTCGCCCCAGTGATCATGAGTTGCTTTTGCTTGCTTTCTGCATGTTTAGGATTAGAGATTAGAGACCTGGACTCCATGGTTAGGGGATGAAAAATGGGCACTTCTTGATAGGCGAGGCCTGGTGCCTGTGCCATCTTTGTACTGCCCTAGGTCCACTGTGCTAATGGTAGCACCTGAACCAATGGAGATGTGGTTCCATTCCTTCCAAAAAGGGCTTAAATTCAGGGAAGCATCACCATTCAATTCTACTGACGGTGCAGCTGAGCCCTCCGCAATGTCACATCAATCCTTTGGAAGGGTTCCAGGGGGCTGTGCTGGATCCTGCACCCAACACCATGCTTGATTGCTTGTGGCTTGGATTTGGATTATGGGAATCTGTTTGCTCTCAGTTTAAGGCTAGCTTAACCAGCCCCATAGCAGCTGCTGCTGGTGTCCTTTCTCATGACCTTAAAGCAAGGGAGGCTGACAGGCACCACATGTCCTGTGGACCAACTGCTCTGTATGATCTGCAGGTAGATTATCTGGCTGGGTCAGGGACACTGCAAAGAACTGGGAACGTGTCAAGTCCCAGCCACCAGAAGCCGGAGAAATCCTGAGGCTCAAGCCTAGCTAATTGTCAACCTCCCCTAGAAGATGGTTGCTCTTCCTTTGCACAGAACATCCAAGAAGGCTGGGCAAGAGAAGTGTGAGGTTGCTTCTTAGGCAAATGGAGTCCACAGAGGGTGTCTTGCCTGAACTTCCACCTCCAAATGCTGAGGTTGGCACCTTTGGCTGCAGTGCAGCATGCTATAGACCTAGATGAGGTACAGAAATAGAACTTTATCACCGCATGTGATTTGCTAGATGGGAAGTGCATTCCTTGCCTTTTTGCAATGCAGATGGCTTGGTATGGAAGAGGCTTTGGTCTTGTGAACCTCCATCTGCAGGCTAGACAGTGTTTTTGCTGCTTAAAGAAGAACGTGGTCTAGATGCAGCTGTCCCTGGACTGGGACTCTAAGAGCTGACAGAGAGGGTGTGCTGCAAGGCAGTAATCTTATACCCCCTTTAGCTCCTAGATTAGAGGGTGGCAGATTAGAGAACTACCTGTGTGGGAAAGTATAACCTACCCATCTCCTTGCACCTGCCCATGGTGGTCCTGATTCAGATCATGTCCCTGTGCACTTGCTGAAGAGCAGAACCAAATGGTAGGATCACATAGACTCTGCATTTTACATAGCATCTCATTCAGCCCCTAGGAGAGTGTTCTTTTAAGAAAATATGCCCAGAATGGCACTGCAATCATTTCAGAAATGCCACTGATTTAAGGAAAGTACTAGATAGCTGGGAAACATATAAACTAATGAGGCACAAATGAGAGTAATTTGCTGCAGAATCTGCAAAATATACAAGACATTTAAAACCACAGTCTGAAATTGCCAGATAAATTTAAACCACAGTTTACAAACTAGCAAATGGTGGCAACACTTAGACCAACACATTTCTCCAAACATTATTGGATATGCCATCCTAAAGTTGGCCAGAGATTGGCTAAGGGAAAAAAAAACCCAAATGCATCGATACAAGATGGGGAATACGTGGCTAAACAAAACTGAAAAGGAAAAAGACCTTGGAGTTATCTTTGGCAACAGGCAAAATATAAACCAACAATGAGATACAGCCACAAAAAGGGGCAAATGTTATTTTGGGATGCATTAACAGAAATATTACATCCAAATTATGAGAAGTAGTAGTTCCCCTATACTCCTCACTAGTTAGACTTCACCTGGAATACTGTCCATGCATCCATATATATGCCCTCCCGCCCCTTGAGATCAGCAACAGATGCCCTTCTCCGGGAACCCTCTGTGAATATTAGGAGGGTGAGTACTCGGAGGAGGGCTTTCTCTGCGGTGGCGGCCCATCTATGGAATGTGCTCCCCAGAGAGGTCCGCCTGGCGCAGTCGTTATTTGTTTTTCGGCGCCAGGCTAAGACCTTTTTATTTAAAACTCATTTTAATTGTTAATTTATTTGTATTTATAGGATTTTAAATCTTTTAAGCTGAGATGCACCAGGTTTTAATATTTTTACTTGTATAATTGTTATATTTATGTATTTTGTTTTTGTTGTGAGTCGCCCCGAGGCTTAGTTGCGATGGGGGTGGCATAAAAATGTTTTAAATAAAATAAAATAAAATAAAATAAAATAAATGATGGAGAAAAAGTAGAAAGGATCCAGAGGAGGGCAACAAGAATGATCCAGGGTTTAGAAACATTGCTCTATTAGGGGAGACTGAGAGAACTGGGCATGTTCAGCCTGGAGAAGACTGAGGGGGACATGATAACCCTCTATAAGTACCTCAAAGGCTGTCACAAAGAGGAAGGACAAGATCTCTTCTTGCTCATATCAGAGTGTAGGACATGGAATATTCAAGTCAAGTTGCGACAACCCAGATTCAGGCTGGACATCAGGAAAAGCTTCCTCGCTCTCAGAGCAATACGACAGGGGAACCAGTTGCCTAGGGAGGTGGTAAGCTCTCCCACACTAGTGACATTCAAAAAGAAACAACAGCCACCTTCTTGGCCCCTTCCAACTCTACTATTCTATGATTCTGTGATTGGATATGATGCAACGTGGCTCCATAGGCAGAGAGGGAGGCCTGAAAGCAGAAAGGCACTTATGTTCCCCGAGGCCCCCAGGACACTCATGGAAACCAGCTTGGAGATAAATGTCTCACCAGCAGCGTTCTGCCAATGCATTGAGGGAATGGGGCATGACAGCGGCAGCTGAAGATCCTTCCTCCTAGGCTCCCTCAACTACACTAGCCCTAGACCTGACATTGTTAATCCCCTTCCATTGTTAATCCCCTTGCTCTGGCTGCAGTAAGCCAGCAAAGTTAGGAAGTGGTGGTACCTCATCTCACCACCCCCAGCAACCTCCACCATGCAATTGCTCTGCAAGAGACATAGAGGCAATTCAGTATCTGGAACAGTAAAAGCTCACTTGTGTGGTTTTTGTTCTGCTTTTCTTTTTTTAAATGCCTAATGCTGTACAAGATTAGCAGTGCGTGCTCTCGTGTTGCTAAATTCAAGCATGTTTCTGTGACAGACAGGGCAGTGTTCCTTCCCCCAGCTATCTAATTTGGCGCAGATAGTTAGAGCTCACGGCACCTGTCAGGAGCCTTGCTGAATTCCATGTGTTTGGAGGGTTTTCTCCAATAATTAAGCAAATAGGATAGCAGAGAATGAATGCCATTGTGTTTGGTCAGGAGAGCAAGCTGCTAACTGGGGGCTGAACGACTGTCTTTCTTCACAGGATGAGATACGCTCAGTCCACACTCCTCGTGATCGTGGCCTCCATCATTGATTACTGCTGGGCCCAGTCCTCCTGTGCAGTGGAGTCTTTCTCTGTGAAAGAGGACTTTGACCCCAAGCGGGTAACTATGAACTCTTTATCATGTCAAGGACTACAGCTTGGTGCGAGTCATTTGCAAAAGTAAAATCGCAAGCCACGCTTTTTCATGTTTGTCCATTGCCTCTGAATGCTTTGTAATCTTTTAAAATCCAGTCACTGTTTGTAAACGTAGGGTACCTTCTGGGAACCTAGCTGTGATCCAGCAACAGCTTTCTGTTGGGTCGGCTGGACAGTGTAACAGCACCATAGTCAGACTAAAACTTTTTTTTTTGGTGCAATTTATAAAGAAAAGTTAAAAAATACACTGGAGGCAGATATATTTTTTGGGAGGGGCACCCCTACTCTGGTCAAGTAGCTTCAGGCCTACTTGGTCTATATGTTGCATCAAGAGCAAGGCAGCTGCTGTGACATGGTGGCTTCCATGCTCCTGCTGATGAGACAGCAAGGAATGATCGTACAAGAGTCGTAAGGGAGCTTGCAAGTCATCTGGTTCATTCCACTTCTTTGTGCTGGGAGCCAAAGCTAGAACATCCTCCCTGGCTGTCTGGCGCTCTGCCTGAAAACCTCCAGAGAGGGAGAACCTCCTGCCCTCACAGATAATTGACTCCATAGTCAAACTGCCCTGAGCATCTACAGGTTTCTGCCAGTGTTCATCTGAAATCGATCCTCTTGTCACTTAGGCTCAGTAGAGCCGGCCCCACTCGGTGGGGCAGCTGAGAGGAAGTTGCGAGTGCCCCACCTGCAGCAGAACATCCCAGGAGAAGATTGATGAGCTGATTCTGCTGAGGAACTGGCCCTCAAGAATGCCACACTATCTTGTGGGGAAAGATTGGAGGAGGCAGGGCTGGGGTTTGCTTAATTGCTGATGGTTTGGATTTAGATTATGGAAACCAGTTTGCTTAAAATTTTTGCCCATCAGTTTGCTGGTTTAGTCTTTCCCATCACCTGTTTCCCATCTCCTTCTGTTCCGGTTAATATTCAAGCTTGATGACATATGGTGGCTGTCCATCCTGGTTATCTTACATGTTCTTTGCATTTTAGTATGCAGGCAAATGGTATGCACTGGCCAAGAAAGACCCAGAAGGCCTGTTTCTACAGGATAACATCTCAGCTGAATACACGATTGAGGAGGATGGTACCATGATTGCATCTTCTAAAGGGAGAGTGAAGCTTTTTGGGTAAGGCACAAAAGTTGGTGATTTGGCAACTACTGCTCCTGTGTATCACTGGCCACCTGGTCCTATGACCTGCTCATCCATTCCTGTGATCAGGATGGCAAATCCATGCTGCTCTGTTGATCTCTAGGTTGTAGGCTGGAGCTAGAATGGGAGGAGGCCATTTTGCTTAAAAATAAAAATGACTTCCTGCAAAGCTTAACCATTTCAACAGTTGCTGGAGGAATTGTGTGAAATGGGGCACAGAAGTTCACCCTTACCAAATGAGGGCAGAAAGCATTGCCTTCAGTATGATTTGGCTCTATGATACAATCTATTTTACTTTTTGTATATTTCATTGATATTATTTGAAGTTGCTTCATGGCTTTGTTTAAAAGAAAGGTGTCTAAGAAAATTCAGTTGATCATCATTATTATCACATAGCATAATCTGGTTGGCTACATGCCATAATTAGGAACTCTGGAGTAAGGGCAATGCTTCCTGACATCACTGCGACTTCGCTGCATAACAACCAATTTACATGTTCTCTGATTGGCTGGTGTAATATCAGAAAGAAGCCCTTTTCTTTATTTTTAAAAAGTAGCACTGATGCTATAAAGTGAAGAAAGAAGCAGTAGTGGAAAAAAAATAGGCGTGCTGAAAAAAGGAAGGCGGGGGCTCACCTCCAACTGCCCCCTGGCACTGCCCTGAACAGTTTTGTAAATTGGAGGCATGTTGCTGGGCTAAATTCGAGCAATGACACTTTCCACAGCCTGACTGCTACCATGAACCCATTCAAGGTCGCCTTTTTCAACCAGTATCTTTATTAAGGGTAGATGCTGAATGCTGGAAATGTGTCTTTTCCAGCTGAGGGATGGTTTGCTTCGCATGTGAGGATTGCAACACCAAAGGATGCTGCACGCACACAATTATGATGGCTGTGTAAATGAGCTGTCACAGATTTTTTTTAATACTACAGGCATAACCTTCCTAGCTCTTTGCGTCTTCTCCAACATGATGCTTTTCAGTAGACTCTGTTCATACGCTCAGCTACTGACTATTCATTGTACACACCAAGGAGGACGAAGAAATTGAGTTAATATGTGTGTTTATATCAGGTCCAAAGAATCCTGATAAATGGAGTTTGGTGCTTTTCACCCACTTTTGAGGAGCAAAAACACACCCAGAGTGAATGGCTGGTGCTCCTTCTGCTGCGTTGTGCCATTTCAGACTGTAGATGTTGTGAGATGGGAAAGGATCGAAGGTCTAGATGGTGTCTGCAGCAAAACATCTGAGAGGTGAAGTTCACCTGCCAAGGAGATGAATTCTTTTAAAAATAACTTTAGAGCTCTATATGCCATTCTTCTTCGTGTTTACAGGGCAGTGCATGTCAGGGGTCCACAAAATGGCACCCCCAGGAACCTCCCGTGCTGTCCCCAAAGATGTCCCCAATGTGGAACCTGAAGATTTAGTTTCTTAATTATGGTTTTATCCAGTTTTAATACATGGATTTGTATGATGCACATACAAATTTCTATCAATTTTACATTGGTTTCCACAAAAGTGGACAATATATCTAGAGAAGTATCCATTTGAAGGTGGTATCTATTTGTCATATGTTCAAATACTGAAAGTGCTGTGTGGTCCTCAGTCCATTGCATTATAGGAGATGAGTAGTTGTCCTTCCAATGGTGAAATAGCAGTCTTTTAACTCATAAAAGGATGCACATAATCTATTTATGCTGACCTTTCGTTAAGTTCCATGAAGCAGATAAATAATTCAAAAGAGTGCGGACATCAAGGAATCGTAAAGATTGTACAGTACAAAAATTATCTGTATAATAACATCCCTGTAAAAGAAGCAGCTACTGGACATTGCCAAAACATGCATTTAAAAGAAAGGCCAACTGTACTACATTGTTAGCAATTACCTAAATTAGACAATTGCTTATTAAAGAGACACGGCAGTGTCCAAGTGACCCGAAACAGGTGTTTGCTGAATAAATGCAGCAAAGATCCAACTGGTAGATGCCAAACTGAAGATCTTGTGCTAGTGTCCAGAGCAGTTTTTCAAATTCCCAAAAGTGGGACTCCGAAAAGGCTGGAGACGGCTAGAATATGTACCTTGATCTCTTTGATATGCCAGTTTCCTATTCATTTCAAGACATAACAACATCCTGGAGAAGCAAATCTTTCCACTGATGCTGTCATTTTGAAATTAATTTCAAAATAGGAATAATTAAAACACAACCTCAGTTTATATTATTCATCAATCATGCACAAGTCAGAGACTTTCCCATGCAACTAGATATTAATAACTAATATAACCAGCAAGCAGTTCTTCAAGCAGTATCAAAGATAGGGAAAAACACACTAATGTCTCAAAACCTGCAGCAGATGATCATGTGTGTGGTTCTGAAAGCAAAGGTATTGGACCTCTTTCAACCCGAGGGCCACATTAAATTTTGGAGAAGCTCTTGGGGGCTGCATTCCAGAAGTTCATGTGGCCAAAGGCCAAACAGAGTGGGGCTTGGGTAGAAAGATACCTTAGGAAGGGCATGTCAACATTTGTGAATTGGGGGTGCAGGTGAGGGGCTGCCCCAAAACTGGGACAACACCAATTGGCGTTGCAGGGGGAAGGGCCAGAGCAGGAGACAAGTGTAGCTGCCTGGTGAACTCCAAGAGACAGGACTGGGACTCCAGCAGGGCCACAGAAAGAACCTCAGGACAGGTAGACATTCACCTGTCTAAGGTATGCCCCTTTCAGGACAGGGACAGTAGCATCTCTACGGCACAGGTGGGAAGCAGGACTTGCAACAAGGAACTTGCATCAGGAATCTCACCTTAAGTCTAAAAGCTGTTCTTAGAGCATCAGTCTTTTAGTCCCACGTTAGAGCAAAGCTTTTGCTCATTTTGTCAGGACATGTGCAATGTAGAAAGTAGAAGGGGATGCGAGAGAATCCTGCATAAGCAAAGCTGTATATTGAGATTTGTCTTCCCTTCATCCTGTTTCAGGTTCTGGGTGATCTGTGCTGACATGGCTGCTCAATATTCAGTGCCTGATCCTGCCACTCCAGCAAAAATGTTCATGAATTACCAAGGCCTGGCAAGCTACTTGTCAAGTGGAGGTAAGAATGCAGCAAGTAGCGAAGCCCAGTGCATGCTGGTAAACCTAGGAGTGCTGCAGAGTTATGATGTACTTTTGGAACAAGGGATGCCTCTGGATGGCGAGCTCAGAGCACTGCCGCTGTACAGCTACCTTTTAATCCTTTGTGGGGTTTTGTGTGGAAGAAAAAGATGGAAGAAGTGCTGGGAAAATATGGGAGGGTTGCAAGTCAGAAGAAGAGCTCCTCCAGATGCTGGTAACATGCTGCCAGTGCCCAGCCCATCCAGATATTGAGGTGCAGGGCAGGAGCTGCTTTATCAACAGCCCTTCCTTCATTGCTCTGACTTGTTTAAATATGCATTCACATCTCCCTTTCTGGAAAACATTCTTGCAACAAATACAAAAAGATGCAGTCATCACTCTTAAAAACAAAAAAGCAATACAACCAGCAGAGCACTGTAAAAAACTAAAATGCAAAATGCCAGCAACAGCATTCAAAGTATTAAGAAGGCCCGGCCAGTGAATGGGGCCCAGTCAGCCTGCCCTGCGAGGCTGTTCCAAATCGTGGAGAGCGCAGCTTGAAAAGGCCCTGGGCTCAGGTACCCACCCCTTAATACTGTCAGGAGACCATGCCGCATTCTGTACCGAAGTTTGGTCCAACTCAAGTCCGCATCAGAGTGCCAAGCTTTGTTTTAGTTCCTTGTGCAAGTTCTTTCCTGAACATCCAGCATGGAGATTGGGTGGGGTGCAGACATGGATCCCTTCCCTGCTAGCCCACCAGGTTTCTATGCCAGACTCATGGAAGGTTCACCCATTGGAGAAATGCAACAGACTGGTGATCGGGGGAAGGCTTGGGCCCTTTCTCAGTTCTTTTGGTTTCTGTGCTGCATGCTTAGGAGGGCACTTCAGGTCTTCCATGGTCAAGGTCCTCCATGTTCCAGCATTCTCCCCATTCTACTTGGTGGCTCATTTTCCCTGTTCTTTCCACTCGCAGCTGTTAGTGAAGATGAGTCCTGACTCACAGAAAGAGAGATGAACAGAGATAAAAGCAGAAACAAAGGAGAACTTTGCCTGCTCAGCTCCTTCTCCTTCCCTGAGTACGACTCTAAGCCCTTCCCAACATTCTTGCCCGTCAAAAGGTCGCCTTCAGAGCTGTGGACAGTCAGAGCACCAATGGCCTGCTCCTTACATAATAAGAAAAACATGCAGTCAAGCTAAGATGTTCACACAGGCCTGGGTACACATTGCTTTTCCCCTATAAGAAAAGCCAGAGCTTTTTCCCTGACTTTGGGCCCTTGGCATGATTACAGGTGACAACTACTGGGTGATTGATACCGACTACGATAACTATGCCATCACCTACGCCTGCCGCAGCCTGAAAGAGGACGGCTCCTGCGACGATGGCTACTCCCTGATTTTCTCTCGCAACCCCCGTGGGCTCCCCCCAGCCATTCAGCGCATTGTGCGCCAGAAGCAAGAAGAGATCTGCATGTCTGGCCAGTTCCAGCCTGTGCTACAGTCAGGTATGCAGAAATGCTTCCTTCTTTCTCTTCTATCCCTTCCTTCCTTCCTTCCTTCCTTCCTTCCTTCCTTCCTTCCTTCCTTCCATTTGCTCTTTTCTAGAATGGGGAGAGTCAAAGCTGCTTTTGGTAACCACACTTCCAGGAAACTCTCTGTGATGCAGTCCTGGGGGTTGCTGACTTTAAGAGTATCAGGTGACTCAGCAGGAGGTCAGCTGATCTATGGAAGCCACATGTGGCTGGTTTCCAAGTGGGAAAGGTACAAACTCATATAAAAAGATGGGACTCCTGTGTGAAAACTGCCTTGCTCCAGGGACAACTTACACATACAAGAGAGCCAGCCCATTCCTCTGGGTCTTCTAACGTTACCATTTAGAGACTGATATAGCCTCCAGGCAGGGAGAAGGCAGTGTCGGAATAACTGGCCCCTCTGCCTCCGAAAGGAAATCTCTCAGGCAAGCCTCACAGCCTCGTAGGTAATCTGGCGAGCAGGGCAGCTCCAGGATCCGGGCAAAGCCTACCTGTGTTCCCACTGGCAACACCACTGGCATTCACCAGCTTACTAGGAGCTAAAGACCTTTTTGGAGTTTATACATACATGGGATGGTGGCCTAATGCTTTGCAATTGGACAATGCAAGATGGTCTCGTGTTACAATAGTGCAACAACCAATGTGTTCTTCTTTTGCTTTTCTCTGCAGGGGCTTGTTAAATTCTCTCCAATCCTGATTTGGAACAGAGGCCCAGTCTCTGCATCTTGAAGCTGACTTTCACAAATAGTTTGGATTAGAGCTTTTCCTCTAACACATCTAATTGCTGGCTTGTTTTTTTGGTTTTATCATGCTTGGGTGCCACACAAACAGCTTGTGTGAACTCAAAAGAAGTGTACTACTGTAATATTTGCCAATAAAAGTTTTTAAGTAATCTTTTAAATGGCTCCCTTGGGCTGTGTAGGGGAAATCTAGGAATCCTATGGCCATGGTCCCCTTTTCCACACAGAAGGCAGAACTGTGTTGTTTAGTAAAACACGTTTCACTAAAACTTGTGATGCCTTCCAAATCTAAGCCCCATGTCAAGTTCTGCCCTCTGTTCAAACCCATCCCATGTCTGGCCCATTTTATGATCATTTCCTTGAGCAAACCTGCAGTGGCCAACCATATGATCCAACATGTGGAAATCTATGTTGCAAAGGAAAGAAATGGAATAAACCAAACTAGGCATTACAGAGGGGAAAGGGGGAACTCTCTGTGTGGCTGTCGTGTTTCTGTAATGTCTAGTTCCACTCAGACTGGGCCATGTCCAGAAAATCAGTCCGAGCTCCTGGATTTGTGTGTGGCTCCCCTGTGTGGTTTGATGGCAAAAGGACAAGGGGATGGCAGAGGATGGGGTGGCTAGATGGAGTCACTGGAGTGGTGGGTGTGGGCTTGGGTGGACTCTGAGGGATGGTAGAGGACAGGAGAGCCTGGAGAAATGTTGTCCATGGGGTCGTGATGGGTCAGGCACGACTTTGCGACTAAACAACCCCCATGTGGAGAACCACTGAACTGTAATTGAGTTTTTCGGCAAAGTATCTTCAGGCCTTGGACTGGCTCCACCTATCCAGGCAGGAAGGAGTGCATTGCCTGGCTCAAGCAATGAGGCTTTCCTGAGCTCTGGCTTGGTCACATATTCTTGACTATTCTTTAGTCCTGCCCTGTAGCTTGCTCCTTGATTCAGCTTCCTGTTATCCCTGACTTTTCTGTCCTGTCTTCCGACTGGTCCCACTGCTTCTGGCTATTCCCAAATTGCTGCTTACCTGTCAGCCATGTGAGGGAGTCTCAGAAACTGATCCTCACTGAGAGAGAAATCTCTTTTCTAAAGATGAACCAAGTTTTCACTCTGTGGTTGAAAGATCCACAAGCCATCATGGTGGTTTGTATACAGGCCTCCAGAGCAGAGGTTGGCAACTTGTGGTCTTGCAGGTGTTTTGACCTACAAGTCCCATCATCTCCCATCACTTGCTAGCCTGCCTAGAACTGATGGAGTCAAAACATCTGGAGGGCCCCAACTTGTCCTGCTTTCAACCTGCATCCTAACCACATGCGATTTGCTTTCCTATGGGTGGTTTTCAAGCACTTGGAGTAAATTTTTTGAGAAGCAACCACATAAAAAGGAACTGTAATCTTAACCACATGGTCAGGCCCTGCCAGAACAGAGATGACTGGATAGCCCATGTGCCTGGCCGCTGCACATTTGGGTATGTGTGAATCCCAGCTACAATGGGATGTCCTATGACTCCCATGAAGCTAGGATAGCATCCAAAGAGAGAGCCAGTGTGGTGTAGTGGTTAAGAGCATGGGACTGGGACTCAGGCGATCTGGGTTCTAGTCCCCGCTCAGCCATGGAGCCAACTGGGTGACTTTGGGCCAGTCACAGACTCTCAGCCCAATCTACCCCACAGGGTTGTTGTTGTGGGGATAAGATGGAGGAAGAGATGTAAGCTGCCTTGAGCTCTTTGTAGGAGAAAGGCAGGATATAAATCGAAACTAAAGAGTAGCTGTCTCAGAGAAGGCATTCATACAAGTGGCTTAATGACTCTCCACCAAACGTTTGAATCCCACAATGCACACACCCTAATAAACAGCATTTGAAGTGCTGCTGAAGAATAAGAAAACTTGAACATGAGTGGCTTGATTGCCAATGGCCGCTTCACACCCCCGATGATGTGGCAGCCAGGTGCCACGTATGCCTGTGTGATCTAACCCTGAGACACCTTATTTATTTATCTAGAATATTTTTATATCAGTCACCAGCCAAATGGCTCTCTGAAATGGTTTACAATAAATGAAAACCATGCTGTGTATCAGAGATCACTTCTCCTTGCAAAGACATGCAATTCAGCTTTGATTTAAAATCCATTTTAATGTAAGATTTCAAAAACTACAGTTGGCGGTCGAGCAGAATTTCTGAATTCTTATAACCAAAACTTTGCAAAAATATAACAAATACAAGGCTCTTCCTGAAAATGCATTGTTGCATGGTATTCTACTCTCCCATGCTGTTTTTTCCAGCATGTCATTATTCTAGTAGATTTACACTTCTTTTTCCTGTTCCATTTGTCTCTCCAAGCTAACAGGGATAGCAGGGCTTGAACCAGAGCCCACATCAGCATCCAGTACCTCCCCCAGATGTGGGCGGGGCAGGGGGGAACCTCCTGCCTTGGACCCCCCTTTTTTCTTTATCTTTAAAAACCCTTTGCTTGTGCTCCTGTGCTGTGGCTTCTGGGCTACTATCGGTCCTTGGCCCCCATGCTCCACAAGTTAAGTCATTCTGGGTAAATTTTTTTAAAGGCCTCCACTGGCTTGAGAGTGGCTCACCAAAGGCAACCTATCAAATTCATCAGTTTGAACTTCGAACTTTGTTCCCTGACTCACTTTTCCATCACACTGCTGCATCATTTCTCAGAAATCTGCATGTTGTTTTAAACTCTCCGTTTTGTTAGTCTAAGGTACATATCCTGATAGCCAGCTATCCATACATTATTAGTACATTTCAGTACATTTCCTCAGGGAAAAGGTGGGAATGAAACAGGAACAGTTTGAATGAAGTGGAAATAAGCACACACTTTGTGACATGGCATGTCTAAGCATTTGAAGAAATGAAAATCTGGATTCCCTGTTCCAACCCTCCCGCAAACCTTCAATTCATGTGAATATTTACACATAAATATCATCCCAGTGCCAAAAATGCCATTGCTCAGTAAGGCTGAACAGCTCCATGGTGGATTGGCCCCTTGCACAAACACTTGGCTACATGGCATGGTATTTCTGCTGCATTCCCCTCTCAGCAAGGATGAAGGATTATTGCCCTCACTGTCCAGATTCTCACAGCCCCCCCTTCCCAGTGCTGTGTGCGTGTGTAAAATTCCAAGAAAAGACTGGAGTCTGCGGCAGGAGGAGCTTCTCTCCCAGGCTGCCATCCCTTTCCCAAGCCCAAATCTCAAATTTAGGAAGGCGAAATGCTTCCAGGACCTGGCCACCATGCCATTTTGGTGACTGCGCTAGAAAATCTAAGTGGTATCCCTGGACCAGCACTCTCAAAGCAGAAAGGCACCCAAGACATGGCTAATGAACCTGCTGCCCTTTATTGACATCTGGACCGTACTGCCCAAGGCAACCATTTCACTCTCCCTGATGTTAGGGCAGGCCCTGCCAACATCTCACTCTGATCTGGAAAGGAAGGAGGGGCAGGGGGAGGTACCATTTTGTTCAAATGTTTCCTTGTGTGTGCTTTCAGGAGCAGGACTTGGAGATGTCTGGGTGAAAATCTCCACATACTATTGGTGGGAGGAATGACGGGGCTGAAGGAGCTTAGAAAAGGAAGTTTAGAAGAAAGCAAGGGCAGGGGAGAGGAAGTTTATTAAAGTGCAAGTGAATTGTATCTTTAAGGGCCATAGCTTGCACATTACAAGGTGTTGGTCAAAAAACTGCAGGCTTCCTTCTGGAACTTCTTGCTCCTTCTTAGGATTTTTCGTTGTAGTAAGCTGGCACAGAAAAAGGGCCAGGTCTGTCCCAGTAATCCACAGCACGCACCTTGTAGAATCCTGTGACTGTTGTTCCTGTAAACAAAGCCCAACACATGATAAGTAAACGGTCCTCAACCTTTTTGGGTGGGTGGGCACAATTAGAATTCTAAGAGTGCCATGGGCGCTCTCACAAAATGAGTGCCCCAGAGGACTTGTTCGTTCAAAAAAAAATAAAAAATAAAAAAATGGCTGCCATGATAAGCAGGGCCAGTCACAAGACGGTCATTACCCATGAGCTGGGAGACTAAATGTCGCACACTGGTGAGATTAAAGGAAAAGCAACTTGCCCGAGAACAAGGCAGAGGTGAGACATGGCATCCAAAATGGAAAGCCATTCTTTTGAACCCAAATACAGCTAGCACTGGAGGCAGCACTTCGTTTTGTGTTATGTCAGCCTCCCAGTGGTGGTTAAAAAAAATCTTAAGGAATCAAGTTAAAATTAGGAAGTCTGATAGGCACCAAGAGAGGTTTCCTTGAGAGACCACATATATGTACTGAAAGAGACTGAGGTCACAAATACTTCCACGTGTTTGTCAGTGTAGATACATTTAGGGAGCCATTTTATGGTGCCTAAACATTGTCTGAAGGGCCATAAGAGACTGGAGAGTCTGACCTCTGAAATCGGAGGCAGTGTTCTAACCTTGGGAGGGAAAATCATAGATCTGCTCTCACTCTCCTACCCCCTTGTAGCAGATGCTGTGTTGGCAAAACAGCCTCTGAGAGAAGGAAAATAATATTTCATTGGGTGGAGAGGGAAGAAGTCTGGAGAGGCCAGAATATGAGTTATATGAGGCCTCTCCAGTCTTGCTCCCTCCCTCCCCCTCTGAAGTCTCCCAGCAAGAGGGGCAAAAAACCTAGTCTAGCAAAAAATGGAGGGCAGAAGGACGGGGAGGCAAAGAATGGCTCCACCACCCTATCACCCTGTATGGGATGCTCAGATGCCTCCAAATTTAGGGGCTTCCAAACATTCAGGAACAAATATAATGCCAATGAAACCATGAACCTTCTTGTCCTGGATACTTTTTCTTCTGAGGAAAATTTCAGTTAACTGATCTACAGTTTAGTCTTTATGCATTTTTTAAAAAGCCGATTCCTTTGGGATTAAGTGGGAAATGTGTTATGTGTGAAACATCTGGGAAACCGAATCAATGAACAGTGGCAGGCAGGCATCAGAATTCCACTCTGCTACAATTCCTAAAGGGCTGTTTCAAAAAGTGAACCTGCAAATAGTACTAACCCCCCCCCCCCCACCACCACCACCTGTTTGGGAAATGGTCCTGATGGAGACTCATGTTCCTCTATTTGACCCCTCAAAGGCACACCTTCTTTGTTTGTTTGTTTGTTTATTAAAACATTCTTATGCCGCCCCATTCGCTGAAGCCTCGGGGCGGCTTACAACAATTAGTTAAATAATAATAATTAAAAATATAAACATTAAAATAAAATACATACAATATAAAATAAGCTGCCCTGGCCAGATAAAATTCAATAATATTAACATTTAAAATGCTGCGCTCGGGGGTCACATAACTAACATTACAGAACCCTAAACTGCTTATCAGTCTCCCCTCCACCAGTTCTAAAAGCACCTTGTGGATATGCCACAAGAGCTTTGAAAAGAAGGTATGCTGGTGGCATGCATGCTGAAATATCTCAATTCCCGTTTTGAAATCATTTCAAATGTCAAGCTCTTTCCAGAATGCTGTGCAGCTTAACACACAGTTTGTTGGTTCCGTGGGTCAGCTCTGGGGAGAACAGTTTGTTTGTTCACTCAACTTATATTTCACTATAACTAGTCCAAACACTCTCTAAGCGGATTATAACATTTCAATTCAGATATGCCACTCTGTTTAGACAGAAAGAAGTCCTACTTCTTCCAGCATGCCTCAGATGGCATGGCTTTCTAGGCTAAATTCTAGGCTGTCTCTCTCAACATCAAAGCCAAGGTATTCTTATCTTCTCAACTCTCCTATGCCTTGCATTGATATACAGACAGTCCATGAGTTACGAATGAGTGCTGTTGCTTAGAAAATGGAAATTCATATGTTAAGTTGGATCATGTACAGTCCACATTCATGGGGGTCAGGGGTGCAGGACCACCATGAAAATGGAAAAACCATGGAAATCTCTAACTCCCCTACCCAAACTTACCAGGGCCTCTTCTTTGCAGCAAGGAAATGCTAGAGAGATTTCCCTCGCCCATATGGGCAGGGGAGGAAGGCCTGGTTTGGAGGCCTTTCCTCTCATCCCTTTTGTCTCCTTTCTCTCTATGGTGATGGCAATTTCCCTCCAGTAATTGTTTTTTAAAAATTAATAGGCTGCATGGCTGTTTGTTCATAAGTATGGGTTGCTTGTAATGTGATGTTCATAACTCAGGGACTGCCTGCATTTAAAAGCCTGAAAGAATCTCTCCTCTTCAATTTATTTATAATTTTTTGTATATTTATGCTGGCTCTCTGAATGGTTTGAACTCAATAAAACATAGCAATCAATAAAACATTTTTCAGCATGATCTTGTAGTTTAGCATTTCTCTTCCCCTTTTCTGTCTAATTCTACAGAGATGAAATACCTTAAAGGCAATTTGATGCAGGATTACAGTCCTCAGACTGAATAAAGATTTTATTTTGTCTAGTCATGTGCAGGATCATGCTCTAGATGAGTAAACTAGGGCTGCAGAAGACTTCTTAAGGAGTTTGTTAACTCTTCTTGTCGCAATTTGGAAAAAGATAGCAATCCCTTCAAGATAAAACTTCCCTTCTTAAAAAAAATGTAATTAACATTCTACACCTTTCAATACAAATCTGGAGGCACTGTTAAGGATTTGAAACCAGAAAGAACTTTAGTTAACTTTAAATGACCTTAATTTGTGTTGGTCCTACAATTTAAAATGAAGACAGACATTTAGCTTTACCTGGACTGGAGACCAGCATTGTAAATATGCTGTTTTTGGCACTGATTGGGTGGTATGTTTTCCCATCCTGCGAGAAAACCACTTCGAATTTTTTCAGACACCTATGAGAAAACCCCCCCAAAGACACACACATATCACTGTTCTGACAAATGTATTGCTGTTTCCTGTTTCAGCAGCAAATGCATGCATCTGTTCCAAAACCATGTGTTTTTAAGCAAAGTTTAACCCAAAGAGCCTGCACTACACCAGATGGTATAGAACGATCTCCATCCCATCCCATGTCAGACATCTGCTTGATGCCCCATTCTGAAAACAGGATGAATGTCTGCCCAGGATACCATCTGCCCCATCTGGAGAAAGGACTTCCTTCTAGTTTTATACAGATACTCCAAATCCCTGATTGACAGCTGTCTTGCTGTAGGCCTTCTTCAGGTAGGATGATAAAGGCCAACCAAGCCCTTTCATCCTCCTGGTTAGTTCTCTTACCACAGATTCTGTCCTTTCTGCAACCTTTTACCTTTGGACAAGTTGCTTAGCTGTGAAGGCCCTCTAGCTAAAGCTCCAGGGGCTGCAAGTGAAACTAGGGTGAGGCACAGAACCTTCAGCCCCACCCCTGCAAAACTCATATATACGAGAGAAAAATTACCCCTTCTCTATACCTTCCAGTTCAGGCATGGGGTAAGTGCACTGCCTGCTTAAGGCCACCATGTAATCTCCCCAGAAAATCTTTTTTGTTAATGAGAGGAGTAAAAATACATGGTAGTACATGTTGAAAGTGAGAAGGATGGCTGCTTTGGGTACACATTCTCAAGGACTAATGGCTGGTGTCCGGAAGAATCAGAAGGGAGGAGAGGCGCAGGAGCAGGCTGGAGAATGTGGGCCATTCCCAGGCACTGAGCTGAGAGAAGCAGACACGCTTATCTCAAGGCCGGGCTCCCCAGGTGGGCAGGCAGCCTCTGAGAGTGACCAAGATGCACAATGACTGGGAAGGGGCTTGGAACAGGGGGGCTTCTCAGAGACAGACGAGGTGGGCATGCCATCAGCAGAAGAGGGCAGCCCAATCAGAAGATCAGTGTGCAGCAAGGAGACATGCTTGCTTTCAGAAGTCCCCCCACAAAGGAATGGGGCCCAGGCTTGCTCATAAGGAGAGTTCCTGGAAGTGAATACTAGAAAGGGTTCGTTGAACTAGTCTGTACATGCTCAGAGATTCATTCTGGGTGTTTCTGCTTCCGGAAAACACTTTGGTCAATCAAGAACATTTTGCAAGGAATGTGTGAAGGGAGGAACCCTAGTTTACAATAGTATGCAATGGGAGTCCAGTGAAATGACTCAAACATAAGCTAGTTTGTCCAGTCTCATTCATTCGAATGGATCTGCTCTGAGAGGACATGGTGCATTATCCATAATATAACATAAATAATTGAGCAGAAGCACATTGATTTAGTCCCATTGCTCTGCAGTCTTGTGGGGCTGGGTGGGGCTTGGACTCTCTGATTGTGATTCATCAGAGGATCTCAGCTTGCAAAATGTATGATGCTATTAAATGAATTTTTACACTGAAAATGAGAAAATGGAATTGAAAGGGTAGTGTCACCTACTTTGAATTCACACAGCTGTCATCCCACACAACCAGAACTTGCCCCTTCGTGAGACCGAGGAAGCGGACTCCATTCACCTGGCAAGACAAAATACCTTTGGCCAGTGATGCAGTGCATGTACAAAAAGTGCAAGCTGAGACTTAGCTCAGGTTATGCAACACACTGGAGTCAAGATCCATTTCATTAAAGCAGGACCAAGGAGAACTTAGAAACAGATCCATTTCCAGAAGGGTGAGCATGTTAGTCTGCTACAACAAAATATGAAAGGCACAATCCTCTGCGTGATTAGATAGAAAAACACTGATGCTGTGAGTTGCATGGGAGTCTTTTCTGTCTATAAACATGCAGAGGGCTGCACCTTAAAGAATCTTGTGGCACCTTAATGGTTCACAAATGTATTATAGCAGAAGCGTTTGCAGAGGAAGTTCCACTTTTATTTTATTTTCATTATCTTAATGTTCTTCTATGCTATTTTAAATTTATTTTTAATTCTTGTTAATGTTTTATCTATTGTATTTTAATATTTTATACTTGCAAACCACCCAGAAAGCTTCAGCTATAGGCAGTATAGAAAATAATTAATAATAATACTTCATCCATCAACCTAAATAATGAGGGCACAGAGGCTGTTTGGCTGACTGGGAATATCAACAGCACTGTTTTGACTCAGCGCACAACTCACATGAGTTAATTAAGGCGATGGCTGAATTCAGAGTTGAGGCACCATTTCAGAGTAGGAAGCTGCCTTATCCTGATTCAGACTGTTGGTCCATCTAGGCCAGGACTGTCGACACGGACTGGCAGCGGCTCTCCAGGGCTTCCGGCAAGGTTTTGCCTGGAGATGCCGAGGAATGAACCTGGAGTCTTCTGCATGCGATGCAAGCGCTCTCCCACCTGGCTACAGTCCTCCTAATGCTCATGTCCCTGTTCGTGTGTGAGGCTGGAGGGTGCAGCCATCTCCTTAGCTCCCCACTCCAAGACCTTTTAAAGGAAGATAATGCAGGCGGAGTAACACAGCAGGGTGACAGTCACCGCTGTGAGGGTGGCTTACGCCCACTCGCCACTCCCTTGCTTCCACCCTCCAGCAGAACGAGGCGTGTTGCAAGCCTCTGAGCACCTCTGCAAAAACAAGCAGCCTGCTCCATTACTTGCAAGCAGGACCAAGGGAAGCTCAGCCCTGCTGCAAGTCCTCTCCCGTCTGCTCCCAAACCTGGGAAGACCCCGGACAGGGATGAGTGGCAGGAGCCCAAGCTGAACCTCTTTTCCTACCAGGGCCTGAGAGACACCAGCCCAAGAATTTCCGGTGGGAAATGCACACTACGTGCACCATTTCCACCTGGGAGGAGGCCTTGGAGCACTTGAATCGGACATTTGAAAAGAGGCTTGAGCTACTGTGACCCCTTGATTGGAATGCTTTGGAAAAAGGGTGATCTTATGAACATTTACTCAGAAGTGCTTCAGTATTCAGTGGGCTGAGTCCTCTGCTGCATAGCAAAGTTCAGAAACCCTTTTCCCCTGACACTCAACACAGACTCGTTGCTTCCTGTCCCCACAAAGGCCTTCTGGCATCAGGAAAGGAACAATTTTTCAAGGAGGGGGTGCAGTGTTGGGGAAGGATGGTTAGCTCTACACTCCCCGGGGCCACCTCCCAAGTGCCTGCCTTCAGTGCAATTAGGCTTATCATAGGCTTCTGTTGGACCCCTGGAGCTCTCAAAAAGCTTTAATGCAGCGTGGACTGGAAACAGTGCCTTGCTCTCCGTTCAGTGAGGGAGCTGCATAGGACTGCACCTGACCTAGGGCGATCTGCAGCATGCTCCCAATTGTGATCTTCCCCCTGCCTTGTGAAGCCAGAGATCAAGCATCCCTGTGCAGAAAGTATGGCAGCCACCACTACATGGGAGGCAGTTCCCAGCATGACACCCTCCTCCCTCCCTTGACAAATGTTTTACCAGGAGAGGGGGAAGATTGTAATTTCAAGGTGATTAGCAAAAAACATTTGTGCCTAGCGAAATTCTGCTCCTTTACAGAAAACTGGGTACCCTGTTCTCCCAGCTATGCTGTGGAAATGGTTTTTCATGAAATGGCCTTCATCTCATGTGGCCTCACCTGTAGCCAGCCATAGCACAACTGAGGCACAGTGTTATTTTATTGGTGAGCTTTCAGAGTAACTGGCAAAGTGGTGCTTTCCTTTTGCAAATCTCATACTGTTTTGATGGATTATCTAAATATTTGGAGCGGGATGGGAGAAAAGAATAGGTGTTTTAGTGCACAGTTTGGGAAAGTCCCCCTTGAACCAAATAACAAATCTGGGCTGCAGAATGGGTAGCTTGCAAGAGCAGAAGCATTGTGGGAGTTGTCTGAAACACACCTGCATCTCCAGCTCTCTTGACTTCTCAGCTGGGTTCAGAAGAACAAGCAAACAAAATATTTGTTTTGAATCTGACTGCAGTTTCTGCAAGGGTAAGTAAAGAGGGAACAGAGAGGACGTGGTGCTCACCTGACTGGGAGCCGAGAGAGGCTTTGCACAGAAATGGATGAGGAAAACCGCCGGAACAGGGAGTTCTTGTTTCAGCATCAAAGGGCCTTTTGCAGGAAGCAGAAATGGCCCTTTCACCACAGGGTCCTACAAAACGCAATCAAATCACGTTGAACAAGCAGCTTTTCTGTACAGTGACCTACAGCTCTTCCACAGTAAGCTCCTACTGCTAAGCATGCAGATATGACTGGGCTCACAAGATATGGTAGGCATTATTATTATTATTATTATTATTATAACATTTCTATGCCGCCCCTTGCTGAAACCTCGGCATGTCATGAGCAGAGCTGCAGGTCAGACTAGATGGCCTAGGAGGCCCCCTCTGACTCTATTTCTATGTTTCTATACATGATACAACTGCATTGTCATAGTTAAGCCGATCTCAGTCTAATCAGGGCCTGGATGGGGGAAGCCTAATGGTTCTGCACTTTTTGAAGGAGGACGAGGCAACCAGAAAGAATTTAGCTCTGCAAAGCTGGATCTGAACCAGTTTTCTTGCATTATTTTCCCTTTGCTAGGAAATAGATGTGTAGGAAGGAAGACACACAAAGCACGCTTGAATATGATACTTGTTTGGGAGAGAAATCTGGGATTACAGCATACTTGACTCCTGCACTGAGATCATTCCTACAATTACTTACACCCAACTGGATTCTGCATCTTGATATATTTTTCAGCTGAGTTCCTCACTCAAAAAAACAAAAAAACAAGGTGATGTCAGAAGGAGCCTTTAGCTTTGAAAACAGGAGACCAACTTGCCCACCTTTCCTGCAGGCGTGGTTTGATTTACGGTTTTAGTTCTTTCCAACAATGATGCTTGTGAGAAGCATTTGTTGGTCCACCAGTCTCTTCACTCACATTCCAATTACACGCATGACTTGACTGCAATTCCTGAAGAGGGTTTATTACTTCTGTATCCTGCCCATCTTCTACCAAGTTCAGAAAGGCATAAATAAATCTATCCTTTAACTTCACAATAATTTGCTAAGTTAGGCAGACAGAGTGTGACTGGCACAAAGGCAGCATCTGAGCTTTGTGGCTAATTGGTGCTTTCGGGAAAAGGAAAGGAAAAGACTCCAGATGTTGGGATGGCTGGAGAGGAGGGAGATTTGTTGGCCCAGTGCATTCTGGAAAATGCCTTCTTCAGAGGCACATTTTCAGCAATGATTCAGCAATGGTGGGCACATGTCAGTGATACTTCCTGCTTGCAGAAATGCCCCTGTGGGCTTTTAAAAATAATTTCCCTCCCAATGGATCTCCAGAACCAGAAGTAGGCCTGATAACTATGGAGTGATGAGTGGTTTCCATGGGAGAACTGCAGGCACAGAAGAGGTTAACCTTCGATTCTCTTCTGAACCATGTGTTTGCTTATAATTTTACCCTTAGCTAAAAAATAATAAAAAATGAAAATACCCACTGAGCATGGTTCAGCTTTCCTACAAGGACTAGCAGTGGGACACAGCTTCCCAGTGTTCAGGTATGTGCTTACGGAGGAACATCAAGAACAGCTCAGAAGTAAAACAAAAGTGGTGGCATTTCTGTGGGGTTTGCTTGTTAAGATGAGCTTAGTACAAATATTTACGTAGCCTCCTCAGCATACAGTGGGGTCAGCTGTACAGAAAAGGTCCCTCTCCCAGGGAGCGAACATCTGGAGAGCATAAAAAGGATGAGAGGAGTCTTAACAATGCCATCGCTTTAAGGAACTGGATGCTAGAGGCATAAGAAATGGGTGAGTAGAAATGGAGAGAAAAAGGTGGTAGTGGTGAGGGTCATCCCTCTCATTTTAGGGATCTTTCTATGGTCCTACATGCTTTTAGAGGCTTGTACACCCCTTGAACTGCTGTGGCTTTCTCCCAAAGCATCCTGTGGATTGGCGGTTGGTGGGGGTGGCCGCAATTCTTTGAAAGAGAGTCCTCACTTGGAGCGAAAGCTCCCAGAGTTCCCTGGGGAGAGGGAATCGGTATTATGCCAGTTCAAGTCTGGAGGTGCAAGTCTTGCCCTGGGAGTATGCCGTAAATGCTTGAAGAAATGTTTACAAGACTGTTATGGTGGGAGAGGGGGAAATCCCTGAGATTGCAAGTGGGGTATGGAGCTCCTGCTATAACCTCTTGGGCAAAACCTCACCCTGGCTCATCCCCCCTCCAATCCCAAAGCCTCATTCAGGAAAGGTGGACAGGAGCCAGGCAAATGGAATGGGCAATGGGGAAGAGGAGGATGTTTTGAACAGCTGCAGGAAAAGACCAGAGTGTTGGCTTTGCTCGAGGCCCAAACAGCACCTAAGAGGAAGACTAATGACCTCGAAGGACAGAATAGCAAAGCATGCTCTTTGGGGGAGTATTAGAGCTCATTTCCTGTGAGAAGTGTTCTAGGTTTCCTAAGGATAACAATAAGACTAGCTGCAATCCTAAACATCTTCACTTTGAATTAAAGCCTTGTGTATTTAATCCGGCTTACTCTGTAATAGGATTTCCAACATGGCACATTTTGGTACCAACATGCCTCTGGATAGTTCTTTTGGCTACCTGTCCTTCCTGATTTTTATTTCTTAAGCTTTTTGTAATTATTATATTAATTTGGTATGCTGGCATGCTGCAAAGTGAAGTTGTCCCCTCCAAGGGTGGGGACAAAAGAGTGGTTTTGTGTTTTGGAGCTTAGACCTCACCTGTGCCTTGTGCTTTGGTTCTTGGGCCAGCACTTCAACATTTTTGTCTCAACTGTTTCTTCTAGGAAATTAGTCACAGAGTACTCATTTCCTAGTCACAGTCACTGAGGCAGCCATTTTATGAATGGACAAACCCCACCCCATGGCAGCCATTTTGTGAGAGCTCCCATAACATTCTCTGAAAAGGTTGGGGACCCTGAGCTAATAAGAGGGTTTTAAAACCAGGGCATGACAGAAAAGCAGCTTTTGGTGTTCTCTCCAGCTTAGAAGCTCCCAGAGGCATCCAATGGGAAGTGAATGTTGGGCTTGGTGGAGCCCTTGGTCTTATCCAATGGGCCAGAACTCATGTTCCGTAAGCATGGAGTGCAAATTCGGGGAGGTAAAGGACCAGTGCAACAGCATCCAGCTGAACATGTGAGGAAACTGTGAGGGAGATCATCTGATGGATGAACTTCTGTTGAACTTCTGCTCTGAGGAGACACCACTTCTGCAGTGGGGAGAAAAACCCAGATGTAACACTTTTTAAAACCAGACAATTACAGCGTGAGGTTACAACTGCCATTTAGAACCAGGAAGCAAAGTCCCACTAAACATTGTGGGAAGCCTCTTGGAGTATGTGTGTGTGACGAAAACGCTGTGATTAAAAAGTGTTTTTTAAAGGAAGTATAAGATAGGGATGCATGGTTGCAATTTTAAGCTCCAATTAATCCACTGGGATTTGCTTCTGCATAAATAAGCACTGAATTAGATTGCATGCAAATAGATTCCACAAATAGATTATACCTCAGCATTTCTCATCTGTTCAAATTGGGCCAGAGATGGAAAATCTGGAGCTCCCAGTTTCTTCCACTGCAAATATGGGTTGGTCACGTAGTTATCCAAGTAGTACAGTACATACACAATCTCTTTGGGAAGACAAAGGGAAAGTGAAAATTTAACATTGGGTTTTAGTTCAGCATCAAGCCAGAAGCTGCATCTTCCAAATATGGACCTGCCTGCATGTCTGAACACAACCCACAGCTTGTTCCTTGAGGGCTGCTTTCAAGCAGCAGGAGCGAATGAGCATGCTATCTTTATTTACATGCACAGGATTGGTTTGTGTTTTGGATCTCAGACTGGCTAGGAATGATGGGACTTGCAGTCCAACACCTCTGGAAAGAATGGGCTTGGGAAAGGCTGCCTTGGGTGCATACTGACAGCTACAATCTTACCTTTTCGTTTGGGGAAGCCGGTAACGTTGACTGCCACGGCACTGATGTTTGAGGATGTCTGGTTATCGTTGCTGGAATAGATCAAAATGGATGCCTGCCAGCTATCAGCCAGCCATGGCATGGCAGGTTTGTGCAGGCTGGCTAGTACCCCAAGAGTGTTAGTGTCTTCTGATTCATGGCTGTAGATGTTGGCAGAAACTTGCTCCTCCCCTGTACAAGAAGGAGACAAGCTCAAAAAAAAATAAATGTATGCTTAGGAAAGACCTAGTGGAAATATTTTCGCACTATTGCTTTGCATGCAGGTGGTCTCATCTCCGGATCTCCATGCTGGACTGGGAAAGACTCTTTTCGGAAACCCTACTGGTGGGTGTAGAATATAATATTTGTCTGGAAGTAGACCGGTGGTTTGACTCGGTATGAAGTCAGCCTCATATGTTCCACCTGGTTTCGAAGTAGTTGGCCACTCAAATCAAAATGGCAAGATCAATAAAGGCTGGCTAGGGATACAGTCCTATGCTTGTTTAGACAGAAAACGAGGCCTACGTGGCTGGCTGGGGCATGCTGGGAATTGTGGGTCTTGTTTTCTGTCTAAACCAGCACTGGATTGTGCCTTATCATTTGGTTGGATTTGCTTTCTGGTCTTCCTTCAAGAACCTCAAAGTAGGTTCACAGCAGTCTTCTGAGGAAGGACAGGCAGAGGAATACTGACCTTAGTAAGGCCATTCAGGCAGCAGAGTGCTGGACTGAGATTCTCTCTATATACACGCAATCCCTGAGTTATGAACATCCGAGTTATGAGCAACCCGTACTTATGAACAAACTGCCATGAAGCCTATAAATTTTTTAAAAATACTGCAGAAAATCATCATCACCACAGAGGAAGAGGAAGTGAAAAGGGAGAGAGGGAGACCTCCAGAGCACGCCTTCCTGCCCCATTGATTTGGAGAGGGAAATCCCTCCAGCATTTCCTTGCTGCAAAGAGGAAGCACTGGTGAGTTTGAGCAGGTGACTAGAGGTATTTGTGGTTTTTCTACTTTCACAGGAGTCCTGTATCCCTAATCCCCATGCATGTGGAGAGCTGACTATACATGAAGCAATTTACATGCAAATTCCATTTCAAGATGAATTTCCATTTTCTAAGAAATGGAACTTGTTCATAACTCAGGGATTGACTGTATTCCTAACAGTGGGCTCACATTCATACTATCCAGGTATGGTTCCGTCCATAAAACTTGGCTGCAACTGGTAGGTTGTAGAAACTGGTGCAACTCTCCAGTCACAGAAGGTTCTCCTACAGACTAATAATCCTAACAGCAAGGAACCCCTTTCCTATACCCCATTCTGGCCGCTTTGTTTTCAAATTCTGCTTCTGGAAGTGATGCCTATGTACAAAGACATGGGTGCTGCTATTGAGCCATACACTGAAAAGGAGAAGCTGGAAGATGGAATGCAGCACCTCTGGCCAAGCAGTCAAATCCATCCATTCAGCTTCCCCAGATGCCCATGCTCACTTCCCCCAAGCCCTGCTTTGTACAGTCACTTCCCCCCTTCCAAAAGGGTGAAATGCCTCTCCTAAAACCTCATTACTACTAGTAACCATGTTATGTTAGAACAGGATAGCCCTTTCAGCATTTTTGCCTCACCCCACTTTGCTGTCAGCCCAACCCACACTGGAATGCTGGCCCCAAGACCGCCTTCGATGCCCCTAGCACAGGCAGAAAAGGCAGAGGAATAGGAAAGGGACAAGACGGCGGAGCAGCCCCAGAGAGGTTGAGAAGATTCAGCATTGATGCTTGGAAGGAGGGGCCATCTAGAGCAGTGCGGGGAAGAGAAGGACACAGGAATGGGCCTTGGAGGCAAAAGGAGCTTTGAAAGAGCAGGTGAATGGCCAGAGCGAAAAGGAAAGGTCCGCATGATCTAGACCTGTAGATCTGAGAAGCACTGAAGTGTCTGTGGTTTGGCTGCAGAAGTCTGGTCTTATGATATCGGTCCTGTCTCTGTTCTTCAGAAAGGATTCCCTCAACCTATGCCTTGCAGCTCTCCAAGTTGTGTCTACTAGTACCAATCCCAGCCACCACCTTTCTTCTACAAAACTGTGCATGGCATGTAGTAGGTTTTCAGGAATTATTGTGGGGGGAATGATGGGGAATTGCAACCGGTGAGCAACCTGCTTTTCACTAGAGTTCAGCTGGATGAACACTGGTTGACCAATAGGAAACAGCCTCTTCCTCTTGGGAAATGGGAAAATGGCACCCATGCCTGTGCTAAGCGATGTTCGGAAGAAGTGTTTGCTATACCTAGCAGAGCCAGCAAGCCCATCACTGTGAGCACCGGCTTCCGCACCATCTGGACATGCGGGGGCTTTGTGTTGTTCATCTGAAAGCGTGCCGTCAGCGTCCTTTGAGTGAAGAAATAGGGGTGGTAGCTCATGAATGCATTGTCATTGCTCAGCAAAGTGTAGTTGATCGTGTTGTTGGCTCGTGCAAGCAGTAGATTTTGATGTTGGACAATAACCTGTCAAGAAAAGGAACAGAATCTTTGACTCTAAGCATCAGTTAGCAGATATGTCAGCAGTGTTGAACTATTTTCTAGATAGGGCTAAATTCTCATGTAGACAGCAGTCCAGTGGTGGATGGAGCTAAGATACTGGTAACATTGCATCTATTTCAACCTTAAGTTCTTACGGCAGCTTTCTAAGCCTTTAGAGAGGCATTCTGACCTCTTAGACTTGGGAAAAACACACAGGTGTCAGAAACAACCAAACCATCAGCAGGCATCAGGCCAAGAAAGAGGGATGGCCAAACAGGGAAACCTGGTGAACCTGATATTAAACACCTCTGTGACACACAATATGAAGTCTGCCATATTGTCAACCACTTCACAGCAGGACAAAAATACTATTAAGAGTTTCATTCCAAATGATTACATCAGGAAACCAGGGTAGGCTGTACGTCACCAAAATTCTGCCCCAGGGCAACCCAAATTCTGTAACTTGTTTCAATGAAGCAGCTTGAAATGAAGCAGTTTGCCATATTTGATTCTGCAATTGCACAATTATTCTGCTTTTGCTAGTAATGGGAAGCAGTGAAGCACTGACGTTCCCACATGCCAAGCAACAACCTCTTTGGTTCCTGGAATTACAGCAGGCACTGAGGAACTAAGTATTTTTAAGCATTTTTGTACAACCACAAAGACTAGAAGCTGTGTTTGGGTATGCGTGTGCATGCGTTTCTTCTACACACACACCCCAGTAGAGTTGATAATACACTGCTTTGAGTGGAAGGAATTCACTCCACATGCAGGATGCAAGCTCTTTCTTTAAAACAATAAATGCACCATTCTCATCCTGTGGCATCAGGATCCACCCAGAAGCTCTTGCTGACCTAATTTCCTAGCCTTGCTAAAATTAGGAATTTAAGAGGAGGATTGCAGTGGTGCAACTAATCAGAGGTAAAAGGATTAATGCTCCATGCCAAAAGACACAGAGCAGCAAGTTCATTTTTCAGAAATGACCGGCTCTGCATTAACAGTGTTCTGCAAAAATGCTTTTCACGTCAGGAACTAAGGAGTTCGAGTGGCATTGCACAGGGCCAAGGGGTGCACCCCCAGGATGGCTGTCACTAAGTAGCTACCATTTTTAGCACTCTTAGGGCATGAGCCTATGCATACTTAGAAAGAAAAGAGTCCCACAAAGAATTTGATTTCTTAGTCATGTCCCCAGTTCTCCCCAAGCTCAGCTGTTTGGCAGGCTGGGGGAGAGAAGACTGTGACTGGGAGGAGACACGTGAAAACAGCCCTCGCCGCAGAGCTAACTCCCCAGTCGGAAGGTGGACTAACCAGCCAGCCACGTCCCCCCTTGCCAGACTGGCCAGCATGCAGTTCAGCTGGGAAAGAAGGCATGTGGCGGGCAGCTATCTCGTCCCTGTGCCACCCTCCCTATTTCAGTTGTGACTCTTCCCTCCATCAGCTGCTGGCTGCTGGGAAAAGTGCCCACAGGTAGTGTAGCAGGGAACCAAGGGTGCAAGTTGGGAAGTCAGCACATGGGAAGGGGAGGTTTATATCTCCTCATTCCCACATGCTGAGACGGGGTGAAGGGAGTGTGAGTCTGGCTCTGCGTGTGGGAAAGGGGGCAGGTGTGTATGAGAAAGAGACTGACAGAGGAGGGGGAGGCTGTGTGTGTGAGTGACAGAAAGGGTGACGGGGACCCTGCCCCTGGCCATACCCATCACCATCCTCGGTCCTCAACCCACCACTTTGCACCCCATGTGGCCATCAGGGGCAAAAATGGGCCTGGAGGTGGGCAGCCAGTATGATGCAACTTTGGGAGCTAGCTTTTATAGATGGGCAAGTGGAGGTGCCAGATCGGATGCACCTAATGGGTCCCCCTTTGTACTGGGCTCTACTCAGCCTGGACCAGAGGAAGTGAGCCTTTCCAGCAGGGAAATTAACATCATTTTTCCTTCTCGCCTCCTGAAATCTTCCTCCATTGTGCTATGAAGTCCTAAAGGATTCAGGCTCAAGGCTGGCTACCTGCCCCCAACCTAAGCACTTCATCAGTATATAATGCATACTACTTCCTATGTTACTGGCATTTTTATCCTTGCCTCTGCATGAAAGGTGCTCCCAGAAAACCTTACAAAAGTCAGTAACAGGAAACACAAAGCAACAAACTATGAAAAGCTTTAGAAGCCTTGTAAAGTTTTACATCTGTTTGCGGTGCTCTGTGGATCATGGTCTGCCTTCTGCCCACTGCTGCTCTAAGAGGATACAGGGAGCATCAGTGGAGGAACATGTGGCATTTCCCGGGTCCTCCTCATGGAATTCCAGGAGTTGCTGGCCTTCTGCAGATAACTGCTTCCATGGGTGGGAGGTTGTGAAGGACCAAGTGCGTTGCCTGGCTTAGTCCCATCTGTGCAGAAAGTAACTCACCATCTCTCTGGTTCAGAGCATGCCCTTCCTCACACCCACACCCTGCAGTCCCAGCTTGGAGAAGAGGATGCCTGCGCACATCTGCCATCCTTCTCTTTATTTAGCAAAACAGCACACAGACCATGACCTTTCTTCAATAGCTGTGTAGGTTGCAAAGGTATCGTGTGTCCATGCCAGGGAGAGACGTGCAGAATTGCTCTTCCCCTTTTTCTCTCTCTCCTGCTACCTCGCCTAATTATATCGGTATGTACTCACAACAGGGAGCTGAGATTGACTGCGGCTCCTGGCTGCAGGTGAGAGCCGCATCGAACACATCTGAAGCTACAGAATATACAAAGAGACCTTTAGCATCTCCGGAGCCACATTTTCTCCCTCTGAGCTTGCTCTGTCAACACCTTGAGTCAATTGCTGGGCAGCAGTGCTGGCTGTCAATGGGAGAAATGATGCCATCTTGTGCTTTTTACACAGCAAGTCTAGATTTCCAAAGCTGCTTTTTTCTTTTCTTTTTTCTCATGCTAAGCAACCGTTTCCACAGCTGATGGCCTGCATACAGTTAATCTTTTGGTCATTTGCTAGCCTCAGGTTGAGAAACTTCGACGCAAAGAGAACCTTTTCCTTTCAACATGGCAACACATTCCAATGTGCAGTCTCCCACTTGCAGCCTGAAATGGTACAGCCCAGCAAAAAATGGATCTTATGAGTTCACAGGCCATGTGTTTCGCCCCATAAGCTACCACTAGATAATGCTCATGAAATCACTAGTGACCAGGCACCTATATGGCACAATTTTGGAACTAAGTGTGTGCTTGCATGTAAAAAGCTTATTTCATTTCATTTCCTCCCCCAGAAATTGAGACCTTTCCCACTGCACTGCTCAAATGCAGGAGTGTCCCAGGAGCCCTTTAAAAAAGCAACTGTGCCAAGTTTGCCATAAAATTTGCCTGGGTTCAACCCAGGGCCAAATAACATTGCAATGACACCTGGGATACGATTGGGATATTTTGCCTAGGCCTAATGCCCTGTTGAAATCAGGGCACAGTTCTATGCACGGTTAGACAGAGGAAAAGTCCTACAACTGCCAGCATTCTCTAGCCAACAATCCCCTAGGACTGTGCCTCGAAAGGTCAACAAAGAAAAGGGAGGTTTCCATGACAGACCTGCAAAACCGGGGAGTTGGTTTGCAATCTCCAAGTTATCTCTGATCCAAGTTACACTTAGCACCACTGGGAGAGGAAGGGGCGTGCCAAGCGCTTTGCCTGCCCTGCGTGATCCTCAATGGGATGAGAAGCCAGCCCCCAACCAAAGCGATGATCCTCAGTGGTTCAGCCAGAGGGCTTTGCCCACCCCGCATCATTTGCAATGGGATGAGAAGCCAGCCCCCAACCAAAGCAGTGACTCAGGAAGCTCCAGCTGATGCTCTGGCCAGGAACTGAGGCAAGGCAAAATTGAAAAAAGTCAAAGGTACGTGAGCGAGCGAGCAAAATGGCATTATTTGCCCTGTGGAAGGCGCAATGGGCGTGTCATTTGTCCCCACAGCTTAAACTGGCTCCTTACCACTGCCTTACAAGGCAGCACTGTTCAACCGAGCTTGTGAGTTGTCAGGACACAGTAGCCAAGGAGGCAAAGGCTTGCACATTCCTGGAAAATCGCAAGCTGCAGTGTGGCTGCCTCCATCGGGGGGCGGGGGGGCACAAGTCAAAGCTGACGCTGCTGCGACCGAAGGGCAGCTGGTGGCAGGTTCACGCACCAGGCAGCAACCTTTTATCCAGAAGGGCCTTTCAGCCTCTTTGTGTGCTTTCTGGGGCTGTTGCAGGGATATTTCAGAACAGTTCGTGATTATAAAGTAACAAATTGGTCCAAGGAATTCCTGGGCTTTTGCAGACTACTGGTGTCGCTAGGAGAGCTGCTGCACTATGTAAGCCATGGTTATGTTTGAACCCAGGACCATAGTTTTAAAAAAGACAAACTATTGCAGGACTGACACCAGATTTCAGAGGGCTTGGCAAGAATCCTTTTGATCTGCTCCCCACTCACCAGACTCTGCTTACCAGAGGATGGGTATCGATACTGAGTATGAACAATGAGCAAGGGAGAGAGACGATGCCCAGTATTCCTCTCGGCACACCCCGAATCACCCCCTTTCTAGCTGTAAATCCTCTGTCTTCCTGGTTTGCTGCTTCCATGCCCATTTTTGCCAGTACAGCTTTAACCCAAGTCAGAGAAGCTGTCAGCAATTTCTTTGGCTGGTTACTTCCCCAGCTCTACGAACAAATCTCTTCCTCAGTGGGTGCTCTAGCTTTTGAGATCAGCACATGCTCCAACATGGAAGAGGAAGCTCGGTCTTACCTTCACCACCATAGCTGCGTAGGTCACGTCCGCTCTCCACGGCTGTGGCACCGACCACCCCACCAGCGGGTCTGCCTCGTCATTGTAAATGGGCATGGAGGCAAAACTGGGAAAGAGCTTCTGGATCTGTCCCACAGCCTCAATCTCCTGTTCTAGGATGTGCAGTGAACTCCCAGCTCCCTGTGGGAGGAAATGCAGCAATGACCAACAGCTCTCCGGTTTGTATGAGACGGCTGGCCTCTCCTGGCCCACAAGACAAGGCAACTTTATGGAATGCTGCAAGGTTATGCTGAGGTCTCCGGAGCAGTACCTGTGGGCACCCATTTGCAGCTCTCTTGGTACCTGTCAGATTTCCTGCCTCTCTGTTTTGTTTTGTTTTTTTTAAATTAGCATCTTAAAAAGTATTGATTTTTTTTAAAGAAAAAAACAGTCATGCTAGCTTACTGTTAACGCACAGGGCTGCCCTCCAACACCATCTTTATCTGCATTCACAAAGGAGGTTTGTGCCTGGGAATATGGACTCCACTCGGTTTCTCAGGCAAGTGGCCAGTTTGGCTTCTGGGAAGTGAGTGTGTGGCCACTCCAGCAGCCATGTTATGGATGGGCAAGGCAAGAGCGCCCGCGACACACTCCACATTCTAAGCATGTCCATCAGCCCCCAGATCTGATCCAATCATGTACGTGAAGCATTCTGAACAGTCCAGGGCTTGCTGCGTACATCCCAGGGGGAATGAAGAGAAGAATCTCTGCCGCTTTTTGAATTCAGCCCAGAAGCTTTCTGCCACTTAGCAACTTCTTTTTTAGAGTGTAGAGGCAATTCCCTGTGAGCATTTGACTGGGAACGGGGACTTTTGAATTGATTCCTTCAACAGCAGTTAGAAACAGTGCACTGACCTTCTTGTGCATGGCAATGTAATCCAGCCGGACACCTGTCTCTCCAGTGAAGAAATTGGTTCCATTGTAGCAGTGGCTGAGGAGGCTCCAGCACATGGGGGACTTTGGAAAAGGGTGGAAGGAGTCTCCAGGGCCTCCCAGTTTCAGCTGAGAACTAGCTTGTCTTAACCCTTCTGAACAAGCATCATAGTAGTTGAGAAACCCTAGGAGCAAAATGGGAGAGTCATCTTGCCTTTCAACAGCAATATCTTGCCATTAAGAGAGGAAAATGTCTCATCCTTCAGAATATACAGGAATTAAACATTGGTAAAGGGGTATATCCAACTGCATTTGCAATGCTAAGGTGAATAGGCAGAAGTGTAATACCAGTAGGATGGTCTAGAGATCTGGGTGGCTGGTGATCAGGACTATAACCTCAACTAGAAGCTGCAGCAGCACCTTGACACAAGCATGTTTAAAAGCAGGTTTCTAGTCCTCATTGCAGTGAGCCAGAGATAAGAATGCATGGGTATAGATATATATTTAGAAAGAATTACAAGAGCTCAAATATCACAGAAGGCAAGTGCACTGATTTCTCATTCATACCATGCTGGCTTCTGCCTACCAGCACTTCTCAAACTTATGATCATCAGACTATCACATAGTGTTGAGGTTGAACACCACAGCCTTTCATTTTTATTATTATACGCTGATGATACCCAGCTCTACCTCTTGTTTTCTACCAATCCAGGTGAGGCAGTGGCTGTACTGAACCAGTGCCTGGCCGAGGTAATGGGCTGGATGAGGGCCAATAAACTGAAGCTCAATCCAGACAAGACAGAGGTCCTGTTGGTAGGTGGACTGGGCTTCGGTGAGGGTGAATTGAACCTAGTCCTGAATGGGGTTGCACTCCCTCTTAGGGACAAGGTCCGCAGCTTGGGAGTGCTCCTCGACCCAGAGCTTTCGTTGGAAGCTCAGGTGACAGCGGTGGCGAGGAGCACTTTCTTTCAGCTTCAGCTGATCCATCAGCTGCGTCCCTACCTGGAGAAAGACTACCTGGCAACAGTGACACACGAGTTGGTAACTTCCCGATTAGACTTCTGCAATGCGCTCTATGTGGGGCTGCCCTTGAAGACGGTCCGGATACTTCAATTGGTGCAAAACAGAGCTGCCAGGCTACTGATGGGGACTGGGCGTTATGTTCACATGACTCCAGTCCTCCATCAACTCCACTGGCTCCCCATTGAAGTCCAGGCCCAATTCAAGGTGTTGGTTATCACCTATAAAACCCTTAACGACTTGGGTCCTGGTTACCTAAAGGAGTGGTTACGTCCATACATGCCCTCCCGTTCCTTGAGATCAGCGGGAGAGGCCCTTCTCTGGGAACCCTCCATGAAGGATATTGGGAGGGTAAGTACCCAGAGGAGGGCTTTTTCTGTGGTGGCGCCTAAGTTATGGAATGCGCTCCCCAGAGAGGTCCGCCTGGCGCTGTCGTTATATGTTTTTCGGCGCCAGGCCAAGACCTTTTTATTTAAACGGCATTTTAATTGTTAGCTTATTTATTGATTTTATATCTTTGGCCAGGGCGTTTCCAATTATATTGTTTTTATATGATTATATGTATTTATTTATTGTTGTAAGCCACCCCGAGGCTTCAGCGAATGGGGCGGCATAGAAGTTTACTAAATAAAATAAAAATAAAAATTATATTTAGATCCTGCCTTTCTCCCAATGAGCTTTACATTATTTTCCTCTCCTTCTCTATTCTGTCCTCTCAACACCCCTACGAGGTAGGCTAGGTTAAGAGTCCTGGGTCCAGGATACCTGAAGGAGAGCCTTCTCCCCTATGTGCCCTCCCACCCCTTGAGATCTGAGTCAGCGGCTCTCCTCCAGGAGCCGTCCTTGAAAGAGATCAAGAGGGTGACTACCCAGAGGAGGGCCTTCTCTGCAGTGGCACCCTGACTGTGGAACATGCTCCCCAGAGAGGTTCGCCTGGCGCCAACACTTCTTTCCTTTTGGCGCCAGTCGAAAACCGTTTTATTCTCCCAGTATTGTTAACTTGTTTTATTTAATGGGTTTATATTTTAACATTGACTGCTGGGCAACTGTTATTTTTATTTCTATTTTAGTATTAATTGGCTGTAAACCATCCCGAGACATCTAAGTATGGGACGGTATAAAAAAGTTTTAATGAGTGAATGAATAAATACATAAATAAATAAGAGCCAGTGACTGGTAAAGTCACCCAGTTGGCTTCATGGCTGAATGGGAACTAATGCCTGGGTCTCCAGAGTTCCAGTCCAGCACTCTAACCACTATACCACACTGGTTCTCACCACTCCTTGTCCACGGTGCTATTAGATATAAGCAAAGGGCCCCTGTTTTATGACTTTCTTTCCCAAATAAAATTATGCAGCTTAGAAACAAAAAGAGATGCAGTATAAACATGCCGGGCTGGATCCAGACTGAGTCACATGGAAGCCCCATTGATGAGCGAGGGTTCTATTTACTGTGCACTAATGATCATTCTATAGAAGTTAGCAGAGCCTTCTCACAATGCCATCACCCTCCAGAGCCTCTCCCATGTTTTCCAGACGTTGTCATGCCCTTTTCAGAGCATGGAAAATCAGATATTAATTTTAAAATATGAAACAAACTGGAAGGAAACACCCTGAAATTCTACTGAGAACTGCAGCTGTACCACAGTGCCACCTGGGGTTGGATTTTTATATATATATATGGGGGGGGGGGCAGGCAGTGAATGACAAGCTAGGAGCCTTAGTAAACAGGCAGGTTAAACCACACCTGTAGAGAATCTGGATGTGTCTCACAGTTGTCTATTTTTCCTTGTCCCTTGTGAGTACTTATTTTCCACCTGTCTGTCTTTCATTTAGAGAGGGCTCAATTAAAAAAAAAAACATAAATGTTGGATGAAACAATCTCTTCTTCCACTGAAATAGGCACACTTTCTTGGGATAATCCCTCTTTTTGGGATAATCCCTCAAAGGATTTCTGCTTCCTGTCATTTGGAGCTGATGATGACAGCAACAAATCAGCATTTACCTTAACATCAATATTCGTATGACCAGACACAGAGATATGGCTCTGACTGTAATGAGGGCAGGGGGAAGAATAGAAAGCATAGCCAAGAGGATAAAAGGAATCTGCCTTTTCAACTTTGACTGCAAGATCATTGTTAGTTTTAACCTGTTTTATTGAGCAATCCGTCCTGAAAACATCTCATCATGCAGGGTTCACTCTCCAGATGTTTTGGTCTGAAATGGCCACTAGCCCTCGCTTGCACAACCAATATGTGAGGGATCATGGAAGTTGTAGTCCAAAACATCTTAATTAAATATTATGAATAAAAAGGCACGTACTCTCAAGATACACAATCTCCCTCTGCAGTGAAAAAAAGAAAGAAAAACCATTTGAGGCTCTTTCCATCCATCTGCCCTTCCTTCTAGCTACCATCACTTCCCCAGCATACAATTACCAAAGACTCCTCAGAGCACTGGTATTCTCAGACTAGCATATCCAACACTGTATTATTGCTACCTCTGATAGCATTGCATTGCCATAAACCTGCCTAAAGCAACTCCAGCAGCACTGCCTGGAACACTGAGTTTTCCAGGGGAACCCATGGCACTATTGGTGTTTCTTGCTTTCATTTCTTTGACACTGCAAGCTTCCAGCAAAATGACACCAAATGGAAGAATTTTATTTATTTATTTATTTATTAAAACATTTTTATGCCGCCCCATGTGTAGCAACATAGATTTGAATGTACCTGTTTCAACTCAGACATACAAAATGTGTTGGCATATCTAAACATCAACAAAAGCAGTATCAACGTTGTGCCTATAGATGGCTAACTTCATTGCAACTTCATTAACATGAGCAGCACTGGATTACATTCTGATGCTCCAGAAGCAGCATAAAGGTACTTCAAATACATCTCAAAAAGTCATGGCACTATAGCAAGCCCCACATGAAGCATTTGCAGCTGTCTGTCAGGTCACTCTGCACTCCATAAATCTTTGAGAATCCTTGCCATAGCCTACTTGATAGCGCAGGGCAGTTGTGGAAAATAAAGTGTGGGTTCCCCCACACATTTGGAGAAAGAAGATCCTTTTTTAAAGCCTTTAAAAAGCAGAACTGAGGCTTGGCTAGGACAATAATGGCAATTCGTATGAAGAATGAAACCATGCTCCTAGACTCTCAGTTGCAGCATCATAAACCAGCCTTCCCCTGTCTGGACCAGCCTTCAGGAATTTTTGGACTGTGCCTCCCAATTATGTATGTTTTACACAGCTCATTCTAAATAATATTCCTCCAGACACCCTTGAGTCCTGTCCTGTGACTTGGCTTTGAAGAATATGAATGGTAAATGCAAAATTTGGGTGAGAAGACAAAATGTATTAGGCTTGTAGGATCTAAAATGCCACAGTTGTTTACTTGTATGCATCATTTCCCTCAGCCCATTTTAAATCATTAAAATCTGAAGGGGCTCAAAGTAGCTTACCATCAATTGTCATGGTCACATTGTCAAAGTCATGGTGGTCAGGCTCATTCCAAGTCTCAAAGTTCCATTTAGAAACATGTTCCAATCCGTACCATTCTAGAAACGAAACTTGCATTAATTATAGCTTTGGGTAGTATACAATACTCTTATATCTGGCCACAACCAAACATCCGCATTGAAGAAGTGTTGTTCCAAAGCATCTTTTGTGTACGTGCAACAAACTTATCTTCACACACAACTGAGGATAGGTACACATTCATCGATAATTATTCAATTTCTGGGACCAGCCAGATCTTGCAGTAGAGAACCTCTTTCAGCCCAAGGGCCAGACTTCATTTTGGAGAAGCTCTCAGATGCTGCATTGCAGGACTGAAGGCCAAAGGTGCAGGGCCAAAATGTTAGCATACTTTCACTTAAAGCTCTCACTGCTACTAATTAAGCATCAAGGAAAGGCATTTCAACTTCTCAGTAGGGGAAAACCTCTGCAAAAAGTAGAAAATGACCAGTAGTCAGAGGAAAGGGGGTGTGGTTTTCTGAGGACTCCCAAAGGGTGGACTGGAACCCCAGGAGGGCTAGATTAGGCCCATGAACTTGAGTTCTCCATCCATGCTATACAGCTTGCTTGGTCTCTCTCGGGCTCTGTAGTCTAAAGTCTGGCCTAGGGGCTCCATCTGCTGAGGCCCTTTGATTATGGAATTCCCTCCAGATGTTCTCCTTACCTCCCACTGCTACTATACCCAAGTGAACTATAAACTAGAATGTGTGAGGAATCTGTTTTGGGGACGGGAATCCATCGGATTCTCTGGGCTTGGCTCCCCAGACTCTGGACCACTTTGTTGTGGCTGCGAGTCCGACTTCCTGGTGAGCACACTGGGTGTTTGTGTGGGTGCCCACCAGGAATTCATGAATGCCACACATGCTGCCGCGGAAGGTTGCAGGTTGTGCAACTGGACTGCTGCGAGTGTTTACGGACTTCTTCTCACCTTGGTCCACTTTCTAAGCGAGGGCGGTGTGTGAGAAGACCGATGTAGAGAAGATAGCCTGGATTCTGAAGAAATCTTCGCTATCCAACTATCAACCACAGATCACCAAAGCAATGGCCAATTACAGAATGGTATCTTTATTAAAAGTAATGCACTTTTCTTTGACATGGCTTGTAAAATGTTTTCACACCTATATTGAACTGAGAAATACTTTTTTTCACTCACCTATGTATCTCTTGGCCAACTGGGTAATCAGGTTCTTCCACTCGATCACCTGTTTTTTATCTTCAAAGTCTGTGAAGTATCCTGAAGGACTTCCCATCAATTCAAATCCTTAGTTTAGTACAAAGAAACACAGACTGTTCTGTCATGTATTAAGTATTTTTCAGTTTACAGTCACCAGACCTCCTTTAGCACCACTTGGGCATTATTTCTCATGCCCAAGGAACTATGGGCTCAGTTCCATGAGCCAAAGGGGACTCCGGGGACCATGAGGGTGCTCAGACAGGGCTCTGATACCAGAGCCCACATACCTTACTCAGTTTGGCAGCTTGCATATGGAGGAGAATTAAAACACACGTGCTCACACTTTGTAATAATGGTTTGGAGGCGGGTACAGCCATTCAGATCCATATAGCTTCAAAACATCGGGCCTAAAATGGCCCTTTGGGCCTCTATATGGCACTTTATCACTGAATCACATAAGCATTTTAAGTTTAGCTCTTATTATTTGTGCCCATATGATAAGAGAAGCAGGGAGGCTGCAAAGGATATGCACCCAAGAACTACAGTAATAACAATATTTAGCCTGGAATTGTATACACAGTTACCTGGGAGTAAGCTCCACTGAACATAATGAGACTTCCTTCTGGGTAGACCATATAGAATTGGCCTGTTTTATGAGGAGTGTTTCCAAAGCACTCTGTATATGTTCCCAAAATCTGAACAAAAACCACACAGGATATGTATTCCAGTTCAGTTTTATCACAGATGGATGGGAGGGACTGAAAGAATGAGAGAGACTGTCCGGGTTTGTATGAGCACAAAGGGAAAACAAGGCATGTGTGCTTGCTGTGAGCCACCTATCAAAGCTACCCTCACTAGGACTGGGTTATCAAATTTTCTGAACCCAGTAAAGGTGGGTGGTTGAAAACCACCCTGAAATCCTAGAACAAGCCATGAGTTTAGGTGGTTTGTAAACCATGCCAGAAACCTGCTCTCTCCAGTTCCTCACCTCATGGCTGGGTAGCACAATTATGTACTTGGCCTGCACCCAGGACACACAGGGTGGTAAAGTAAGTTTATAGTTTGCTAATCACGCTTGGAGTAAGAATTTAACAGGGGGCTTCTCATGCTTTTAGAGGAAACATAGTACTACCCCTGACATTTTCCTGTGAGTTTTTTAATGTGGGAAAATGCATCTTTTAAAATAATAAGTATTTTTAATGTGGGGAATTTTTTGATATGCAGAAACATACCAGTCATGCAAGCGATACAACCCAGACATGAAATTTACTCACCCCGTCAGGGTAGTGCTCATTCTCTCCTCATTCTCATTATAAAAATATCTGTGACCATTTCCTAACTACTTATAAAGGCAGTATGGGAGAGAGTGAATGCTCTGTGTGAAAGCACATGGTTTGTAAGGCAGGGATTCCAAATTCAGCCTCTGCCATCTTCAATTAAAGGACTTTGATGGCTGGGTTGGGAAGAACCTTGGCTTGGACCCTTGGAGAGCATCTGCAGATCAGAATGGACAGCTCTAGGCTAGACAGACCAAGGACCTTACCTGACATGTGGCAGCTTCATTTAACTAATGGGAATCATGAGAAATAATGCCACATGGAACAGACCACAGTAGCAGGCCTTCTAATATTCAACAGCACAACCACTCTAGAGGTAGACCTTGTCACAGCATTCAAGTTACAAAAAGGGTGCTAGCTCTATGGATTTACTTGGGGTCCTGAAATAAAAGCTGGCAGCAAACACTTCACCACCAACGTTATGGAAAACCTGGTTGAACCTTGCAACTTTCCCTTGTGCCTGAGGCACTGCAAACATGCGACTGGAGTGGTGTGAATTTAACAAAAAATGAATTACAACACCCAGCGCCTTGATTTAAGCAAACTACTATACAGAATTCCGAAGCCCTTTAGCTGGAACTTGTACACATTAGGCAAGTTTTTAAAAAATGACTAGATTAACCTGGCTGTAGCTTATTTTCCCAGAGAAGAGCCATGAAGTTATCCAAGCTGGTGAAATTGTACTGCAGTGTTCCATTTGACACTCTGAAAAATAAAACAGAACAGATTGATCCACTGGAAACAAGTCAATTTTCCATCAAGTATAAACACTATGGGCTGGTTCACCTGTGCGTATTCATCACCTGCTGAAATCATAGAATCCCAGAATAATAGCATTGAAAGGGCCCAGAAGGCCAATGGGTCCAACCCCCTGCTCAGTAAAGGACTATCCCTCTCAGAAGCCTGTCCAGTTATATCTTAAACACCTCTAGTGTGGAAGAGTCCACAACTTCCCTAGATCATTGGTTCCATTGTTATAAAGCTCTAAAAGTCAGCAAGTTTTTCCTGATATCTAGCCAGAATCTGGCTTCCCGTAACATGAACCAATTATTCTATGCCCTGCACTCTGGGATGATCAAGAAGAGATTCTGTGCTTCCTCTTTGTGACCACCCTTCAAGTACTTGTACAAAGCTATTGTATTTCCCCCCAGTCTTTTCTTCTCGAGGCTAAACATGCCCAGTTCTTTCAATATCTTCTCATAGGGCTTTGTTTCAAGTCCTTGTTGCCCTTCTTTGAACTCTGTCCAGCTTGTCTGCAACTTTCTTAAACCGTGGCACCCAGAACTGGACATAGCACTCTGGATGAGGCCTAGCCAGTGCTGTGTCAATGCAAACTAGTATTTCATGTGATTTGGAAGTGATACTTCTATTAATGCAGCCTAAAATAGCATTTGCCCTTTTTGCAACCACATCACATTGTTGAAACATATTCAGCTTGTGCTCTACAACAATTGTAAAATCTGTCTCACCTGTAGTATTGTTGAGCCAAGTATTCCCCATCTTGCAATGATGCATTTGGTTTCCCCCGTGCAGAACTTGGCATTTGTCCCAACTGAATTTCACTCAGCCAAGTGCTCAAAACTATCAAAATCACCTTGAATCTTCTTTCTGTCTTCCAGAGTATTAGCTCTCCCGCCCAGTTTTGTGACATCTGCAAATTTGATAATCATTCCCTCCACTTCCTCTTTCAAGTCATTAATAAAAATGTTGAAGAGCACTGGACATACCCTGAACTCTGTGGTATCCCACCTGTTACCTCCTCAGTTTGAGAAGCTGCCATTTGATGAGCACTCTTTCAGTCCAATTATGTGGCCAACTGTGCATCCATAAGTTCATTGCTCCATCTACCCCCCCCCCACCTTGCTAGCTTGCTAATCAGGATTTCATGGGCAACTCTGTCAAAAGCTTTATGCCCACAGCATTTTCACAGTCTATCAGGGAGGTTACCCATTCCAAAAATGAAATCGGATTAGTCCAGCAGGATTTGTTCTTGGAAATCTATGTTGGCTCCATTGTTTTCAAGATGTTTGCAGACTAACTGCTTGATAATCTGCTCCAGATAACCTGCATGTATGAATAAGCTATCAGAGCTCCCACATCACCGACGGAACTTTCATGTCACCTATACCATGCGATACTTTTCAATTGCCTGTTTGTACTCTTGAGCAATCAAGAAACACACAGACGTGTATCAAGTGTCCCTAAGAAATGGGACACACTTTACTGGTGCGGTTGCATCATCCCAAAGGAGTCCCCCCTACTGATGCAAGGGCCCTCAGTCCCTACTATTCTAGACACGCCTTTTCAAATATGAACCCTAAGAGTTCTCCTTCTATAGCTATGAACGCAAAGCATCTGTTCCAGGCTGAATGGAAGTTCTTACAGGTAACCAAAAATCAAGAGATCCAATGCCTTAGATTTCCAGACCAAGAAATAATGATTAGACATAGGGACCATTTTTAGGACCTTTGCTCTATTTTTTTTTTTTAGCAGCCACTAAAAATAAGGCTACTTGATTATTACACAAGGAACTGTATGTACAAGTAGTCCACACAGTTGCTCAACTGAAGTTGTATCAGACATCCCTCTGAGCAAAGGTGCAAGAAATCTTTTACTGGGGCGGGCATGCACTTCCCAGAAGTATAAAGAATCTGTCATATTCTCTCTCTGTGGAACTCTACATTTACAATGTTTATGTTGAAATATGGGAACATCAGAACACCTCCTATCCAGCTATTCAAGGGAATAATCTGGAAGCACAATTCCATAAACACCTTCCTTAGCTTAGGGAAAGTCAATGAATGAAAGTAACAAGAGAAAAACCGCTCAGGGTTATAAGGATGGTACCACCTGCTTAATCTAGTTGTTTGAATGGTTTCCCTCTCTTTGTTAGCATCCTGCATGTATAACCCACCTCCAGTTCTATCCTTAGATTTGCTTACATGAAAGAAAGCCAAAAAGAGAGAAAAATGGGTAGGCCTTTTCAGCAAGGCTCAGGCCCAACTATGCTTTTCATCTGTGCTGGCCAGGCACTTTGCTCCTGGGGTGACAGCTAGCAGGAATTCAAAGGGCCAGTGCCTAGCTGGGAGCCATGATTTCAAACATGGCTGGATAGCCTCTCCAGGAATATTTTACATAGATTGTACTATATTAAGCATTGCTGCCAAGCAGCCTGCACTTCACTAGTCTGATCAGTCAGCAGTACTCTCTCAGGTACCCAGGGCTGGAGTCTGAAAAGCCAGTTAATTCCAGTACTTGTCAAGCTCCCCTCCCATGCTCCAAGAGTTACCGGCTTCTGCCCCAGTTCTGCCCACAGGATTCTTTCCTAGGTTTGGGCCTGGGTGCCTACATATATATTTGCATTTATTTTAATTCAGAAGCTGGCTGAATTTGGCTGAGTATGGCCTCAGGGTTAAAATTAGGAGCAGAAGGAACAGAAAAATGCTGAGATAAGCACAAAAGTGGCACCTTTTTGCTTGTGTGGTACTACGAACTGTTCTGCTGGCTTGTACAAGCTGCTCAGGACAAGAGCAAAGAGTTTGAAAGCAGGAAATGCAAGGCAGGCATGAAAACCATGATCACAACGAACATTTCTTCCACCTGTTAATGCTCAGGCACTTTTTAAAAGCAAGATATAGCAAACGCCATGCTACACAGGAAAGGTCTCACACAATGACTTCTATCTCTGTGCTGCGGGGGAAAGGTTTCAATTTAAATTTCCCCACAGCTGCTATTCGATGCCCTCTCCCCCTTAAAACGAGCACGTTGCTGACTACGGAAAACCAGTAATTTTGTAAATCGTCACTGCGATATGCCTATGAATAAACAGGGCATACCCAAGATACGGAACTGCAAGCAAACAATGAGAGCCTTCAAGCTGATAAAAATGCGGCCTGCGATTTCCCCCTTCGTCATCAGCCTCCATCTGCCAGGATCCTCGGTGCTTCCCTCAGCAGTGCGTGTGCTGCAGGCTAAGAGGGAGGCAGTCAAAGAGGAGAGATGCAAAATCTAAAGACAGAGAATCCTTTGCTCATGTCGGAGGTGAGTGCATGTCTGAGGGTATTCGATGCATTTCATTGCAGTGGAGTGTTCCAAGCCATCTATTTTGGTAAGTATTAAAGCGAAAGAGAGGCAATTAATTAGCAATAAAGCAAATCCGCCTCACAGCCGTTTTCACACAAACCAGCCTAAAGCAGATAGCATCCGATTTGGAGGGGGCATATCAGAAAGAGGCAGCAGGATGGGTAATCTGAACTGGATCACGAGGTTACGTCACACAGGCAGGTTTTGACAGCAAGCCTATGAAGCAATTCCATTTCAACCTGAATATCATTCTGAAATTTTAACTGCAGCCTTTCACAGGATCAAGAGAGATGGATATTTCTCCTTCCAGCTATTGACCTGCTTGTCTGTCTAGTAAAGTCGGTTCTAAGGTGTACTGTCTGCACATGTATAGGTGGTGGGCCTTTTAAAAATGTTGCTTGCTGACATTGCTCTAATAATCTTTGGATGGAATGCCTCTAGTTTTCACTTAAAGTTACAGGTGCTGGACAGCTTAAACAACTTCCTGTAAGAATCAAAGAAGCTAAATGCAAGATCTCTTTGAAGGGACAACATAAGCTATTGAGTAGGTGTCAAGAAATACTGGGATTAGCCTTAATGGAGGAAGGGGTATAATAATGGTAATCATTTGTATTAATATTGCTAACCCCCCACAAATGGTTGAAGAAGTTCTATACAGCAATATGTAATATTAAATATAAATATACAATCAACACAACCCCAGCCTCCATAAATAGGGTGCACAGCAGCTTCTGAATAGGATTAACAGAAAGTGGGGAAAGGGAACACCACTGCTTTGCTCTGATTTGGATATCCTGAATGCCACTGTATTTACATAAAAACAAAAACATCAGAAAGCCCATGCAGGGCAGAGATACTCAGGCACATACAAACACATTTCAGGCATGTGGAAACATTTTTTTAAATGGAAATGGTGGAACCAATCCATATTTCTATGCAGAGCTCAAATGCATAGAACAGAAGAACAATGACAATAAGTGACAGCACAGGGCTTCCTAATTTAACATCTGTATTTTCTACTATTAAAAAGAAAACCTCCAAAGTAGAAGTTTAAGAGTTGATGATGCCTTGTGGATGTACCAGCTACTCAACAATCCAAGGTTTGGAACTCTCATTTTTATAGCTGACCTGAGCTGAACTCATCCTGCCCTCTATGACACCATTTTCTATCTAAGCCCACCGATCCGCTTGTACTACACTGTGCACTATCTGATTGTTCAAGCAAGTTGACAAGGGCTGGATCTACACTTGGATCCCTTCAGTTATGCACGGAGCTCTCTCATGGTATTTATGGAAAATACAATTACTGCTGTTGGGACAGATATTAATTATTATTTATTTATTAAAAACGTTTGTATGCCGTCCTTTGTATAAATATCTCAGGACGGCTTACAGCAATTTAAAAGAGCAATTTAAAAAAGCATCTAATAATGTCCAATAGCAATTAAATTGCTATACCATGAGAGAGCTCCGTGCTTGGTGGCGAAGGAAGAAGCTCCATTGCATTTATTTTCCAGTTCAGTGAGCAAGTCAGACAGACAGAGAAAGGGAATGGGAAGAAAGCCTGAAGGGAGGTAGTGAAGGAGGTAGGGAAGTAACTGAGGGATGTTTTTGCTAGAGTTGTTGTTGAGACACACCCTCTTCCCACCAGCTGGCTGAAGCCACTCTTCCTGGCCCCAAAACAGTACCACAAGTTTAGCATATGCTGATCCGTATGGGTTCAACTTTTGCAGATTTGATTATTTGTGAGCTTGCCATCAATAATTAAATGGGATTTTTTCAGGTGAGTTTTGTGGCCTACTGCAGAAAATCATCATCATCATCATCACTACCACCACCATCATCAAGAAAAAGGAAGCAAAAAGGGAGAGAGGGAGGCCTCCAAAGCCTTCTTGCCCTGCCCATCCAGAGAGGGAAATCCCTCTGGCATTTCCTGGTGAGTGAAAGGGACATAAGAACATAAGAATATACTAAATGGAGAAGAGGAGCTCTGCTAGATCAGACCAAGCTCTGAGAAAGAGGGGGGAAAGCAATCCAGTACACACATGGTCAACAGTCTCAAGAATTAAGGTTTGGGAGGAGCTACAAGATATTCGTGTTTTTTCCACTTTCACGGGGGTCCTGCACCCCTAACCTGCACAAATGTGGAGGGCCACTGTATATACCAGGGAAAAACAGCAGCATATAAAAAGTTATGATATACCTTGTCTGAGAAAATCTAGGATGAAATGACACAAATAGCACATGCAGGATGCACCATGTGACATTCTAGTGAGTCAGATAGTATAGGTCGAGCCTAGGTGATAAGTGAATAAAACTCAGCAGTGGAAAGCATTTTACATAATATCAAAAAATTATCTATATATATCTATAACAGCAAAAGAGGCTGTCTGGCTGTCTGTTGTGCCATTAGAACCATACTGCTAGAACTGGAAAACCAAGGCACCTGACATTTGGCATAGTTACTAAAGCTTATATAGCATGTGCACCATAGGGTCAGTTTGCTTTTAAAGCACATTGATTTTAATTAATTTAAATGTGCCCATATGGTTGACGTCTGAACATATACAACCACTAGAGGCATGTCTCCCTAGCCAGTCCATGTAGTATGAAGCCAGGCAAGATGAGAGCCAAAGGGCAGAGTTGGACACCTGTCCTTCTCCCAGTGGAAAGCAGGGCGTTTCTTCTCCCCTTGGTGTGGGACAGCCCCTCTCAAGGGAATAGCATGGGCAGTCCATGTCTCTGGGGGGCAGTGGGAGTACACTATGGCAGGAACCGTAACTTGAGGTACCAGTCCACATAATGATCAGGCAGGCTCAACATGTCCAACTGTGACAGCTGTGCATTTTCTTTGAAGGCTTTACTGTCTCAAATGAAGGGCTGTTCTAATCCCTGTAAAATCAACCCTGCTCACTAGTTGCTGAATAAAGATACACAGCATTCTTGGCATCACTGAATAATTTGACAATATTTGACCACAGTTGAATAATAGGTAGTCAACTGGCAATATTTGACCAGATGGTAGACCAACGTGCCAGCCCCCTTCTTGGTTAAAAGCCAAAGGCTGTTGCTGAAAGCATAGTTTCACAAGTTAAACACTAACCATTATAAGGTCAAATGTTATTTGGATTCTGTATGAGGAAGCAAATGGTCTTGGACCCAGGATTATAAACCCCACTGACTGCAGGTCACAAGGAACAAAATGGTGACTCGCCTAGTCTTTCCTCAGAAGGGCTTCAGGAGCAAAACAGTGTAAGTTCATTGAACAACAAGCTGGCTCAAAGTACAAGAACAAACCTGGTGGGAGTTCCAGAAATAGTGGAACAAGAGATTGGTATGCTGGAGAATGGAAGTTTCCCTGCATATGACATCTACTAGCTGTCTTGCTCACCCTACTAATGGGGCAACTGCTTCAAAGGAAATCCTGTGAAACAAGCAAATCCGAGTTAAATTAATTCATGTTTGCTTGATTTAGGCAAACAATAGAATGTTGGATTGTTTAAATGCTTTCTCATTCATAAACCCACACTGTTCTTGCCTATTGCATCACTGGGATTAATTCTGCAAAATCTAAATTTCACACCAAAATTGCTGCCCTTGAAGAATACTTTCTAGATGGTTTAAGCCCTTCATTCATGATTTATTTGAACCAGATTCAATGTTTTCACTTCAAATAATGTATCTTTAGGGTGAAATCAGCCCCCCAAATTATGTTCTAAGATTACAGGGGATTCTGAAGTACCAATGAAAATGGAAGCTAGCGTGTAAGCAACTTCGAGCGCTCAGGGCGGCTTATATATTTTGTAAGCCGTCCTGAGCACCCAAAGCGATAGGACGGGGTATAAATGCATCATCATCATCATCATCATCACCATCATCACCATCATCACACTAATTTCGACCACTAGGCCAGGCAGGTACAACAGGGACACAAAAACAAGCAGCCACGTGGCTCACTGGCTCATCATATGCCAGCCATCTGGTCAGTCTCATTCCTAGTGGAGGTCTATGTAGTTCCCCCTTCTCCTACAAATTGGCAGCATTTGTTCACCTAATATAACTATAGATCATCTGAGATCATCCTTAAACAGACTGTGCATACAAAGGAAGAGGAAGGTGTTTTACTCAAGGATACCAGGCCCAAGGACTTTATGCTTGGGCACCAGCAAAGGTTGCATACTGAGTGGTCTGAGCTGTTTTAAGGCCATGATCCACCAGGAATGTCCCCTCCGCAGGGCAAATTAATGTAGTGAAGACCAACTCATTTAGATGGGCTTTAATACTAGTTAGTTCTCATTCTCTCCTGCTTGGCGTAATTCTGAGAGGACTGGTTTTGTTTCCCTGATCTCTTTCCTACACTGGCTGAAAAGTGTTAATATTTGATTGTTTTATTTTCATTGCAATGCTCTGCTTTACTGTCATTGAGGGTCCTTTGGGGATGGAAGTATGGCCTTGCAAAACTTTTGTTCATTTTAGCAGGGCCCATGCGGCTGTTGCTTCCGACAGAGCAAAGCCCAAGAAAATGTTCTTGAAATTGCAACCTGATGGGGGGTTGCTCTCACCCCATTTTAAGTGGCTTGTAAGGTGACTGGTTCAATGAAGTTTAATCTCAGCTAAGTCAGTATAGAATCAGAGTCTAAAGGAGCTGCCTAAGCATCCAGGAGCAATGTCTGGTGTAGCTGTTGCAATTTGCAGATGTCATTGGGAACCAGAGCCACAGGAACCCAAGAGACATCACAGAGAAGCTGGAGGCGTGTGCTAAGAGAAAAAAGAAAGACCCTCCCACATGGCAGCATTAATCTATGGAATTTGTTGGTGAAAGATACAGCAACAGCTGAGTTAGTTTGCCCCACAAGGTGTGTTTAAATGAATTGATGCAAGGCAAGTCTGTATGTGGGTGTAAGCTGTGACAACGTTAGATTTAAGATTCATACAGGGACAGGATGCATGTCAAGCCTGCTTTGCCTTCACAAGAGCCTTGTCCTCCAGGTCAGTATTTCCCCCTTTATCCCACTCACTCACACCATGTACTCACGAACAACCCAGGGTTGTCTGTCCCCCCCACCAGCATGTACATCCACTCTTGCTTGCCTTTGCAACCCACGGATTGCTAACTGGGGGTTGTTATGACGTGCAAACCAGAAGTGTGTGCTTGGGGAAAGGGTTACCTTTACCAGCTTTTTCCTGTTCATAGAACCCTCAGAAGTTGCCCTGGTAATGTGGAAATCAGCTTTCCATCATCTGGTAGGTGAGGCAAGCCTCAAATGGCCCTCAAGAGAGCCAGTGTGGTGCAGTGGTTAAGAGCATGGGACTGGGACTCAGACGATCTGGGTTCTAGTCCCCGCTCAGCCATGGAGCCAACTGGGTGGCTTTGGGCCAGTCACAGACTCTCAGCCCAACCTACCTCACAGGGTTGTTGTTGTGGGGATAAGATGGAGGAAGAGATGTAAGCCGCCTTGAGCCCTTTGTAGGAAAAAGGCAGGATATAAATTGAAAAATAAAATAAATAAGTGTTCCTTGACTGTACACACCTTCTTAAGAATGAAACACCGTCCCAGCCCCACATTGCATGTGACATTTAAATAAGCTGACAAGACACCACATACCAACAGTATGACAGAACAGTAATGATAAATATTCTGACAAAGCCTCCCCCCGGCTTTATTTATTGACTGTCACACTTAATCATAGGCGGCTTCTAGCTGAACTTGCATACTGTATATCTAATGGGCAGTGCCACACAAAAGAAATGGGAACTATGACGAGGGTTTAAAGCTCAGTGATATCTTTGCAGATACCTAACGGTAGTTAAACCAAACACTTAGGACACAAGCCTACGCAAGTCTTAGGCAGGAAAAAAGTATTCTTTCCCAGCATTCCCCAAGCCAGGATGTGGAATGCTGGAAATTGCAGAACTTCTCCTGTTCAAATAGGCCTTTGCTCTGATCCTGGGAATGCTGGGAACTGCAAGGCTTTTTCTGTCTAAATATACATAGGACTGCACCCCTAGTCTTTATCTAAATGGCACCACTTAAATGTTTTACTTTTTTGCATATTGCAAATAATAGGAATGGTAAAGAAGTGGTACACACAAAGGCAAATTATCTAATTGGTATGCGAAGTAAAAATTTTAATTTATTTTCTCTTCAATTATACCAACAGGCAAAGGTACTTTTATTTTTTTTTTAATTTCCCAGGTACTTTTAATTTTTGCTAGCATGCACAATAGTTAACTAGCTGCATTTGTGTGGCATTCCCAGTGACGAGGCATCCCATCCTCTCTTATCTCATGATTGCCTCCCTTGCTACATGGTGCTGCCTTCTAGAATGGTATTCCAAGCAAGAATAGCGGGGAAACTGGGGCAAGACTTTTCATTCAAATCACTATGTTCTGATAATTAAAAATCTGGTCACAGGATTTTAATGGATCCCACTAAGTCAGTATGTATTACGTATACAAAAATGCTTTCAGTGACCAATCTAGTCCAGTATTGTTAGCCCTGGCTAGTAGTGTCATTTCCTGGCCTGTCATAGCCTGTTTCTTTTCTCCCATCTAAATTTAGATGGGAACATAGAACATGCATCCAAGGAAATCTAGAGATGATGCCTTGATATTCAGTGCAGTGAAGGAAAAGTTACACTAAGCAAGTGCTTCCCAGGTCGATGCATGGTCAAGTTAACAGAAAAACAAGACAATGAAAGTCTAGCTGTATCAAATGTGCAGGCCACAATTACCAACATATTGTTTCAGCCTGGGCTTTGCTAGACAACATGTCATGGATGGGTAGGGATCTTGTCTGACATCCCTCCATGAGCTAATGTTTTTGCTGTCCCTTTTGTTGCACCCAGCTGTCAGCCTAGCAATTATAATGTTGATGAGCTAGAAAACAAATGTTGATCTAATGGCAGGAGAAATGTGTGAGACAGGAAACAGCAGACATGAGCCTGCCTGTTTGCAGCAATTCCAAATGCTTAAATCAGTGATTCTTAAACTTCACAATATTGAGGGCCACTAGCTCTAAGCTAAACAGTTCAAAGCCTTCATTATAACTCAGCTGTGGCACTTTTCATCCATGGCTACACATGATGGCGAAACCAGCAATGAGGCCTGGTGGTTCTGGTTGCTGCAATCATTTTGCAGTGGTGAAGAGGCAAGTTCTTTTTCAGAAAAGATCTTTAAAATTAAAACGGAAATGTGTGTTTCTCCACCAACCTGTGGCAAACACTTCAAAGACATCTCAACCTCACCTTTTCCCAAAGACCACACGAACTGCAAGTAGATCCTGGAAGGTGATATCCAGTTCTGTCCCTCTGCCAATGGGACCATGACCAACAAAACAAGAATCTAGCACTTCCTAAAGCCACCAGAAATGAGATAAAAAAAATCTTTAACAGAACAGCTCAGACAAGGAAACTCCACTTTAACTATCTCATTCCTGGAACTTAATCCATTCCAGGACTCTGGTCGTGACCCAAAATGGTCGTGAGCCAAGTTAAATTTCCCCATAAGGTTCAGTGTAAATAAGGTTAATCCGTTCTGTAACTATTTTTTAATCAGAAAAATGTGAAGCAAAGTGACAAAGAACAACAAAGATCGTGGCCATCTCCCCACCACCACCACAAGCACCACAAGCACAAGTGTGGCCATCTCCCCCCCCCCCCCCCCCCCCCCCCCGGGACCCCGGCCCCCGGGCGGGGGGGAGCCGGGCTGGTTCAGGGGGGGGGGGGGGGGGGGGGGGTGCGGGGGGAACGGGGGCGTGGTCGGGGGGAGGGGGGGAATCATGCGGGGGGGGGGGGAGATAGCCACGATCATGGTCGCCACCCAATGTGAAGTTCATGACCTGAGTTAAAATTTTTATGAAATTTTTGTTTGCAACCTGATTTGGTCATGAACCAAAGTGTTTGTGAGCCGAGGGACCACTGTGTATCAGTTCATTTCCAGGGTTGCAATGGAAGCAGGAGTTTTCCGCTAAGTCAGCTGTGGGTTTCACTGAAACAGCACAGTCAATAGAGGTACAGGGACAATGCTGGATACTGCCCAAGAAGCACAGCCTGAAAATCATTAATGTATATGTAAAGCACCAAAGAAAAGACAAAACAGCAATTCTGCAGCCATCTGGTTCACGTGCTAACTTGATCTCAAGTTTTGCACAGTGTAAACATCCAACTTCCTGTGATCAGTCAAATCTTGCCTGGTCTTTACTAATTTAGACATGCAGCAAAATTATCCTTGTAACTAATATATGTTGGCTTATTTTTAATATGCAAATATACATTAACCTGACTAAAAACTTTTAAAGTGCAGTTTGCAAGAAAACCCTCTGCCAAACAAAAGCTCTCTCTCTTCCTGAATCCTCTTCAAATTGTTACTGCCAGAGACAGATTGCGTGGATCAATTATTACACAGGCTATACTTTAAAGATTATTGCTTGTTTAATGTTTGCCACTGAAAATTGAACAAGTCAACAATTAAGGTCAAATAGTTTAAAGTTGGGCACCAGACATGTGGAAACAGAGGAGCGGTTTTGGATTGTGCTTTGTGGTCCCTTGTTCATGCCCTTCTTCAATATTTACCCAACACAGTCGATTGCTACATTATGGGACTGCCCACAGATATTAAAGCAGATTCGCTTCATTCTTTGGCACTGATCTGCCTGAAAGTACTTGGCTGCAAAGACTATGGAATGCCACTGAGATCTTCATTTGTTACCTACTATACATACATTGCAGAACACAGTAAGTAAGAAGAGCAGGTTTTTTTCACTTTGCAAGGGCTTACAATTCCATAATGGCATCAGAAATGAAAAGAACAACATAAATCTAAATGCAGTAACAAGAAAACAGATTCACTGGAGCAAGAAATCCGTTTTTATCCAGATATGTAGCATGGATCTCAGCATGTTTTAAGTGCTACAGTTCATTGGAGCATCTGTGGCTTCGCTCCTTTTGGAGACCATGAAGTTAGAGATGGCAGAGAAATTTGCAAACAATTTTGATTTTCTAAGACTCTAACCCATAGATTCCACAGAGGACTGGCTTTTCCCAAAGTCACACAGATTCTTTGAAAAAATCTTTAATTTTACGGAAGTGTAGTCACAGAACATCTACTAATCATAATGATCCATTACTCCATAAACTAAAACATGAAATACATTTTTCCAGGAATTTTGGGGAGTGCAGATTTGTGCAACTCTGAAATTGTGCAAATTTGTATAATGCATCTGTGCAAAATCTAATTCCTTCAGTGATCAGAGAATGGAATGAAAGGCACCCGACAATCCAGGAAACATAGATGAAATGGATTTTACAATGCCTGTACATCCACACATGGAGTTTACCCTTTTTATAAGTAAATATCACTCTAATTAAGGAATAATAATCCTCCATGTATCTCCATAAAAATAATTTCTGTATGTATGTGGCTTACTTTTAAAAAACTGCAGCAAGTTTTTATTCAACAAGTAATAGCAATGATTGTAATAATAGCATGCCTTATTATTTTATATACTGTTCTCTCAGCGCATTGCTCTCAGAACAGTACTACCCATGTTTAAAATGTTAATATTCCAAATATGCTAGTTCAGTAAATCTTCCAATAACCTCATGAGGTAAGTCAGTCTGTGTTCTGATAATATCACACTAAGAGCCCATCTTTGTATTCTTTCAACACAGAATGTGCAGCTCTATGTAACAAGGAGCAGGGCCTTTTCAGTGGTGGTGACATCCCTCCAGTGCAATGTTTCTGCCTTGGGGGACCTCAAGTGATAGTGTACTGCCCACTTATTCAGCCAAGCATTGGTGCATTAAGAGCTGCCGGCTGTTCTTGTCTGCTAGTAGTCATCGGATGGTCTAGAATGGTTTTGCAACTACTGTTTTGATGTGCGTATGTTTCCATTCTGCTTTTAATTGTGGCTTGGAAGCCTTCTAAAGCTTTTGAAAGGCAGGGTTAAAATGTCTTAAATGGAGGTGATATGAAAGTTGAGATGGAGAAAGCAGAAGCTTGCCTAAAGCATTAGTGAGCTCATGCATTAAAGGAGATTCTCCATCAAACACTTCCTGGTGTTAATATTTTCACTGTTAAATACCTTTGCTCTCAGTGGATTCCCAATGTACTCACGTGGAAATCAGAGATATTAAACTTATTTATCAGATCTTTGTGATTAACTGACAACTAGAAGTCACTTTCTGATGAGAAAATAACAATATAAAATATTTGCCTATGCTGATAATACAGTATCTGAAAAAGGCGCTTTCCTGGGCTGCTGCTCATTAAGGCCCTGCTCTTCTGCTGCAAACTGATAATTGCTTTATTGTAAAACACTGTTAGTATTCAGCTCACTATCATGAAGGCATTGCTGCCAAGACTTTTTCTGGTAAAGAAATCGCCATCATCTGGGCTCTTGTTGGGTTTCCAGTTGACTGACATTTTATTTTGAAATGATTACTAAGGCTAAGGCATTGGATGCTCAGCAGCAGAATTTCTTGAATTCATTTGTGGTGCCCTGCTTTTAAATTGCCCTCTTCTTAAATCTTTGATTAGGAGCTTCTCTCCTTTAAGAAACTTGTTGTTTCTTTTGTTGTGCCCTTTTGTTGTGGGTAGTCGCAAAGTCATGCCCAACCCATCATGACTCCATGGACAACATTCCTCCTTTCACAGAATGGCAAAATAAAGCAATATGTGGAGTTATTTCAAAGCAGGAGTTTAAAAATTACATTAGAAAATCAACACTCTGTGACCTGAACCTCTGGTTTACTAAAATAACGTTTCACCCACTTATGCAATCGGGATGCATTATAGGAGTTGTGCTAACAGCTAAAATCGCTGGATTATATTTACTTTAAAAGAAATTATTCCCCTCTAAATTTGCTCCTCTGTGACTCATAGCTCTATGCATATTTACTCAGAAGAAAGTCTCATTGAGTCCAATGGGACACTCCTAAGTAAATATCTGCAGCCTTACTTTACAGATAATGGAGACACTGCTGCCCAACAATCAAACTGAAAGCCAGCCCATTTGGTACAGTTAATTTGGAAAAGATTCATTCTTATTGCCCCTATGCCCCTTATTGCCCCTACGAGAGCCAGTGTGGTGTAGTGGTGAAGAGCATGGGACTGGGACTCAGACGATCCGGGTTCCAGTCCCCGCTCAGCCATGGAGCCAACTGGGTGACTTTGGGCCAGTCACAGACTCTCAGCCCAACCTACCTCACAGGGTTGTTGTTGTGGGGATAAGATGGAGGAGGAGGAGGATGTAAGCTGCCTTGAGCCCTTTGTAGGAAAAAGGCAGGATATAAATCGAAAAATAAATAAATAAATGAAAAGATAAATGTGAATACTTCCAGTGATCCATAAAAGAAGAGACATCCCTTACTCCAAAACACCACAGTGACAGAGGAATAATAATAATAAAAAATGAATCTGAGGGCACAATGATACTTCGGTTGGTTGATTTTTAATTTTCAGCCCAACAACCTTGTGTACACAGAATACAGCAGCAATTGCCAGCCAGAATGCAATTTGCATGTTAAATCTCTCCGGCTTATGTATATCTGCCAGTGAGGTAATCTCAGAGGATCCATGTTCCTGACCCAAGATATACCACCCCATTTTACTTGCTCTTACCCCCTGCAGTGGGGAGACAATTGCAGGATTATGGGGTGCCCACTGAACAGATCAGTCTTGCTCCACAACCAGGACCAGCTAAGCCAATCAGCTTGAACTGACAGCTTGATTCCCACATGGGCAAATCATCCCCTTTTGGTCCTCCTCTCTCCCTGACAACCCAGGTGATCAATCCCACCTAGGGCTAAGTCCTGGGATATTTGCAGTAAAGATTCAAGTCCCAGCAGCTCTCTGTGTTCTGCACTAGAGATGAAGCAATTTTACCCAGAGGCATGCAAAAGGTGAACAAGGGCATGTCTTTGCCACATCCACCTGGTGGAAGAATTTCCATCTCCTCCTACTCCCTCACTCTATGGTTTGAGGCACTGAAGACTGATGTTACCATTGATATTGTTCTGGCTCCCCTTGATGAAAGACGGCCTTTGATTGCTTGGCCTGGTATGGAAACCTGCCCCCAGGAGGGCTGTGTGTTCTTCCCTCCTCCCTTCTGTGTGTCATGCTCATAAAACTGTGCTTGTGAAGAAGATTCAACACCATGCAATCTGGGCCTGGCAACGATCGTGGGGTTGTTGCTGGCCATGCTGCTGCAGCTGATGGAGTGGGAGTGCTCAGGCAGCTTCTTGCAGGGCACGTGTGTAACACTGTGCGTCGAAGAGGCATCCTCGCCATTGTGGCTTCGCTGGTTGCAGAGTTAGCTCCAGGTTTTTGAGGGCCGCTGGGCAAGCCGCTGTCCATTGCCCCCCCACCCCTCCTCACTGGCCCGCTTTTGTACCGTGATGGTTACTGGCTGCGCTTCCTCCTTCTCCAAACTGCCAGTGTGTGTTGCTGCTCCTGCTCAGCACCACCACCGTCTGGGCTGGAGCAACATGCAGGTTATGTGGTGGGGAAAAGGAGGAACAAGTCCAAGTGCTCTTGTCAGTAGACCCTACTAGGGTGGTGTGAGGGCATCACTGAACAAGGGACCAGCAATGCCTAACCTTGACACTGGTCCTCAATGGCTGCCTAGTGTGAGTGGCACGTAGGAGTCATTGCCGGCACTGTCCCTGACTGGGGGGCACTGACCAGGTATGTGTTTTATTTCTTTGTACTTTCTACCTGTATGTTTCCTTCATCTGCTTCCAGGATTGGCAGATGCTGGAAATGGTATGAGTTTTGCCAACGTAATGGCAACACTGGCAATATCTCTAGGATTGGAGTTATGTCAGCATAGGATTGCTCTACCTATCCCATAAATGTTTCGAGACGGACATTGCCTGGAGTCTTTGGGATGGATGGAGAGAAAGACAAACTGAATAAATAAAACCAATCAAGATTTTTCAAACCAAACGCATTCTAAGCTATAAATTAACTTGGGTTCCAGTAGAAGGAACAGGCAATGTATCAGTCATGATCAAACCCATTCAAAGGATAATCTGATTTTGTTACATCACAGGAACTGATTAAAGCAGGCCCAGAATGGAAAAGGAGATGGAGCAAACCAGCAAAGAAAATGGTTCTCCTTTCCAATTTTATACGGAAAGGAAAACTCCCATCAAGATCAGCAAAGCAGCAGTGGTCAAGAGCCACCTGAGGAAAGACTGCTCCTGCACAACCAAAAGAATGAAAGATACCCTCATGAACTTCTTCCCTGTGTTACAATGGCTGCCCAAATACAACTGCAAAGAATACATCTGTGGAGACATCATGTCAGGCCTGGTCATTGGGATCATCCTAGTTCCTCAAGCAATCGCCTACTCTCTGTTAGCAGGCCTGAAGCCCATCTTCAGCCTTTACACATCCTTCTTCGCCAATATCATCTACTTTCTCATGGGGACCTCCCGACATGTCTCAGTGGGCATCTTCAGCTTATTAAGCTTAATGGTTGGACAGGTTGTGGACAGAGAACTGCTCTTGGCAGGGTTTGACCTCAGCGATGATGCTCAGGAAGCCACGGATGGTAGAGGCCCTTCTAATGTCACTGTTTACAATTTTACCCTCGGCATAGTGGGTGGGGAATGTGACAAAGACTGCTATGCCATTGGGGTAGCGACGGCGTTGACCTTCATGGCTGGTGTTTATCAGGTAACATCTTCTTCTGCCCTTTTGATTATGTGTGTCTAATTTGTATCTATCTCTTTATGTAGAAACCTTCATATCTCACTTAAAAAAGCCAGTTTCTCCAAAGCAGCAGGCAAAATGAGAACCCCCAATTAAATTGAACTATCAAACGGAGTAAACCTACAGCAACATCCTCCTTCCCCCCCCCCCCGCCGAAGACCAAAACAAAACAAAAACACCAGTAGAAATAGTTCATTAAAATTCTTCCAAAATAAAAAGGCTGCATGCACCATTACATGAACGGGGGTGCCCACTGGTGCAATAGGAGTTTCTTCCCACTTCTTTGCCATGCAGCCACCAGCATGCCTTCAAATCTCTGCTGGAGAGTCCTCCAAGCAGCAGATCAGACTGGGGAGGGCACACGGGAGAGGGGGAATCTGTTCCACCAGCGTTGCTCATTCTGCTGGTGGGGGCACACGATTGAATCCAGCCCAGAATTTCCGGAACCCAGCTCAAAATGGGAAGTGGGGAGGCTTGGTGGATTTCCCCAAACAGAAGAGTCCATTTAATCTAATTACATACAATATTACATGCAAGGAAGCCCAGTAAAGGGTTGTTTTGTTATTATTTATACCATTTTAGAAAGGGGGAGACAGCGGTAACAATAAAGAGTGGCAGAATGGGAAGGGCACAGGCCTTTACCTGTATAAAGCCTACCCCTGGTGAGGGATTGGGCCTGCATCTTCCTCACTTTGCCTCAGAGCCTCTTCTGATATGTGTTGAATGTCACCATAATAAACAGCCTCACATCTGGGCCCAGGGATAACTATAATGGGGATTTGGCCTTTGCACAGAAACCCCTATTCCAATGTGGCAAGGACCCCAGGCTGGCTCAAAACTGGGACAGCCTTAGGATGAGTTACGTAAATGGCAGCATATTTCTGAAAGGGACAGAGGGGCTTAGTATACCCTTTTCTTTGTTACCTTTAAAAATGTTAGATGTTGAGATCTGTAGATAAATCCTCATTCCACTTACTTTTAAGCTTACTAGTATCAAATTGTGTCTGGTAGAGCTGCTGTCTCAGTTTGCTTGGAGCTTCATCTTTTCCATGTAAGGAAATGTAGAGGAAAAGAAGAAATTCTAGGAAACCGCGAGGGCAGCGGATCAGCTACGGTACAGTTGGGTTCCATTCTAACCCTTGTGCTTGCTTTTCTTGCAGGTTCTGATGGGAATTTTTCACCTTGGCTTTGTGTCAGTGTACCTTTCTGAGCCCGTGCTAGACGGCTTTGCAACTGGGGCTTCGTTAACCATTCTGACAGCACAAGTGAAGTACCTCATTGGAATAAGAATCCCTCGTGTCCAGGGTTATGGGGCCTTAATTACAACCTGGGTTAACATTTTCCACAATATTTCCCAGGCCAATTTCTGTGACATAATTACGAGCACCATCTGCATCACTGTACTGGTGATCGCCAAAGAACTGGGAGACAGATACAAGCATAAGCTCAAGGTCCCCCTTCCAACGGAGCTGGTGGTGATCGTGGTGGCCACCCTGGTTTCCCATTATGGGCAGCTGAACGAGCTTTATGCCTCCAGTGTGTCGGGGGAGATTCCCACCGGCTTCATCCCACCCCAAGTGCCCAGCTTCAGCCTCATGCAGAGAGTCGCCGTTGATGCCGTACCACTTGCCATTGTCGGCTTTGCCTTCACGGTATCACTCTCTGAAATGTTTGCCAAGAAGTACGCCTACACGGTCAAGGCCAACCAGGAGATGTTTGCCATTGGCTTCTGCAACATTATCCCAGCGTTCTTCCACTGCTTTGCCACCAGTGCAGCTCTGGCCAAGAGCCTGGTCAAAGCATCAACGGGCTGCCAGACTCAGGTGTCCAGCCTGGTGAGTGCCGTGGTGGTCCTGCTGGTGCTGCTGTTCTTCGCGCCTCTCTTCTTCAGCCTGCAGAAGTGTGTTCTGGCCTGCATCATCATCGTCAGCCTACGGGGAGCCCTTCGGAAATTCAGAGACATTCCCCAGCGCTTCCACCTGGACAAAACGGATGCACTGGTTTGGTGCGTCACCATGCTCTCATCTGCTTTGATCAGCACGGAAATGGGGCTCCTGGTCGGGGTTGTGTTCTCGGCCCTGTGCATTGTGGGCCGCACCCAGCGCCCCCACGTGGCCCTGCTCGGGCAGATTGGGAATTCCGCCTTCTATGAAGATGATGAGCGCTACAAAAACCTTCTGCCTGTCCCAAAGATCAAGATTTTCCGCTTCCAAGCACCACTTTATTATGCAAATAAGGACTTTTTCCTGAAGTGCCTCCATGGCAGGACGGGGCTGAATCCTGCTGTGGAAGTGGCCAAAAGGAAAAGGGCCAAGAAGAAAGGGCAACTGAGTCTTGAGAATGGAGGTGGGCAAGGAGACACCACTTCATGCCTGGTCAGTACACAAAGCGACTGCCAGGCTATCATTGTGGACTGCTCTTCCATCCCATTTCTGGACACAGCTGGTGTGAGCACCCTGAAAGAAGCACTCAAAGATCACCAGGAACTGAAGATCACTTTTCTTCTGGCTTGCTGCAACCCCTCCGTAATAGCATCTCTAGAAAGAGGGGGCTACTTGGAGAGTGCAAAGAAGGACATACATGATTTGTTGTTTCACAGCGTACACAGTGCGGTCCAGTTTGTAAGAGAGAAGGAGATTACAGGAGATGAATCTGTTGTATAGCCCAAGATGCAATCAAATTATGCCAGCACCTGGCAGTTGACATCCTACATTCCCTGCCGAGAGGTTGCCATCTTCCACATGTTCCGATATGGAACCTTCCTATGTGGAACCTTCCTATTCCAAAGTGTTTTAACCTTTATGGATACTGAGCAGTATAAATATGACATACCTAGGGCAGGTCCAATGTACAATACATGTGGACCCTGAATAAACATAATGCTAAATCACTGTTTAATTTTAGAAGCATTTGTGATGGCAAGCCTTAGGCATGCATTTCTGGAGCTGAAGGCTCCAGCTCTGAACAAACCATAGTTTCCTGTTATGGTTTATCTATCCATTAGCTCAAACCTATCCATGTCCAACTGTGGTTTCAGTTTCACATTTCTTCATGGTCCCTTCTCATAACCCCAAAGCAGGGGTGTTGACCCTCAGTCTGGGTGTTGAAATTTAGCTGACCTGTAGTTTCCTTTCTGCCTCACTGGGGCTCCCTAGATGGCCATGCCTCTTCCTCTCAACTGTTGGGTGGTTTCCTGGTTTTTCCATATTTCTAACAGGTCAAAAGCCTCTTTGAAGACTTAGTTACTGATAATATGAGTTTTAAGCTAAAATGTACTGGTCCTTTTGGTCCTGTCCCTGCCCAACACTGGATTGCTGCCTTCATCACTTGCCAAGCACTTCTCTAGCACTGAATTTAGCCCTCTGACTGGAAGAGGGTCAGCACCCCTGCTCTAATACATTCCCTGTCATTACATATGACCCAGGCCAGTGCCTCACTGTTCTATTGCTAGAAAATCACCCAGTGCAAAAGAAAAGCAAAGTTTGGGTGCCCATATTAACCTTTACTTCTTCCACATTCCATTAAGGCGTGGGATTTTATTAAAAAGATTCATCAGAAATCCTGTCTCTTGCTTCTGTTTGGAGAGAAATCAACTGCTGAAAAGTCTTGCCCACAGGGACAGGTTTTATCAGACAGCAGCAGGTAGAGCATTGCTTTCCTTGCTTATTCTGGGTAGTTTTTTTTCACCAGATTGCAAAACCCTGTACTGCAGAAAATGGACATTTTCAACAGGTGTCACTTCAAGCAAAGCTGGCCCTGAAGCCCTGAGACAAAAAAAATCCAAGTGATGCTCCCAGTGAGTTGGGCACACAGTAGATGATTGAAACTAAATGACTGACTCCCTAAACAGACTCACTCTTGCCAATGCAATAGTACCCAACTAGCATAATTCAACAGGAATAACATCCTGGTCCCCACATCTGCCTCTTTTATGCATGCCTCTGGATGAAATGAGGATTTTTCTGTTCTGCAAAAGAATAAATGAGATAGGGTATAAGTATTCCAGTTCAGAAAACTGGTGCTCCTAAGAAACCTGAGTGTGTGCACATGTGCATGCAGGTATGTGTTGTTGTTGTTTCTGGAGCAGTTCAGACAATTTCAGAGAAGAGGAGTCTTGGCAAAATAATTTGGAACTAATCAGAACTAAAGGGAATAGTAGTAAATCAGTGTATTTTAGGATGCAGTCCTGTGCATATTTTGACAAGGAAAAAGTCCTGCAACTCCCAGCAGTTCCTGGCAAGCTTGGAGGATGTTGGGAGCTGTAGTTTTTTCCTTTCTAATTATGCACAGAATTGCATCCTAACCTTCATTTTTAAAGCAAAATCTCCAACCCTTTGATTTTATGGAGAAAGCAGCATGGGATAGGATTAGAGATTCACTTATATGAAAGAAACTTGTCTTGAGTACAAGGACTGAGCTCTGAAATACGGGGTTCATCTCTGACGAATCGTTCTACAGCATCCCATCCCTAAAAGTGCATGGGCAAAGCGCCACCTCCTCAGTGCAAAGCTCCAAGAACAAGGAAGGACAGTGCGTACAGAATAATCAAGAACCAGGAAAGAAAGTACATCTGGAATCTCAGTACAGCCTCGTGGAGATGCAATTCCTGATCAGAAGGCATGGATGTATGTAACATCTCTGGATAATGAGACATCAGTGATGTTGGGCACACATTTCCACAGCAGGCTCACATTCTACAGGGGCAGCGAAGAGTTGGTCCTTTAGGTCATGCTTTCCTTGTTTTTTCTCTTTTCCCCATCCTAATTTTTCAGACCTCTGCTGAACCATTCCACTGCATGTATAAGTTACTAAAGCTATGCACACTAATGCATACAAATTGTCCCATTCCGGTACCTTTCCTTCCCCTCATAGATATATTCCCCACTGCAGATGGAGGAAGGAACTGAAACAGAAATCCCCGTGGATCTGACCAAGCTGAATGTTTTAATTAGCAAACTGGAATTTCTTCTGTAAGAGACCATGTGTGCATGTGCCTATATACCCAAGATCAGAAGCTCTGCGCTGCTCCTTCCTCATACTCACAAAAACTGCAACTTCTCTCTCTCTCTCTCTCTGTCTCTCTCTCTCTCTCTCTCTCTCTCTCTCTCTCTCTCTCTCTCTCTCACACACACACACACACACACACACACACACACACAGTAGCAATGATTCCACTGCTCAGCTGAAACTGAGTCACCATCTGAAGACATCTGGATTAGAATACATCAAATCAGGCCTAGACAAGATGAAGCACAAGGCAGAAAGAATCCCCCCCACCTTCTTTGAAAAGCTTCTTTTCTAACTCTTCCTCCAAGGAAACAATGGCTTGCATAAGATTCCCAGGGAATCTCCCACCTACAGAGAGTACAAAGTCAGACCTGCTTAGCTTGCCCCAAGATGTCTGACCCGTTCATAAGAACTAAGGCAGCCACAAATAACCGAATGTAGAATCTGCCTTACCCAACTTCAATAAGCTCCAGTAGCCAATGGATTCGAATTTGCTCAATGCCATTATGCGGCACAGAGGAAATGTAGGCCAAATTAATTCTTTGGTCTTGACTGAGATCAAATAAATCTGCTTGACTGTGTGGCAAAGGAGGGCTGAAATAAAGAAAAAAATTACGGCATTATATAGTGTATTTGAGAGTTCAAAGACCTTCACATATATTAGCAATCCTTAAAACATCCCTGCTAGGTTAGTTGATACTATTATCATAGGGCCACTGAGAGGAGCTGATGGCTTTTAGGGTTATTCAACTTATATCTCAAATACAGTGGTACCTCGGCTCACGAACGCCTCAGTTCACATCCAAATCGGGTCGCGAACAAAAATTTCAAAAAAAAAATCGACTTAGGTCATGAACTCTGCATTGGGTGGTGGCTGCGACCATACTGGGGTGGGGGGGAGGTGGCTGAGATCGCGCCCGTCTTTCCTGCACGAGCGCAACTGCAGTCTCAGCTGTCTCCCCTCAAGCACAATTGCGCCCGTCTCTCCCCCCACCTGCGAGCATGCCAGTATTTGCACCCATCTCCCCCCCCCGCCTGAGTGTGCCGGGATGACGGGCACGATCGCGGTTGTGCTGGAGGGGCGGGGAGATGGCCACACTCTTGCTCATGGTGATGGGGGGGAGATAGCTGCAATCTTTGTTGTTCTTTGTCACTTTGCTTCACATTTTTCTGATTTAAAAAAATAGTTACAGAACGGATTAACCATATTTACATTGAACCTTATGGGGAAATTTAACTTGGCTCACAATCAATTTGGGTAATGATCAGAGTCCTGGAAAGGATTAAGTTCATGAACCAAGGTACCATTGTACTAATAACTAGAACAAGAGACATACCATAGCTTATAAGGTATAAGTAGCAAAGCAAGAATCTATTTCAGGCTTTCCCAGTCTGGTACCCTCCAGATGTTTACTGGCTGGGGAGGATGGAAATAGGATCTGATGAGGTCCCACACAGGCTGAGAAAGGCTGACTTGGGAAACTGTTAGGCACCATCAGGGAAAGGCCATGTCACAGTTGCTCCGCATCATTCAAATTACACACTGAAAATTCACTGTAGAACTATATAACAGAAGTGACTGTATGAAGGAAAGGATGTATATACACGAAAGCACCTTTTTAGCAAAACTCCTAGTGTATATCCTTTTTGGGGGGGGTGGGGGGGTCACTCCTTGAAGACAAAGGCAAAGGCAGCCAGGACAAGTCCTAAGCTTTATAGAACCAAGGGATGGAATCTCACCAGCCCTTCGCAGCATCAAATCCCCATAAGCTGGTACTGTATTGGAGAGCAGGCCAACTGTTTCTGTCCCTGGCAAACTGCTATAGTCACACAGAGTATGGGGCCCACTGCCAAAGACCCTGACTTGAGAACCTTGGCGTATACACAATGCACTAGCAACATCTCTTGCTCCCAATGGCTCTCATATGCTCAGGACATTTCTGTGGCCATGTGGGAGACTCAGTGTCTATTCTTATGCAAGTCCTCCTTGAAGTATAAAGTATACTAGAAGTCAGTGAGATCTCAAAGCAAATAAATATACATAGGGTTGAGGTGCCAGGGCAACATTAAGTAAAATTATAATGCCCATATGGTTACATTCTTTTTAGTAAGCCATGCTATTGGAGTACGTCTATGGAATGCGTTCCCCAGAGAGGTCCGCCTGGCGCCGTCATTATTTGCTTTTCGGCACCAGGCGAAGACCTTTTTATTTAAAAGTTATTTTAACTGTTAATTTATTATTATTGTATTTATAGATTTTAATATATAGCCGAGATGGTACCAGTTTTTAAATTATTGATTGTATTCTTATTTATGTTGTGAGCCATCCCGAGGCTTTGTTGTGATGGGGGCGGCATAGAAATGTTTTAAATAAATAAATACCTCAGTTACTGTCACAGGAAGGCAACACATCTAACATTTTGTATAGCTAAGAGGGATATTTCCACAGGAGGCATTCATGGGTAGAGGATACCTGCTTATTTAACAGCTATAACTTTGGTTGCATGGTGACAAACAGCTGGTGTAGTCCATTAGCTGGTGGCTGGAGAGAAACCGACAATTTTAATGTAGCTACATTAAATACTAGTGATGCCGGTCACTAGCATCTGACTGTTGCAGGAATTGTGGCTCCGTACTGATGCATCATGCTTGCATTTAAGACTAACACTGTCTCGGGGCTTATCAGATCTCTCGTGCTCAATTTGCAAATTCGTCAACTAGCAAATATATTTCTCTCTTAAGGAAACTCATCTGTTAAGAGGTTGATCCTCTCGACTTCCTATCAAGAGAAGCCGGGAAACAATACAATGATTAAACAGTGCTGCATGTTATTTGTGATCTGCACGAGAGAACGGTTATTAATACCGGGCAAATAGACACGTGTGTGTTTGTGTGTTCATTTCTTACCAAAATCCTGTGCTTTTCCAGAAGTGTTTTAGTTCTCTTTCAGTCTGTGAGAGATCCACGTTGACAAAGAAAGCCCCCAAGGCCACTTTCATTATTAGTCCCAGTAAAGCTGCCACAAGTTTCCATGCCTTGCGGGACCTCAAAAACTCCAGACACATAATGTTATCCCGAAGAAAGTCCGAAAAGCTAGCGCCATGCCATCCTGGGCTTGCAAAACCACCCGCGGGCAGGCTTTAAGCCTCGCGGGTGGGATACTTCGATATCTTATCGTAGGTCTGCCCCTTTTTGCTATCTTAGGACATCAGTTCGTCCTTTTGGGCAGCATTACGCTGTCTTCGCCAAGGGATGGATTTCGGAAACACGCCCTACTGCGATGTCGCTCCGAAGTTGCAAAGCGGAGATTAAATTCACCCCTCTTCTTGAAAGGAGATGGTCGTTACTGTATTACTTCCTGCTTTTTTGCCCCTTCTACAGACCGGAGATATGGACACTCCTGGCTGTACTGGCTCTAGTTTGATGGGATTTGCTCGCGTGTAGAGCTGCCCTTGGTTGGGAAAGGGCCCCACCGAGCTCAGCAGGGATAATCGCCAAGCAAATATGTGGAGGATCCTACTGGAAATGAGGGACACGGGTTCAGCTCTAACTTCGCATTCTCTAAATCAGTGGTCCACAAACTTTCTTGGGCTGCCGCGCCCTTGCCTTTTGAGCGACAACCTTAGTGCCCCCACGCCTCTTTCTTTTTGTTAGGTCTATTGCTCTACTACAAATTTAAAACCACCAACCATCGCTCCCCTGGATCTTTCCACTGCCCCCAGCGAGGGAGGAACCGCTCAGTTTGGAGATCTGCTCTAAATAATTTCCTTTAGATGGCAAGTCGACGCTTATTTTAAACAGGGAGAAAAAGTCTACAACTCCCAACCAGTTGGCTGGGGAATGCTGGGAGTTGTAGGCTTTCTCCGCTGTCGAAGCATGCGGAGGCGCGTTTGAACTCATTGAGTTTTTTCTAAGAAAGGTGCGACAGCGCGTGCGCTTACTGGTGAGCAACGCATTAGACTTCCTAGCAAACTTGTAGGCGTAGAAGGCGAGACAAGCGGCTGCAGGCTTTAAAGACGCTTCCTGGGGATGAGGCCCCATCGGAACACCAAAGGATTTACTGTTGAGTGAACAGGATCCTGGGCGGTAAAGTTGATCCTGCAGCACCCACTTATCAGTGGGAGAGCAAGTCCCATTGGATTGAGGTTATACGTTTCATGTTGCATTTTATGGTTTTAATTTTTGGGAAGCGCCCAGAGAACTTTGGTTATGAACTGAAGCAGAAATGCAACGAAGGCAATGAGAGTCATCTCGGAGAGAACCTAACGGATCGCTTCGTACAAGCCCGACCTCGCCCCCTGTCGGCTACTTGGCCTAAACGCAGGGTTCCCTTAAGGCTGGTTTGTTTCTAAACTGACAGAGTTCCCTTCCCGGGCGACCAATCAGCGGCCGCTCCTTTTTCTTCTCTCTCCCCTCGCTCTTGTTTCTTTTCCAACTGAGAAGCAACAAGGAGCCTTTTGGGAGGAGCGAGGATAAGCACCGCCTGTCTGCCCATTTACGGCTGTGTTCCTCTGCCTGATTGGTCCATTTCGACAACGGAGACTGGAGCGATGCGCGATTGGTTGTTACCTTGACCAATCAGGAGGCGCTCCGGCGCAGTCTGGCGTCAGGGTATTTCGCTGCTTTTGTGCGTTTGAATTTTGGCGGCGCGTAGAGCCGGAGTCGTTACTTGCGGCTCCTCCCTGGTTGTTGTTCGTTTTCTCGAGACTGGAGGCCGCGGCCTTTTTTGTTTTAATTCAAAGATGCTGAAGTCGCCGAGAGAAAGGTGAGAGCCAAGCCGTGGAGTCTGGAGCGCAGTTGTGTAGGCGCGGCAGACGCGCGCCTCCTCGAAAGGGAGCCCCGCAGATCCAGCCCGAGCGAGGCTACGGCCTCGGGCACTGGGGTGGGGGTGGCGCGAAGGCTCCGGGATGAGAATGGACCTGAAGGCTCTTCAAGCCGACGATGCATGGAGGTCTTAGGGACGCCGCAGAGGAAGGCGGAGCACCTCACTTCCATTATGCGTTTATTATTCACAGAATAAGCAGATAAAAATAAGCCAAGAAGTCAAGGGTGGGACGTGTGTGGTTCCCAGAGAGGCGAGTCCCAAATCAGTATTTATCAACTTATCCTGCTACTTCATGCCGTATTTTGACTGAAAGATTATCTTCAGGAGTAGTTGTAAAAGGCAGCAGTGGAAGCATAAGGAGCCAACTCGGTTGAATAGTGGGATATAAAATATAAATAAAATGCTCTATGTTTATTGCAAAATAATGAAATGAATCCATGAAGAAGGGTAGCAAGTCCTTGAGGTAGGTTGTTGTTGTTAGTCGCGAAGTCGTGTCCGACCCATCACAACCCCATGGACCACATTCCTCCAGGCCTTCCTGTCCTCCACCATCTCCCGGAGTCCACTCAAGCTCACACCAACTGCTTCAGTGACCCCATCTAGCCACCTCATCCTCTGTCGTCCCCTTCTTCTTTTGCCATCTATTGTTCCCGGCATTAGGCTCTTCTCCAGGGAGTCCTTCCTTCTCATTAGGTGGCCAAAGTATTTGAGTTTCATCTTCAGGATCTGGCCTTCTAAAGAGCAGTCAGGGTTGATCTCCTCTAGGACTGACCGGTTTGATTACCTTGCGGTCCAAGGGACTTGCAGGAGTCTTCTCCAGCACCACAATTCAAAGGCCTCAATCCTTTGTCGCTCAGCCTTCCTTATGATCCAGCTTTCACAGCCATACATTGCAACTGGGAAAGCCCTAGCCTTGACTATATGCACTTTTGTTGGCAGGGTGATGTCTCTGCTTTTTAGTATGCTGTCTAGATTTGCCATAGCTTTCCTCCCCAGGAGTAAGCATCTCTTAATTTCTTGGCTGCAGTCCCTGTCTGCAGTGATCTTGGAGCTCAGAAAAATAAATTCTGTCACTACCTCCATTTCTTCCCCATCTATTTGCCAGGAAGTGAGAGGACTGGATGCCATGATCTTAGTAGGTAGCTCAGGATAACAGATTGAAACTTGGCATTGCTACATTTTATTCACTTATTAAAGTATGTTCACCCTGCTGTTCAGTTGAAAATTCTTCTAGTGCAGCTTACATGCAATCAATTAAAAAGGCAGTTCCTGCTCACAAGTGTAGAGACACGATACAAAAGAAAACGAATGTGGAGTGGAGGGGATTGGGTACCAATTCTTATAGATCATAATAGTTCTTTCATTATTTACTAGTACCCAAGGCTACAGTTGTATGCATGCTACTTGAAGTTAAGTTTTATTTAAGTGAAAGGTTATAGCTTGGTGACAGAACTTATGTTTACAGTATTGAAGTTCTAGATTCAATCCTTGGCATCTCCTAGTGATACGTGTGAAAGGATGATTTGAAACAAGGGAGTAAAGAGATTTAAAAGGGTAACAAAGAAAATTACTTAGCCCAAAGGAGGGGAGGGGCTAAAATCAGATAGCACAAGGTATGGGGAAACAGGTACTTGGCAAGAGGGCCAAATACTTCCTGATTGTTTATTGACAAGCTGGGCAGAACAAAATGAGCCTATTGTAGCCCACCAGGGGCAGGGCTGGATTGGGAAGAAGGGCCAGTGCTGGGGCAGTGCAGAGTAGGCGGGCGGAAAGAGTCTAAACTCTCAGTACCCTATTAGCCATTAGGGGAAAGGAGGAGGGAACAAGCGGCCAGGAGCAGAGTTCAAAAGGGGTGTGTGAACATGTGCTCAGATGAACAGAAAAATGGGAAGGAAACCATTCCTTTCTGTTCCCTGCATTGCAATAAAGTTTTAAAAAGAACTCTCTGCATGCCTGGAATATTTTTCTCTTCCGACAGAAAAGAAAGAGTGATTATAACACTAGTAAAAGAAATTATATTATTGAGCAGGATTCTTAGGTAGGAAACAAGTTTGGGTAAAATAAAGATCTTATCATTACTCATTCCCCATCCTCTGTTTTTTCTTATCCAGTGAGCTCTTGGCTTCCTCACTAATCAATAGTGTGACCCAGGCTCTGGGAAGACTGCTAGATTTATGGAATGAAATGGGTATCAACAGAGAATTGCAGCTGGAACGCATGCAAGCTGCAAAGGCTCACATTGAGGTATGGAGCAGTGTGATGGCTCAATAATGTAATGGTTCTGTGTCAAAATCCATTGAGTATACCCTCCCCATCCAATTCTACCAGCAGGTTACCCTTGTTGCAAATTGCTTTCTTGTGGCATGATGTGATAGTGGTCCCAAAACTCAGCTTCCTTCTCATCTGGAGACGTTCCAGCCCTTGTGGCTGTGAAGTTTGAAGGTGAGAGGGCCATGTTGTACACTAAGGTACCTGAACGTGTCACTTTTATTATTCCCATCTAGTAAATCCTAATCTATTAATTTGTTTAACCTGTTCATATACCGATATTCAGGTGGACATCAAAGTGTCCCATCTCCCACTCCAGTAAAAGAATTAGTAGCAATGAAAATTATACAAAGAAAATACAAATGGGTAAAACTCTTTGAGAAACAGGAATCTTAAATCAGTTTTTCTCCTTGAGGGTGGAATGGGCTGCCTTAGCTGCTGTGGTGTTGTCTTTACCAGCAGAATAAATTATTGCTTGCACTCCGCTAACCCAAATGTAGTGACCCTATATATGTGTTAAAGCAATTGGCTTTTCTTTGTGCAGAAATTTATTGGGATATTTTTATTTTTACTTTAGTCTGTAGAATGCCACTTATTAAACATGTTATCATGTTGTGAGCCGCGCCGAGGCTTCGGCAAATGGGGCAGCATAGAAATGTTTTAATTAATAAATAAACAATGATATAGATAGCTTGCACAGTCAAATGTTCTTGTGTTAGACTAAATTAGTATGACTGATTGCAAAAACTCCAAGGCTCAAATCACTAAGTTAAATGTCAGTTATCCCAGTTTTTTAAGCAGCTTTGCAAGATCCATAAAAGCTGTACAGCTTTCTGACCATATTTACAGTTTGTTATCTGAAACACATCAGTAACTTGAAAAGAAAATTAGGGGAAACCCCCATTATTTTCTTTTTTCTTTCAACTCTCTTGCCTGGTTTCCTGAAAATTAGCCAAAACACATGCCCCAGACAGAATATCGCTTATAAGCTTGTATTAATGCCAGTTAGCAGATTGTGCACAAATCAACATGTCTTTCAATAGCTGTCAGAGTACATGCTACTGTATGTTAGATGGTGGAAGCCTACTCAGTTGCACTTTGTCGCCTTTGAGGAGGTAGTAGCTTATCTGGTGGACATCTGAGGTGATTTCCAGTTGGTGCCCCTTCACTGATGGAAGGTATCCTTTGGCAGAATGGGGAAGGGGTGGATCTTTGGATATTTTCCCTTTCTCCTGTGCTCCCAAATCATATCAAACATGTTTGGGGCTCATTCAGGACAGAATGAAAAGTGGTATGGGGGTTTCAGGAGAGAGGACAAATTGCTGAAAATTGGTCTGTTCCACTGACAGAAGGGCAGCCACTGGATGCCACCCTTGACTGATAACGTGGTAGGTGTGCTCGGCATCTGCGTGACACAGTTTCTTAATTTAGCTGTGTATGCAATGCTTTAAGTTCTAAAAGTTTTAACAAATAATACATTAATAGAAAACTGTACTGATATTTATGTGGATTTATGGACAGGCTCTGCTGAATGAAATGATCGAGGAAGAAAGTAATTTGAAGGAAAAAATTGAAAATGACATAGAAAAACAGAGGAATCAGTTGAATACGCTTAGATATGAACTCAAGCTGGAGCCATACCAGGCAAGTTGCTTCTCAACTGTTTATTCCTGATAACCGAGCGCTGGCAAGAGACTTGACCAAGGTAGACTGAAGAGGCCTTATATTCATATGAGTTTTTGTTCATGGCTTGTTCTCCTTAGGGCCACTTACTGGAAATAACATTTCATCTGGAAATTTAGAGTGGTTACTTTACAAGAATCAGCTCTGGTTAAACACAAGGATTCCATGCAGCATCAAATTGGCAAGTTACAGCCTAGCCTGTGAAGAATTTGTTGCTTGGAGAAACTGTCAACTTCTCTGTTGCCTGGGCATCTGTGGCTTCCTTGAGGATTTGTGCAAATGGCACTAGTCATCCAAACTGAGCGCAGTTTGAATCTGTCACTAAAGGAGGTGAGATGGAGCTCAATACTCAGCTCAATCTCTTGCCCCTCCTTGAATGCTTTTGAGTAAATCAGTCGCCATCAGAAGGGCTCCCTAGAGCTTCAGATTATCCTGTGGGTGTCTGCACCACAAGCCAAACACTGGGAAGAGAGCAGTCACTTTCATAAAGTTTTTCCACTTACCAGTTCCTTGTGTGTGTTGAGGACGACGACAATGATTTTGCTTAGTACAATTCTTGCTGGGGATGTGTGGAGCTGCACAGTTCCTCAAGCACTATAAGGGAAACAGGTGTTTTGAAACCTCCCTTACTAAATTTTAGAAAGGGTGTGCAAATTGCTTATCTCTCCAGCTTAGGCCACTGGGTGTTTTCCTGTAGATTTTCCACTGTAATTGAGCTTTTTGATATTTTGGGTAAGTGGCTGCCTACTGTTTTGCTCCTTACCTGCTGGCAGTGGCAGGAATTAGGTCTCCTGCTGTATGTTCCTGCACGAAGTGCAATCGACAGCAAGTTGCCATTCTCTGTCTTTAGCAACAGCAATGCTGTAGTATAATTCAGAGTATTTCTGCATTCCTCTCTGATTTAATGGCTTAGCTTTTTCTACTAGGCACTAGTAGAACTCTGCTACTGAGTTCTGAGGTTATACAAGGTGCAGCAATAACCACAAAGGAACCGTACAGAACCAAGCCACAGAAGAGCTGGTGGAAGAGCAGTCTCTCTCTCCTTTACCAGTCTACTTGGTAGAAGGTCATTTCTTAAAGCTGGCCTCCTAAAAGACAAGAAGCATGTGTCTCTATACTTCCTTTCCTCTGCATCTAGCACAGAATCACAGGCTAAAGCAGGGTACTTGCTTTGCAAAGGAAGCCCCTGGAACCCTCAGGCTGTAATTATTGTAATTAACATGATTCTTGGCATTGGTTTTTGTTCTAATAAAATAATTCTTTAAAAGTTTGATTTGGTAATTAACCTGCAAATACTTTTGACTGTTGAATTGCCAACCCTATTTCAAATCGTGTTTGTAGTATGTTTTTATTTAAATAAAAAAATTTCAACCTATTTCAAATCGACATAAGTCTGCCAAAATCTGGTCTTAACTGACTACTGCTGTCACAGTGTACTTGTACTGGCTAAATGTATCAAAACTTGGTGCTATTTTACAGGTTGGTGATGGCTTAACTATCCTTCAGTTGGAAAAGGAGTTTCGCCTGGCTTTAGAAGAAGCTCTCAAAGAAAAACAGGAGAGGCTGGCAAAGCTGAAACAGCTGCAGCAAGATGACCAGGCACTATGTACAGAGCTTTGTGCTACCCCCTACTATGTACCTACTGGCAGTATTCCAAGTCCCCTGGAGCTGGAAGAGCTGAAAGAACATGTTCAAGCACTTTCGAAAGTAAAGGTATTATACTGAGTGTCTTTGTATTAGAAAAACATAAATTTTCTTGTAAGACTAAATATGGCAGTGAAACTTCCCGGATAGAATCCGAAAGAAGTGAGCATTATGAAACCCCTGAATTCTTCACTGACTCAGATTAAAATTGAAGTTGCAGAAAAAGACCCCATCTCCTTCCATCCCAGCCAGCCCTAGAATTGTATTATATAACCAGAAGAAATTTTGAGGCCATATGAAGAATCTGAAGGCACCACTGGAATTTCAGGTAGGCAAGAAGTTGTAAAGGAAACCCAGCTCTTCACCACAGATAAGAGTCCCTACAGCAGGGAACCTCTGTGCTGTTTGAAAAGGGGCAAAGGATTGCAAAATTGTCAATGACCCTTTGCCCCAAGGCTTCCTAGTAAGCGTTGAGTATTCTATTTCCTAGGCCTTTTTGTGATGCAGCCTCTATTATTTCAGTTTGCAAGTGGCACCTCACAGCTACAGAAAGATCTCCCTTACCTGATAGGTAATTTGTGCTGGTGATTGTGGAGCTCTGAAAACTTCAACAATGGTTATCTGCACTGTAAACTTCAGCTGGTTAGGTGAAGGGTGAGGTGGCTGGATGTTGATTGGTCATGAAATGAGGTAGGTTATTTCCACTTTGAGCGGAATGTAAGCAAAGCTTGGCTTATTGCTGAGTTAATCCAATATGGGCTATGAGGACTGCACCTTTTTTAAACAAAAAAAAAGGGGTTTGTTTGTTTGGTTTTTTTCCTTTGTTTTAATTCCTGTTCACTTACTTTTCAACACCCAGTCTGGAATTTATTTAATTCAGAGTTTGGTGCTATACATTTTGAGAATTATGAAGCAAATTGTTATAATAAATGACAGTGTGTGCAGTCTTATATCTTACTGAATAGAGGAACCTAGTTTTAAGTTCTTTTGTTGCATTTAAATTCAATGTTGCATTACTGGACTCTGGCTGAGAGAGTGCAGTGGGCACAGGGAATTCAGTCAACAAGCCAGAACCATTTCTCTAGTGGAAGGAGACTGTTGAATCCTGTGCTATGAATATCATCATTCTGTTTGTGGGAAAATGTTGGATTAACTGAAGTTTAGATGTTCTTGGTATCTTGGGTTTTATGAAAGAAATAAAAGTCACTTCCTTAATTTGGCAGTACTTTTAAAACAACTATTTAACTCACTTATTTGAATAGGAGGAAAGATTGGAAGAGTTTTTTAAATTAAGAAGAAAAATCAGACAGTATAATAAAGAAATTGGACACACACCGGATGGGACATTGGAAAGTGATATATTATTGGAAGATGAATACATTTGCCTTACAAAGAAGTACCTTGAAGATCTCCAGTTGCTTATCCATCAGGTTGGACTTCTGAATACCAAAAGATTACACCCAGATGACTCAGGCTGCTGTTCACATTGTTTTAAGCCAGTCGAGACCTACCCATGGCAATGTACTGTCCCAGGTGGCTGCACCCCATTATCAGGGAAATTTTCACTTAATCTATGAGCTGTGCACTTTGAACTGCATGTTTTATTAATGATACCTTTAAATGATTGTTTTTCCCCTCTTACCTGCTACTCGGTTCATCTTACCATATTTGGAGAACCTGATAATGAAACACATTTATTGCCTTTTGAGGAAAACCAACCAGCATTAACATGTTAGCCAAGATGAAAACTGTCAATGTATCAAAGCACTTTACAAGTTATTATGTTGTAATATGCATGTTGATGTCCACTTTTTTAAAACGTGTATCTCCATTCATGAACTGTTGCCCATCAGATGACCTGTCATCAGGATTATTAAAAAATAAAGCAGCTAAACAAATTCTGTACTCAAGCTATCCAAATGCTGTGTCAAAAAGGTGGAGAAATTAACTTTGCCTATTTCCACTACTTGAAAAGAACAAGATACTAAAACTCCAACATAAATGGCTAGAAATTTTATTCAACTGCCCATCCTGGCTTCTGAGATTTCCACAGGCATCATCCATATACTTTCATACCTTGGAGCAGCATGAAAGCTGCTTTTAAAGTTACTTTTAATTTCCAGTACCACATCCTGTGCTTTTTCAGAACCGTGGCATACACATAGCTATCACCTGGGTTTATTGGCTGTGCAAACAAGTTATAGATCGTTCACGAGCCTTGCAACACTCCCATCAATTAAACTTGGCACAGTGATCAGGACTGATGTTGGGATTTACCTTCCCCCCAAAAAAACCAATTTCTGATGGATATTGGTTCACACTTACCTTTCCCTTGAGGTTATAGAGTTCAAGTAATTTAGAATTCATCTGCCTTGTTGCTACCATTTTCATAACTGTCCAATAGAAATTGATGATGATTTTTCTTTTTAGTTGCAGGTCAAGAAGGAGTCTTTGATTGCTGCTAAGGATGTTCTGGTGAAAGAGGTACAGATTCTGTGGGACAGACTTCAGTGGCCTCAGGAGAAGCAAGATCAGTTCAAAACAATGACAAGCAAGTGTTCTATTTCTGAAGCCACAAAAATGGTAATAGAAACAGAATTCTGATATCAGTGTTCATAACATGAATTTGTCAGCTCCCCTTAAATACTCTTGATTGCCACCACAGAAGAGATTGTAGTTTCTAAACTGTACTGATATGTACATGGAAACATGCCAGTAGATTGAACATTGTTTGCTAACAACCACTATGAGGCTTATTTTGTTAGATTGTGCCGGTGGCTTTGAGGGAACTCTTCCTACATTGACTCGTCTACCAAGGGATCCTATTACATGGCAGAAGAGTCAGAGTCATTTTTATATGATGTACAGTCTCCTGTGCAAGGAAGTAGGCAGGCCTACATGCCAGCTTTCCTATTCTACATGAACTCTCAAAGTATAGCCTTAAATGCACCCAACACTCTGTGGCTGTATATTGAATAATGAAAGGTGAACTTTCAGGGAAGCCTTTTTGCCACTCTGACCATATTCGTAGGAGCCCTTGAGATGCAGAGGAACTCTGTCATTTGCCAGAGCTGAGAGCCAGTGTGGTGTAGTGGTTAAGAGTGTGGGACTGGGACTTGGGTGATCTAGATTCTAGTCCTTGCTTGGCCATGGAGCCACCTGGGTGACTTTGGGCCACTTACAGACTCTCCACCCAACCTAACTCACAGGGCTGTTGTGGGGATAAGATTGAGAGCAGGAGGAGAATGATGTAAGCCATTTTGAGTTCGTTATAAGATCCAAGTGGGATAGAAATCTAAAAATAAACTGCTTTGAAAATATTGTGGTAGAAGAACATGTGCAACACTTAACTAATCAGAGAAGGAGCCCTATGCAAAATGAGTGGTCAAATAAAATGCTAAAAAAATCACAAAGGAGTTTGTTCTTTCTAGACTTGGAATGCAGTCTGCCTAATGCATCTGCCTGAAAAGGGAGGCTTGAAGTTGATGTCCACTTGGGTGCTTGGCTCATTAAATGACAATATGTCTTCCTGTATTTAACCAGAGAACAAGGTGGTTTCTGTTATTTATACAAGCATGCTAACATATTGATCTTGGTTGGACACTTTAGAACTGGACAACTGTGGGGAATGGGTGTGGGCTATTACATGCTCTCCAGATCCTTCTGTAGGCCACATTCTGTGAGGTGCTACAATCTCTCCCTACCCACTGACCAGTTTTTCCTGCCAATCATTGGTGGTATGTAAACCTCTTAAGTAAACCTCCAACACAGCAGCTTCTGTATTGGAATCAGAAGCATGATTTGCCTAATTTAAGGTTGGCTTAGTAGCTTGTTGCCAGTTTTGGTGGCAAAGTGGTAAAGTTTTGGCTGCCATTAATTTCAAGAGCAGAGAATGATGGGGTCACAGCAAGGGCTGAATGCAGGCCATGTGTTGTCCTATTCCACCCCACCCCACCCCTTTACAAGGTGGTGAACTGACTTTATAAGTTGATGGCATCAGTTCCAGGTGCTTCATATGTTCATATTTACTAATTTTACCAGCTCACTGTTCTGTTGAGTCTGCTTTAATGCTGGAATCAGAGCAGTTTTGTGGCTCTCACTTAAAATAAGTTATTTTCATCCTGCTTATTGGGAATGGAGGAACAGTCTTCACATGGTTCTGCTTGGAGCTCACTTCTTGCTTTAATATATTTTGAGTGAGTAGTCTTCTTTTAAAGGATATGAAAGGGACCAGAAGCACTAAATTAAGTGTGGAAGAAGTGGAAGCCAACTAAAATATTATAAAGAGTTCAATCTGTTTCCCATGAATGTCTCCCACTGTCAAGCCGCATTCAATTACTCAAGTTACAAAGATATCCTCAATTGACCTCATTCAATGTTATAGCTTATGCTATAGTCAGCCGTTGGGAATTATTTTTAGTTAGTGTGAAAACGCTTTGCAAAATTGTATTTATCTGGCATTAATGAAAGCAAGGGCCATACTGCTAAATGTAATAGCTTTCACTATTTTGTTTTCAATAGTGGGAAGAGGAGTTGCAGAACCTGGAAGAGCTGAAGAAAGAGCATCTTAAAGAAATTACTTTGAAAGTCCGGCAAGAACTTAACAGTTATTGGCAAAAATGCTTTTATACTGATGAACAGAGAGCTGCATTTCAGTCCTTTTATAATGGTAATTCCTTATAGCCTGTGTCCTTAGATAGAAAATACAAATGTTAATGAGGTATTGCCAGCTTTAATGGGCAGTGGTCTGGGGCTGAAAGCTATAAAGCTATTCTATCGTTCCTATGAAACAATAAACCCCATAGGATGGAGTTTGCATGATCACAGAAAAGGAAATAAGCTATGGTATTTCCCCTTCTGCTTGTGCTGAGGGGTGGTAGAATTAAAATAATTAGTCTTGGCAGGGTGGCTTTTTATATCATGTAAACCTAGTGAAGGTGACATGTTACCATGTGCCCAGTTTTACAATGTGATAATTGCACTGTTGACAGTGATTATGCTAAATCCCCAATGCACACAAGATGTGTACAGGGAGAAATAAGTTATCATGGCTTACTAATTATTCAGTGATCATGAGAACTAGCCTGGTGACCTGGTTTGCATGCTTATTCTTAGCCCATTGTGGCTTATTTAACTGATACACCATGGTGTCCATGGGTACCTGGTTGCCTGTTTAAGTTCTGGCCACAGCTTGTGGTGTCATCTGAACCCAAGTGACATGACTTGCTGGAGGAGGAACTCTTCAGTAATCCCTGACCCAACTTAACCCCTGGATAACCCTAGAAAGAAACATGGCAACCTTCCACTGAAAGTCGAAGGTTCAAAATAGCTGCCTGTGTGTGCCACAACCCACTACGGTTTAAGCCACAACAGGCTGCAATGATGGTGCCAAGTGGCCCATTAGGTTCTGCGTATTTTGTTAACCATACCACCAACCCACCCTTGTCATGCTTGGATGTCCTAGCAACCCAGAAGCAGTGCTTGGGTAATGGAATGGGTGCCCAACGTGTGCCCCAAGCCACCAGTAGTTTATTTAAGGCACTGTGACTCAAAATAATCGTGCAAGCCTGATCACCATCTAAATAGTGGAACAAAATGCTAGAAAATCACGCATGGTTGAGTCGCAATCAAGGTGTTGGTCGCTATTTGATCTTTTTCCATGTGCCTAATGAAAGCTGCTCTCGCTTTCCTGAACTAGATGATTTCTCAGAAGAGTTATTGAATCAGCATGATGAAGAACTTCTGAGAATGAAGGATCTTTATGAGAAAAACAAGCACCTGTATGATAGTGTTCACAAATGGGAAGGCATCTGGAGTCAATTCTTTGAACTGGAGGTAGGCACTATTGCATGCTTAAATTATCTAACTGAAGAAGGCAAAATTTAATATAATTTAGATAAAATATATGAACCAGCAAAAATGCATAGTTGCTGGATGATTGGTAATCTTGAATTAGGACCCATCCCTAGAGGGGTGAAGGTGAGTTGATAGCACTGTGAAGTTCATTTATCTTGCAGCTTTTGCTAGCAGCCCTCCAAACTGCCTTTAATCTGGTTATACAGAAATGTGAAACAAAATGTCACAGTAACACTGGAGAACCTGTTTCAGCCCAGGGCCCAGATTGCTGCCCAAGGGCTGCATGCTGGCTGTGGGACATGGCCAGAGCCCAAACTGTGCATGTCTGTTTCTCCCTGTATTATACATATGCACACAACTCTCTGCCATTCACTTCCCAGCCCTACCTCCTCGGCTGAGGAAGATAGCCTTTTTCCTGGCTCGCTGCTGGGCAAAGTCTTTTCTCTGATCAACTCTTCACCCAAACGAAGACCTTTTGCTTGGGGAGAGGGGACATGGCCTGGGAAGAAAGTTTGCAGGCCAGATGGTGAACTGGGCCCATATCCATCTCATGGGCTACAGTTGCTACAAAGCTTTGTTTTACAGTGAAGCTTCATGAACATCAGCATGTGTTGAAGTGAATAAAACAGCATATTGGGGGAAACATAAACCAATACATTTCCCTTGAAGGATGGGGACTTATTACAAAAAGCAAAGACTGTCTGTAATGTGTTCATCAGATTAGAAACATGCATTATTTTATTTATTTATTTATTTATTTATTTATTTGGGATTTTTCTAGCCCGCCCAACCACTCTAGGTCTCTGGACAACTCACAACAGAATCAATAAATACAGCAATATAAATATAAATATCATAAATACCCCAAACTAAATAAGCCACGACTGAAATAAAGATAATTAAAATCTATTAAACATTAAAATATTGGGTGAATAAAAAGGTCTTGACCTGATGCCAAAAAGCATATAATGATGGTGTCAGGTAGACCTCTCTAGGGAGCACATTCCATAGCCCATTATACATACCCACTGTACTACTGTGTTTTCCAGTATTACTGAAAGATTGAATTTCACTCCGGTCTGAATCCAAAGGACCCAGCAGCTGCATTTGTGCAGAATGATAAGCCAGCTTTCTAGAGAATCCTGGATTGTCCTATCTGACTTGTGTGCTTGCACATGCGGCCCATTTGTTTTCCTTTGACTCTTCCTTGTATCTTCTGAACCAGGGATTCTTGCTTGTGACACCCAGGATGAGAACTCAGCTTGCAATTCCTGGCCTGTTTGGGAGCAGCGGGGCATGAACCCAGGTTTCAGCCATTTGATTCCTTTTTGGTTCTAAATGGAGCATATGAACAAAACCTGATCCATGGTGTGCTTCATCAGAAAGGACCAGTTGGAGACAACTGACTGAAATATACAATCTGAAACCAAAGATGTTACCAGCAGTCCATTGCTAACTGATAAGCACATAAAATCAGTACAGTGCGAGGTTGAGGCTAAGCAGGTTCAGGGAGGAGGGGCATGCCTGTGGTACACAGCAGGGGGGTCTTCCAAGAGTTCAGAAACATTGCTTGTTTGACCTGTGATTAATGTGTGAGACTAGCTTCAGCACACGGCCGATCATTGATCTTGCTGATCTGAGCTGCAAATGTTGACAAATCATTTGAGTGCAGATCCCTCTCCCCACATTTCCGTGAAGATCCTTACCAGCTTGTGAAAGCAAAATCCTTCATAGCACCTGGTGATGTACAGTTCTTTGTATCTGGCATGCCTAAATGGATTCAGGTACAATATCTTATCTGAGAAAACGTGTGCGGTAATCAGGAAAATGTATTGCAATGATTATGGGAACCATTCCTGATAACAGTGAATAAGTAACACTTTGTCCTAGATATATTTTGATGCGTCACTGTCAGATTCCTTTAACAGCTCTGATTTATTTGAGTTGCTTGCTACCTCTGTTAACTGAATAGTACTATAGTATAAAAATTCTAAGATTACTTGATGCATTCAGGAAATGTATCCAGGGTCTCAGTTGACTCAACCACAATCTGGCAGCAGCACTAAAGGAGTGCCAGAAGTTTTCTTCAGGAAACATTCAGAAGTTGCATATTTATGTTGGTACTAATGTAGAAGATAATGTGATGGTTTTGGAATTGCCTTCTATAGTAAGTGAATACTTAGATATTAGTTGTGTAACCTATCTGTGCCATGTCTGTGTTCAGAAAAAATCAACAGATCCAAGCAGACTTCTAAACAGAGGCGGTAACTTACTCAAGGATGAAAGGGAAAGAACAAAGATTCAAAAGCAGTTGTTAAAGGTAAATGCCAGGTTACATTTTGTGTAATGTTTCCATTTGTGTATTGCATGGCTGGGGAGAGGCTAGGTAAACATCTGTATATTTTAAAAAATCTGAGTAACGATCATAAGTTAAAACAGTTCTGTAATAGAGGAGATAATAGTCAAATTGGATTCTACACTGTCACATATAACATCATCTCGTAAGCACTGGAAGTGTCTTTTGTACACAAGCTGAAATGTAAAGAGCACAAACTGTACAACATGTAAGCATAATATCCAAAGGGCTTGTTGGGATGCTTGGTGGTTCCTTGGCTAAGTAAATATGTTCCCCATTTGTAGAACACAGTTGTCTAACTGCAGACAAAGTTGAAATAGACATCTTAAATTACTTTACATTTTTACAATTATTTGGGTGTTAGTTGAATAGATGGGGGATAGTAAGTCCTGTTACAAAGTAGAATATTCAGACAGTCTTAGCATAAGACAGTTTAGAGTCTTCCTGAAACTAAAGGCACCATCCTATGCATGTAGGACTCTTTTCTGTCGAAACAACTCCTAGCATGTCCAAGCCAGCTTGTTGTAGGACTTTCCTGTCTAAACTTGCCTGGGATTGCATCCTAAATAATTGACGCTTAAAACTTCCTTTTGCAAAAATTAGTTGGGGGAAGAATTGAAGAAAAGTATTGAAGACTGGGAGAAGGAAAATAGCTCACACTTCCTTATCAAGAGTAAGCGGTTTCTCAGTTCTATGGCTGATCAGCTGCAACATCACAAAGTTAAAAAAGATCAACCCAAAATTGTAAGTTTTTACTTGGTTAAGTCACTTAAAAGAATGCAGGAGGTTATTTAATGCAAGTGTTATTATGTTTGGAGGCATAACTTCCCAATATATATCTTACCATAGGGGGGTGTAATATGTGACTCACAGTTGAGCAAATCCCTTTGATCAAGAAGATCAGCAAGCTGTATTAGCAATTCAACTGTTGCACCTTATTGGATTTTCTTGCTGCATCTTCTTTGTCATTTCTTCCCTCTGGTTGCTATTGAATTAGTCCCGTAGTCAAATTCTAACTATTTTGAAGCTGGTTACAGGAATAGCTCACAGTTGGTCACCAATGTTTATCACTAAGTGGAAGGGACTGGAGGGGAGCAGACGCATGTTCCAGTAGCCCATCCCTTCATGTCTACAGGACAGAGCAAGAGTCTGTCCATGCTAGCCCTGTGATGACTGTGGGCATATCCCTACGATTCAATCTGACAAATGAGCTGGGTCACCATATACAAGCGTTCATCCTTGTGAAAGCACAGAAGCTTTACATTTTCCCCATACATTTCTCATTCCCGATGTAATGTTTCCTTTTCCTTTGTGCTGATTGAGTAGCAGGCTGACTGGGGGTGGGGTAGCTGCTGTGAGGGAAGCAGTGAGGACGTTGAGGCCCCGGATGAGCCCTGTCACAAAAAGGTCGCAGGCTGTACAAAGCAATACGCTTGTGAGGGGAAGGGGAGGCAGTACGAGCAAGCTGCGATTACCTGTTCAGTGGGTGCAGAATGCAGGAGCCTTCTCTCCCAGGGCTGCCTCGGCACGTAAGCATTGGCTTCCTGTGGCTTTGGCGGGAAAGCTTATGGTCTTCGTTTGCAGGCTTTTCGGTGGTAGGGTAGGATCTAAAATATAAATCAGTGCTCATACTTTTAAACAATCTCCAGCATTGGTTGTGGCTATATTGGCTTGGCTATATTGTTGCTGGGTGCTGCTATGTAATCTCCAACTTCAGGCAAGCTGATGAATGAATGACCTCTAAACGTCCTGCGCTTGACAGCTCTGCTCAGCACATGCATGTATGAGAAAGCCAGCTTACGTTAGAGACGTGCGCAGAGGGGCATTCCTCAAGATTGCTCCATTGACAGAGGGCCTTGTGTTTTTAAACAGTGACCTTCTCTTGGATGTGTTGGGATGGAACTATTGCTTGGTCCGGTTTTACTGTTTGTTGGTTCAACTTTCCTAAACTGACTGGCTTCAGAGAGAAGCAATGGAGAATCTCCTAATAATAGTTCAGTAGGTTATTGTTGACTGGATTAAAAATGTTTTATCTTCTAGTCAGTGAAGAAGGAGGAATCTGTTACTTCAAAAACAGCTGTTAAAAGGCCTGCAGGTGTGAACACGCCAACTCCTAAAAAGATACGCAAGGTGAATAACTGCTTTTCTGTTTGAAAAAATACCTGATAGAGATAGGGTGCATTTCTTCAGATTGAAACCTTCTGCATATAGCTGAGCTCAGGTACAAGTTGTTTTTCTCTGCCAGAAACACAGTGCCGTAATTCCAAACTGTCAACATGGCTTTCTCACTCTGTGGGGAAAGATATGCTTCTATGGGTTGATTCCCCCCCTTTTCAGTCTGAAGCACTTCTGTGCCAAATTTCCCTCGGGAAAGATGTCCACCTAGTTTTCATAGACCCTCCACTGAGTCAGCCTGTTCGTGGGGGGTTCTTGCAACAGCTGTATTCAAGAGATGGGTTCCTCCATCTCTGCCTGCCACTCCTTACCTAAGTTGGGTTGTAGGAAGAAACTCAACAGAAACCAAGTCCAAGTAGGTAGATGTTCCTAACCCAGAAGCTTTAAGTGAGCACAGTAGATTGGAATCTGTACATGCGCCATTTAGAAACAGAGATAATGATTGCAGAGTGCTCAAGGTAACTTAGTAGCATGATATGTCCTAATAGGCAATATTCCACAACTTCTTTAAGATCCAGGTAAGTCTAAATATGATTTGGTATTAATGTGGGTAATGCAGGGGCAAGTTACTACTACTTGAATGATAGACCAGATTCCAGCTAACTCCTGCTATTTGTAGTGCTAACCTGGTTCTAAGCTGTAGTGCTATCCTTAAGCAAGCAATGAGCTGTTCTGCATAGCATGGGTCAAGAGAAAGTAGATCAGGACCTACCAGTAAATCTCTGTGTTATCTGCAATCAATAGGATATAATATGTAACATATGTTAGAAAGCTCTTCCCAAAACAATTAGATTGCTTCACTTCAGGAGAAACTAGGAGTGGATTTTATGTGTGAAGAGAGTTGTGAGCTTGATTCTGAAATGGATGATAAATGCCTGGTTTGAGGATGTGCTCAGAGGCAACCTATTCTTTTTTTTAATGTGCCACAATTCTACATCTGTCTCTGGTGGATCTTAGGATTGCAATAAAACATTAAGTAGATTCTGCAAGCCTGAAGTCTGCCTATATCATAGGGTACACAAACTTACAGGCTTGATACCTAAGATGGGAGCTGATCCTTGAAAACCTCTTGTTATTTTCAAAACAGAAATATGTGACTGAAACTATTAGACAACTGTAGCTCAATGGCAGCTAAGCTAGCACCATCCAGGAATGCAGAGGTGAAGCATTTTCAATAAGCTTTGCCAGGTAGTCCAAGTCACAAGCCACTGTCAGAGTCAATTAATCCTTAACATCTCTTAACAATGTATTCATGAAGATGATAGCTTTTTATTCCAAGAAAATTCAATGTGCTATTTACTGAGGTCTTTGTGACCTTCATATTTCTGCTGGGAATTGTATTTTGCAGGTAGCCTCTAACTTAACCATACTTAAAGCAAGCAGCTGCAGTAATATAGCAAACAGCACCTCTGTTGCTGGCAAGCTGTCAGTTCAAACCAAGGTAAGTAAAATTAATCAAGTTGCTTTTTATCGTATATAATTCAATCCTGGGTGATTTTCAAAGGATTAAAATCTTAAAAAGTACAGTCTAAAATATAAAACATTTACATGTAAAAACAATTAAAAACAACTAATAATAGAGATCCCAAGACCAATTCTGGCTCTCAAAGGATGATAATGTGTATATTTATAAAGTTTGGCAAACTTGCTGGAGTTCTTAAAATAAAGCAGAGGCATTTCTGAAAAATCAGCAGATCATATGAGATGCAGTGTGACAATTTGGCCTTTGCTCTGTAGTACTGCTGCTTTGATTCTTTGGCTCAGCAGACCAGAGGCAAGGGATCCCTCCCTATAAAATGTTGGGAAAAGGGGTGTGTGTGTGTGTGTGTGTGTGTGTGTGTGAGAGAGAGAGAGAGAGAGAGAGAGATTGAGATTGAAAGGCTCCATCTAATACTTGAACCTGAGTTGTAAGAGAGGTTTGCCAGCTCTGACCCAAGTCACTAAATCCAGTAAAGCACTGAACAAATACTTAAAGAAATGTCATAACAGAACATTTTTAATCGTGAGCCCTGTGTTTTGTGCTTAAGTTTATCATTACCATTCACAGTTCCCTTTGACAAGATAATCTTCAGTGCAAAGAAGAGTGTTAGGGGAAAACTTTTTTTTAAAGACTTAAAAAAAACTATTTGCCATATTTACCTTTTCAAAGTAAACAAGGATTGGTGCTGGCTGTTGTGAATGAGAACTTGGGTAGATTTGAACCTTAATCCATAAACAGGGAATTAGACTTCCTTCAAAGGAAGAAAACTACAAACTTGCACCTTTCTGAACCTAGCAAAAATGTTAAAGAGGATTTTGCTACTGTTCAATGAAAGCCGTGTTATTGACCTAATTTGTGCATATTAATCTATAGTTTGTTGCTCTACCCCTCCAAAGCACATCAGGCCTCAACACTGGCATATTTGAGGTGTTAATTTAAAATATATCTGTTTGTTTTGGCTTTACCCTAACTGCAGTCTGTCTTTATGTACTGGCCTCATAATACTATTTTATGTGGGTGGACTTTGTTATTTGTTTGTTTGTATCTTTCCAGATGTGTTTCAAATTATATATAAAGATTGTTAATAAATCATATCCAGGGTTTGGTGGGCAGATGATCAGATAAATTGTGGTTAGTTTTCCCAGACCATGGGTTGTTTGGTTTCCCTCCCTTGTCCTTTTTCTCCCTGTATCCCAAATGCTTTTGCAGTATTCTAGCACTGACATGAAGAATGGGTAGGGTTTTTGTTGAGGGGGGAGGTTGGTACCAGTCTTGTGGAACAGCCCAAGATTCTACATTCCTTTTTGGTGACAAGCCATGATTTAAACTACCCAGCAATCACAACCCAACTATAAATTCCATGGCATTTCTCTCTGGGCTGGTTTGTACAACACAACCACCCATTTGGGGTTATTTAACCCTTAGTGAGGCTCCAGAGCAGATATGGCCACCATTTTGCCTATCCATCCCCTGTTCAAGGCTTATGTGTGCAAACCCAGCTACCCAGCAAGTTTGCATGGCTTAGAACAGACCATGGATTCTGCAAGGTCTGTTTCACTTTCATGTAACCCACACTTACCGAGTTCACATGACATGACAAGACAACTGGTGAGCAGGGGAAGGATACATGAAGTAGCACCTGTGATGAACTATGACATCTGAACCAGGTTGCAGGGTGGTTCATGGTTAACAAACCATGGTTTGTGCAGCTGGGTTCACATATAAGAACAACCCAGCATTCAATCCAGGGATTAGCATTCTGTGCAAACAAAGTCATCTTGGTTTGTGGGAATGAAAAGTGCAGATAACAAATGACCCCCTACTGATTTGCTTCTGTAGTGCAAATTCAATATGAACCACAAGAGCAAAAGTGAACACACCTTAAGTAAGTATAGAAAATAATGGTTCAGGGTAAAACACCAGTTCTTCACCGTTTTCTTTGAGATTCATTATTTTGAATCATGTGCATGCAGCCTTTTCACACCTAAGGGTTGACTGGGGTATCTGCTGGTATGATGCCGGCTCCATTGGTTGCAGGGGCTAGAATGGGCTTGGGGCTGCCTGTGATTTGTAGGCACCCCTTGGCATCCAGTTTTTTCTTGCAGCCTCCAAAGACTTTGGTGTATAACATGTTTAAACCTCTTGTTTGTAAGCATGGCTACAATAAGGTGAACACTGCATGTCATCTCAGGTTCATCTGCTTTTTTGAGGGGCAAGTGATGTGGCACTCAAGGGCACCAGGAAAAAGTGGTGCTGTGGACTCCGAGGTCATATTGTGGTCCCTGGGACAGTTTCCCAGATTGCCAAATGTGTCTGGATAACTACGACTGCAGTTGCTTTTGTGTGGTGGGCTAATGTTAATGGGAAGTTTAACACAGATGCCAGCTGGCATTCAAAGAGCAGCCCATGAGGCAAAGAAAGCTAATTGGACTGGAGCCATGGATGCCGTTCCCAGCACTTTTGCATTGTGACAGCAATGAGTGTTTGCCCCATTTTCAAAAGTAAGATTTTAATGTTACACTGACCCTGCAAAGTGATGAAGGATTGAAATCAGCATGCTGCAGTAATCCTGCAAGTTGCAAATTTGGCTTTGGCACTCTTGGCCCTTGAGAGGAACTGTCTTTGTCATGCTCTATTAGTGAGAAAGATCTTCCCCAAAAAGCCACTATGCCATTCAAAAGCAAGACCTTGTACAACAAAATGGTGTAAGGTACAAAAGAGTACAGGGAAGACTTTAGTGGAAAACTTAGAAAACAAATATTGAGGGCAGGGACATCTGTGGGAAATCAAAGAAGACTCTTGCTAGTTCAATAAATACAGTAAAGGCAATGGAGGCAAGAATAAAGCCTAATCCAGTATAACTGCCAAAGGGAAAATCTCAGCAGGATTTGCTGATAAAAGACTTGGTGGCAGACTGTAAGCAAAGCTAAGCCAATGTCTCAGTTATTGAGCCACGCTGCAGTTAGTTGCACAACAATACGGCAAAGCTTAAAAGCTATCTCAAGAGTTAGAAGCACTCAACTACGCTGGATAGTGTGGATGATGAGCAAAAATGTGGAAATGTGTGAACTTCAGAGCTCCAACTAGAGGAAAGAGCCACCATTTGGAAGCACTTGCATAGGGAGGAAATTTCTCTGTGTTAGCTGTAGCAGCTTTCCCTTCTACTCATATGATAGAGCCACATTAGATCAGATGTCTTTTGTATTTAATGAAGTTTGAGACAAGCAGGTGTGTATTTATAATTACATTTTGCAGACTCCTTCCAAAACCATACCTCTAGATTCCCTGTATCGACAGCCATTAGAAGAGTGCAAGGAAAGCAAATCCACCAAGCAACCTAGCTATTCAGATTTCATGGTATGTCTCAACCTGTATTTCCTTATTGCATAGCATTATTGGGAATGGTGGCTGTTCCAGAGTTCAAAAGCAAAGTGTTTAGAGGTGCAATCCTATGCAAGTTTGACCAGATATAAAAGGCGTACAAGTTCCCCATCATACCCAAGCCAGGATGCTCAGTTGCTGCCTTTTTTCCTGGCTAAACATGCATACAACTGCATTTTTACTTTATTTCTTGAGGTCCTGGAAGAAATTGACCATGATCAGCCAAGTTCCATTAGAGTTTAGTCACGGACTTAATGGGAATTCAAAGTTTTCTTAAATGTGTTTGAGAAAGCAAATAAGAAATGACCTCATTGTTTTCTTGCATCATGGGATGATGATCATCCTACCTGAAAATAGTTATTAGAAAGGTTCTCCATAAATGGTAGCTAATTCTAGATTAGTTTACTCATCCACAGTTGCAAAACAGCACTGCGTGCCTTCAGCTTTTAGTGCTCTTTGCTTCCCCACCCCCCCAACACCTTTTTGTATACTTCCTATTATCTCAGGGCCACCAATTCTCCCTGAGCCTCAAATTTATCCTTACCTTAGTGATATAGATTTGGTTAAAAGATAGTAACAGATCCAGGGACACCTGGAAAGCTTAATGACTAAACCAGGGTTTGAACCTGGGCCTCTCACCAAACCTAGTCCAACACAAGCCACTGCACTGAACTGGGTTACTATAGGAAACATATTTTCTACCATTATATTTTCCCCTATACCACATATTTCAGGATGCATATAAAGAGCATCAGCTCTTGCACCCACTTGTTTTCCAAGGCAAAATGTTGATTTTGCATGATATGCCCCTCACTGACATTGCCAGCTGCCCAGTCCCCAGCTGAGTGCCTTTTTGGACCTCTCTCTTCCTCCTATAAAGTTGCAGCTGATGATATCCAGCTGCTTGCCCCATTCCTGTTTCTCATTCCATGTCCCTTCTTTGAGGTTTCCAGGCTCCCAACCCTGGTGCTTGTATCTTTGTGGTGTTTGTTTCAAGTATCATGGCACTTGCATGATATCTTTCCAGAATGCCATCTCATTTTCCACAACCTCTTTCCAGTATTGCTACTGCTATCCCCTTGTTCAGAGGCCTCTCCTTCCTGCCCCCTTACCTGCACACACCTTGATGTCCATGGTAGTGAAGTTTGTCCGTTCCTTCAGCCCCTAATTGCTCTATTTTTGAAGCTTCAGCACTCCTTTGGTTCAGTTCTAGTCTTCCTTCAATTTCCTGTTGGTGTGCTGTCAGTCTAGCACCCTTACCATGTTCCTTATCTGACTTGGATTGTGTTGGTTTTTTCTGGCATTGTCCTTACCTTGCTCTTTGGTGTTTTAAGCATTTGATTGTACAACTTCATGATCGAAGCTGCCCCCCCCCCACTTCGTTTTCCCTCCAACTTATGACTTCAGGCTGTTACCTCCAATCTGCCATAGTCACTCTGGAGTTACTGTTGGTTGTTTGCAACTCTGCATACTTTCTCCTTTGGTACCACACTGTCTGCCTCATTCTAGTAGAAGTGCAATCCAGCAGCTGTAGATGCTTTCTAGACAGCCAAAGGAAAGGTTGGCGTTCCCCAGCTGCACCCTGAAAAATATACTCTGAGGTCAGAGCTGGAACTCCGACCTTGAAGCACCTTCCTTCTGCCCTCGCAGCCAGCGCAGCTCTTTCTGCACTCACGGCTCTCCAGTCAGAAGACGCATGCCTGAGTGGCTACTGAGGGATGCTTCAGAGGGGTAGGGAGGGCAGGACTGAGGGATGTGAGGTGTCCTGGTGCACCTCAGCCCCTCCTCTTCACAGGCAGCAGTGAAGCCATCTCAAGTGTTTTGCAGAGCAAGGGAAGGACAGAGGTGATTTTCACTTCCACATCCCTTCCATCTTTGATTGGATATCTGTAATCCTTCAAGTTCAAAGGCTTGTGGGCAACCATATTGAATATCACCACCCATTATTTTAAAAATGTATACTCATCATTTCGGCTAGCAAGGCTTCAGGGCAGCTCACAAAATCAGAAATAAAACACTAATAATAAAATCTGAATAAAAGCAAGTTCATCCAGGCACTCAACCAATCCAGCCTGAGGAATCGTAGCAGCAATACATAATAAGAAAACGTCATCTGGATGTTTAGAAAACAGGATGGTTTTGACCGGGTGTCAGAAAAAAGGCTGCATTTTTTTTCTGAGAGTATTCCCCAGACTATCCACAGAAAATACCCTTAACCAACTGCCATAAGTTTGGGGCAGTAGGAACTGGGCAGTGGGTTACATTATTTATGATTTTAAGGGCCAGTTCATAAATATGGTGATTTTTCACATTCCCTGATCCCAACCCATTCAAGGGCTTTAGGGCACTATCCTATGCATTTCTACCCAGAAAAAAAGTCCTATTAACTCCCAGTAGGACTTTTTTCCTGTCTAAGCATGCATTGGATTGCACTTTGGTAGGCCAAGAGCCAGTAATTTTAAACACACCTGGAAAGAAACTGCAGGTTGGCAGGTAAAAAGGAAAGGGTTATATAAGCTGCCTTCGGTTCCTTGCAGGAAAATGGGCAGGATAAAGATATAATTAAACATAAATAAGTCTCTAACTTACAAAACATGTTCAGTTGATAAAACAAAGTTGTTCACCATGCTGTGACGTTCTGACAATTCCGTAATTTGCCATCATTACGGTTTCCACCTTCAGCTCTTCCACGGCTGAGGTCTCATGTCACAAGCAGTAATACCGTGTGGTTGCCCGCATGTGCATTTCTGTCTGTGTGGATGTGCCTGAAGGACCATCGGGCTCATGGTGCTGACCCTCCTCCCATCTGCCATTTTGATAGCTGTGATCCTGAGCCAAGCTGGGCTCGCTGTGGCTATCAGGCAGTCTTTGCTGCACAGACGGGCTCATGCCCTGAAGCATAGCAGAGAGGACTAGGAGCTGGTCAGGAGCATTCCCCTCCTGCTGCAGAGGGGCTCCTTGAGCAGGACAGGGGTGCCCACTCCTTACGTAGGCAACCGTTGCAAGAATCAGCTGGGCAGTGCAGGAGGGCCTGAGCAAAATTTCTCGCACATGTGAACAGCAGGGCAGGAAGCCTCTAGTGAGGTGGTGCATCCCCCGGGGGGTCCACTTTCTTTCTTGGGCAGCGGGGCGAGAAGCCACTGGGGGGGTGCCACAGTGCATCTCCCCCATGCCCCCTCTTCTCGGCCTGGCTTGCCAGGGAAGTGCCCCCAAAGACTGGAAAGAATGCCACCTCCCCCTCATCACTGCTGCCCGGCCGTGCGAGTGAGCCACTGGCTTCCCTTTACTTGCTCTGGCTTGCCGAAAGATGTTCCCAAGCTGGGTTGGGGGCACCTCTCTGGCAAGCCAGACTGAGGAGGTGGAGGCAAGGGGGATGCACTGCGGCATGCCACTCCTGGCCAGGGCCCTGGCCCAGCCGCCTCTCACCCTGCTGCCCAAGGAAGGAGGACTGACCTGGGAGGAAGCGTTGCGGCACATGCTCCCCAGCTGGGGGCCGCCCCCACCTAGCCACTCCGATGAGAGGGGCAGCACAGTGGGCATGCGCTGCACACACAGCCGCCAGCCAGGCGCTGCTGCCCAGTGGATTCTTGCCGCTCCACTCAAGTGGAGTCAACGAAGCAGTGCTGCTCGTCTCAGTGCTGACCAGCTGGTTGCCTGCTCCTGTCCCGAAGAGAAGCCGTAGGGCAGGAGAAGTGGGGACACCACTGACAGTTGCACCCCACGGCAGCTGCCAGTGGCACTCTGGTTGGCTGCTTGGCAGGAGTGGTAAGGGTCTCTATAATTCTGGCCTCCGTACCACAACAAGCTGCGTTTTCCAGTTCAAGTGATTCTGTAAACCAGTGCTTTCCTCTCCAGCCACCAAGGGACAGAGATGGAAAATGGAAGTTGTTTAGTGTGCTATGGTTCAAACTCATTTCTGCATTGCACTTAGTCTCTTTGGCAGGTTCCTTGCCTTTTGTGACTAGCTGTGCCTTCCTTGAAAGCCATTTTCTGATGATCCCCACAACTTCTCAAACTGCCAAATATGCCCATGGGCCCAAGAAGGTTATGCCTATTATTCTTACATGGACAAAATTGGAAAGATTGTAAGCATTGTCCCCAACCACATCAACATCTCACTTCTGCCTTGTTCGGTACCGTATTCATTCATGCCACTGTCTCTTTCATTAACTACCGCCCACTCCAGCTAAAGCTCCTCCACATGTTCTGGTTACATGCCACCTTGACTATTATAAGCTTCTCTGTGGGGCTACTCTGCAGCCCTCTCACCTCTGTCTAAGATCATTTACTGCCTTCACGTGACAGACTATGCAATCCCTTTTTACAGCCATGTGATACCCATTGCCAACCCTGTCCCTCTAATATCCAAGGCATGCTGACCTGTCCTTTTTAAAGAGGTCTTCTCAGCCTACTTACTCCTATTAACATTTAGTTCTTTCCACCTATGATTTCTGCTGTTCAGTCTGCCTTACTCAGTTCACCAAAGCTCTCTTTGCTCTCTCATGTCTCCACCATTCCTGCCTCATGGGCTCCCTCCCTGAACATGTACCTTGTGTTACTTCTTTTCCTTGAAATCCCTTCTCAAACCTGCCTGTTTCCTATTTTAGATGTTTGGCTCAATCCCTTGTTATTGCTTGAACTCTCCTTCCCTTTTCTCTGTCTTCCTATAGTCTTAGAGTGCAAGATCCCTGTTTTTGCTTATTGACCTTTCTCAAGCTGCCCTGTTCACTAATCACATACATATAACCTGAGGACTTTGGTGGAGCTTCCTCACTTATATTCGTGACACCACGAATACCTGCATTCCTCAGCATGGTAGGCTGGGGTACACAGGTGGTTGTCAGACAATTTTTCTGTCTAGCAATGCACAGGCTTGCACCTAGAAGATTATTGTAGAGAATGCACATAATTTGGTTAAAATGAGGTACTGCTTTTGGCAAGATGAAAAGAATCCATATAAAAGAGTGCAGTCTTGGGATTGAAGGAATGAGCTAAATAGCTTAACTATGGTGAAATATACTTTAAGCACCATGCAGGAAATTAAACTGAAAGTAACAGTGGTCTAACATTCAAAGACCAAATTATTATTTGAACTAGTATAGAGTGGTGCTGACAGAACCTTCAACATAGTTGTGGGTGCATTCTGTCAGCAATCATCATGAAATGTCTCAACCAGAGTTTAGAAAGTGAAGACAAAAATGGCTAATCATAGGTTAAATTCTACTAAGCCGCTTAGGCTGCAATCCTGCACGCACTGAATTCACTCAGACTGTTATCAGTGGAAGTGCATGGATTGGCATGACTGGTTTTCATAGTGAGATCTTTGTAGGCTTCAGATTCTGTTTAGGTTGAGTGGTCAGGCACAGTAAAACTTTGTGCAGCACGTTGGTCTGTTGGGGGCAGCAATGAAGATGTGTGGCCCTCCAGTTTCTAGGCATAGCTGAAGCATGAAGGGGAAGGTACTGCGATACAAGGTTGCTCTGTCACTTCTGCGTTTGCTCTCGCAGTGCCTTCCTGCTAAAGAGGGATATAACTGTTTCTTTAAAACATTACAGAAAGAACTGGCCATGAAATCAAATCTCAACAACAGGATTCTCAATTCTACACTCAAGGAGAATTTAGATGAATAAATCCATTCTGGCTTCAGGTGAGACACAGCTCATCAAACAAATGGGACTGCATGTACATAGCGCAACAGCAAGAACAAATACACTTGGAGCCTTATCAGGAATCCATTTGTAAAAATTACTGTTTCCCTATTACCTGCATGTATAGTGAAGAAAATACTTTCAGATGTGTAGTGTGCTAACTTTTGGCAGCTGGATCTGGAGGGAGACTCAGAACAAAGAGGAGTAAAGGTTTTGTGTTCCCTCAGTTCAGAAGGAGTTACATTACAGAGCAGTATTTGCTCAAACCGAACACTTTCTGCAAGCTGTGGTGGTGATAACAAGAGGAGACATTTCTTGCTGTATGGTATCAAGATGGCTGATTTCCTCCCTTTATGATTTAGCAAGTCAGAAGATGCTTTATGCAACTTACGTACATTATATTCGGTAATGCATTGTAGTTTTAGTACTGTGCTTCAAATATGTGTTAATTTTAAGATTACAAGATGTATATTGTTATTTCAATTTAAAAAATAAAGAATTGAAACTTCATCTGTTTGGAAGAGAGTTACTTTATTTACCAAAAAGCAGGATTTTCTCTGACCAAATTGGGAGTATGATCTGCCATGTGTGTTGAACCTAAAATATTCAAACCCATAGCTGGCATGGCTCTTGATCAGCTATACTGATACATTCTATTTGGTATATTTTATCTATTCATAAATAAATGCCCATGAAGCCCCGAGCTGCCTCTAATTAGGTTGCTTTAGCATTGATATTGAAGTACTCATATGATTAAAACCATGCAACACTATAGAGGGGGTTGAAAATTACTTCAAGAGTTAGTAAGAAAGAAGAAAAGGCAGGAGTGTTAATGTTTTTCAGGATTAAGACTATTATGAAGTTCTCTAAAAAGCTACAGGGAACTGGTGTTGGCCACCTTGAAGAATATGCTGTTTGCCACTAGTCTGAGTCCAAGTTGTGCAGGTACTTCTGTTTAGTTGCGGGATCACCGAAGATCCAAAAAGAAAGAAAGAATATGGTTAAGTTACAGGAAAAAATGAAGGCTTTAGGTAACAACTTCATAAATTATGGTCCAATATTGTTCAATGTGTCAGGTGTGAGAGGTGCAATATATATATATATATATATATATATATCACCAAGATCTTTGAAGGAATGGATTATAAGGTAGGCCTTATAAATCTATGTTTCATAAGTTCATCACAGGAAAAAATAACCAGGATAAATAGCTATATTTCAGGAAGACAGACATACAAATGCAAGTTTTAAGCACACGTGGTGATGTATCACATTTTTTGAAGAAAACACTTGTTAGTGCTATTCTAGAAATACCTTCGCAGTAGTTTGCACAGCGCTCTATAGGTTCTGTTGCAGTGATCCTTCTGCTTGCACAAGAGGCTTCACAGGCTCTTGTGCAAGTGGAAGAACTCTGTATTTCATATTTCTTTTACCCTATACATGTGCTCTGGTGCAGTATGTATAACAGCCCATCCACAATCAGAAACATCAGCAAAAGGAAAACACATTTTGGATGCAACTCTGTTTTAAATATGCAATGATGTTTAAAAAAACCAGTGGGTTTAAGACCCAATTAATGGTTACCTCAATACCAGGGTAGCTCCACAAACCCGGAAAACTGAAAGCTAAAGCTTGATGCCTCTACAGTTGTGCAATGTAGATCAATGATGGTGTGCAATGTCATAAATTGTGCTTGCTTATGCATACAAGTTACTAAGCACCTATTTTTTCCTAGGTTGTTAAAGACCAAATCCACATGGGTAGGATAGGCTGCTGTGGGCCAGCAAAAATATCCCACCTCCTGGTCCTGTGATGCACTATAAAGCAGCTGGGCCTTACTGTGTTGCAGTCTAACACATCTGAAGGGCACCAGGTTCAGGAAGCCTGATTAAAACCACCTTGCCAGTTACTGATAGAAGCAGCAAATTGGTGTGGGTTACCTCACAGGAGGATCCTTGTAGCAATGCAGGGAGGCTCAGCTGCTTCAAGAGATAGTGCCAGGGCAGCATGAGTCATCTTTGCTCATCCCAGGCACTCCATCCTCCCATGTCCCTTCAGTAATGAAAGATTATTATGCTGAGTCATTTAAAGGAGCAAATTCACAGAGAGATAGATAACCATTGCAAGGATAAATAACTTGTCAAAGTTTGTCAATCCAATGAGCGAGGGTCTGCAGAAAGAGGGAATGGCATTCTTCTAGCAAATACAATTGCATGCTTCAACAGGCTGAGAAGGTGTCAGGCATGCTACTAATTATCTTGGGAAAGCGGCACATCTTGAATAGGGTTTTGGAATGCAGCAAGATAGTAAGAAAATTAGAAGCTTAGCAGGATTTTTAAGTTTGCAAAGCATGGATTGTATCCAGTGCTGTCATGAAGCTTCCATCATTTGTGGAACTTCTGTTTCCACCCTTGTACAAGTACCAAGCTTTATACTTTTGATTCAATTCTACAAGCTGTTGCACAAGCATTTTCACCCATTGCCTTAGGTTTTGCTTGCACTAGCTGTGTGAGTTGTTCCTTTAGTGCTTGCACAATGTATGCTTTTCCCACCAGCATTATGCAGGACACAACTAATATATATAATGAAAAGCTTGTGGAAGTTGTGTTTTTTGTTCCTTTTTTTTACAACAGTTTAAATATAATGTATTGTTGAACAAATTAGTTGGTACAATATTAAGGGGAACCAAAGAGCATCAAACCATTGCTCACCTTAACTCACAATTATCCTTGAACAAAAATCCTTATGAATGGGAAAACAAGTTGCAGTCGGAGAGAAAATGGGCAGTTACAAAGGAAGATGCCAGTAAGCAAATTTCCAATGAAAGGAAGGAGAAGAAGAAAGGATAAGCAGGCATCTTGGTGGAAGAAAAGGTAGGAGAAGATACCATTGAGCAAGCAGCTTGTAGGCCAAAGCATCTGGGCAGCCACACATCCCAGCCGCAATGGCCCGCATAGCTAGTGGTGTGGGATGATGCGAACTGTAGGCCAAAAACATCTGGAAGGCACCAGAATGGGAAGGCTGATACAGACACTCCTAGGAGACAAGATTAATGATCCTATGCAGGCCTAGACCTAAATCTATGAACCCCAGCATTCCCCAGCCATGGCTGCAGGATGATTCGAGTTGTAGGACTTGTTTCAGTTTAGCATAGGGTTGTGTGTTAAGCTAATTACATAAGCTGTGAGGTACTTCAGGATCAAAGGGGGTGGTGGTTGGTATATACCTTCAAAACATGGAATTAAGAGGTGAATGAATATGAAACAGGCTGTTTTCTAAAAGTAAATTATATCTGAAAATTCAGTAGGTTGTATATATGTGTCAAAGACATCAGAAGAGCTTTTCTTGATGGCAGGGCTTGTTGAGTGAAATTTCACTAGATGTTGGTAGAGAGATGTTTATTAGGAGAGCTAATAAACAATTTTGCACTACAGTTTTCCCAGCCTTTGTCTTGTCCATGTTTGGGTAGTTTTAAAGAACGATTCCTTATGTTGACTTGCAATTTCTTTATTAATAAACAACCTACAGATTTGCATCTTTATTTCCTCCTTTTCCTCCCATATCCCTGCACTCCACTATTGCCACTGCTGGAATAACAATGGAGGCAGTGAAAATCTGCAAAACGTGATTTCAGTAAAAAGCTTTTGCATTAGTGAGTGGTATTCTAGTAGCATGACTCATTGGTGCTTATTCTTGTAATCACAGACATAGGCATAGCATTGGTAGAGAACGGAAAAATTATCTTCTTATAGTTATACATCCAGAAATCACAGAGCGAAATTAATAGGTTTAGGAGCAGATGTCAGCTCATTGCTTGCACTGATGCAACTTCATGAATGCCGTATGAGAAGACACGTGCCCCTTTCCAACAGCATCAGCCATGTTCACATACAGGATGTCCACACAAAAGGCCTCTTCGTTCTTGTAGACAGAGGGTTCCTGGTGCTTACTCCCCAAGTCTTTCCAAACGAGAACTTGTGACCTGGTGTTGAATGAACAGTAGAATTAATTTGTGCTTCTCTTTTTGGAAACCTGTGGCTGATATTTGGGCATGGAAGGGAACTACCAGCTTTTTTCTGTACATGTATTAATTAAATTTCTACACTGGCTTTCTGTGAAGGTACTCAAAGTGTTGCAAATCTTATAATAGTTGTTGGCAACAACTGTTCTTGCATTGTTATACTCTGGATGCTTTGCACTGCATGTCTAACATCCTGAACCAACATGGTCCTAGCCAAGAAAGATGGGAATTGCGGTCCAATACATCCTGAGGGGATCCAGTGAAGAAGGCTGGACTGAAGCAGCTTGATGAGAAGGAAAACAGAATGAAGAAAGAGAGTTTGTCTAATGGTATTCATTAGAACTTGTGCCTGGGTGGAGTGAAGGACTTGATGAGGGCCAATACATTCAAGCTCAACCCAGATAAGAGGGAGGTGCTATTGGTAGGTGGATCACATGTCCAGGTGTTCTGGAAGGGTTGCACTCCCCCCTAAGGGACAGGATGTATAGTTTGGGATTATTCTTGACTCAGAGCTATCCTTGCAATCTCTGGTGGCTACTGTGGCAGGGATCTCATTCCACCAGCTTTGGTTGGTCCATCAACTACATCCTTACATGGACAGACAGGTTTGTGGAGGAACTTCTTCCATATGCCCCTGCCCTTGCCCTAAGATCATTTCCTGAGGCCCTTCTCCAGGAGTCCTCTTTGAAAGAGGCTGGAGTGGCTACCAGGGGAAGGGCCTTATCAGTGGTGGTGCCCCAGTTATGGAATCTGTTCCCCAGAGAGGTACACCTGGCACCAACTCTTTCTTTATTTTGGCATCAGGCTAAAACCTTTTTATTTACCCAGTATTTTAATAGTTGCAATGATTGTATTATATATTGTATATACTGTTTATTGCATTGTAAATGCTGTTGTGGATTTTATGTCTGTTTTTTTTTGTTTTTGTTTTTTGTTTTTATGTAAACCATCCTGAGATCCTATATGGATTAAGAACAGTATGTAAACATTTCAAATAAATAAATAAATAAAACGAAGCAGGTACCCTGACTATGGAACTCATTTCCCTTCTCCCACCCATGTTCACGGGTGCTGAAGCGTCAATACTTTTGGCACCACCTCAAGGCCTATTTCTTCACTCGGGATTGTTTTCCTGCATTGTGCAAACTGTAATTTACCACTTTACTGTTCTTGTTTGGTGGTTTTGCTTTTGTCAAAGATGTTTGATTTAGGATACAGTCCTGTGCCTGTTAAAACAGCTCTCAGCATTCCACGGCTACATTGCTTGTGGCATATCAGGACTTGTAGGGCTTTTCCCCCATCAAATCATGCATGGAATTTTGCCCTTATTTTTTAAAGTTTTATACTCCCCAAAAGCTGAAATGCCTTGCATGGTTCAAAGCAATTTGAAGTACAAGGTTTACAATTTTACATGATTGTATGTAACATAAAGCAAGTTACAACATAAATTACAAACTTAGAACAAAACACTATACACATTTAAATAGTTAAGACTAGAGTATAAAATTAAGATCGCAGTGCAAAGAGTGTGTTTCATTGTGTTTCATTGGTTGTATCTTGTTTTGTTTGGGATTACTTTATCCTAAAAAGCAGGTAACACATTTCAAAAATACGTAAATAAATGTTCTGGGCAGAGGTTCTGTGCTGGCAGCATTTGAGTGGCAATGCACCTACAGCACTGGCATTTCACCAACCTGTGCCTTTTGTTCTTGCTGTTTCTGGAACGCATCTGACAAACCTTCAGACTTTGGACTTTGTGACTGCACAACTACAAGTAGATCTGAAGAGATCAGAAAGTGGCCGGGCTTTCCTGTATACTCAGTACGAAATCCTACTATGTAGTCCCATTTCTGGGTTTCAGAGGGCACTTGAGTAGGGCACCCTCAATGGGACCCGCTCCCTCAGGGAGCTCATATGATGGAGTCCCTCTTCGTCTTCTTGCAACCGCCAGCTCTTTTGCCGGGCAGAGAAGCCATGAGCAAGCAGGCGGGGGCATCTCCCATTCCGCTTTCATTCTCCCATCAGTGTCATGACTTCGGCAGGGCTCTTGTCTGAGGGCCCCTTGCCAGGACATGTGCTAAACCTGTGGTGCCAGTCCTGACTGCTGAGTAGGGCTAACTCCTACGTAACTGTGCACAGGAGTGCAAGGCTAGTCAATCTTATTTCGTTCTGGCCCATCTCCTTTTCGGATATATTCTGTTAAGAATATGTGCTTGGAGTGCTGGGGAAAGGCAAGAATACTTCCAGAGTGAATTTGTAGTGGTAGAAGGTTGACATGACTGTATATGTGTTTGGAAGGTGTTTCCCTTAATCCAGATATGGGAAGATGCCAACTTTGGATTAAAACAAAAAACAAAACAACCCCCTTCCGAGCTTTTTGGTTGTATGAGTAGCAGAGCTTAGAGAAATCCTGGACAAAAGCTGGTTGTCAAAGGTGGAGCTTCGAAGAATTGGGGGCAGGGAATGATATTGATATATATATATATATATATATATCATTAGATAAACCTTTACCCTTTCTCAAAACACAGAGCAGTGTGCAAAATGCATTAAATCAACAGAAGTAAACAGACTTTTTCAAAGCTTAGAACAGCTACCAAGGTATTTATTAAAATCAGTGAGTGTCCAGGTAGGCAGATAATCTTCCAACAGGTACCGAAACATCATCAAGGATGCCACCTGCAGAAGGGAGAGACTTCCAAAGACTCCCCACTCCCCCGGTCATCAGGTGGGCAAGTGAGGGGACAACCAGAAGGCCTTGATCCATCAATCTCAGAGAAGAGGCATGTTGACAGAGAGTAAGCCTTCCCTCCGGTAGTCTGCTCTAAGTTGTTCCAAGCCTTATATGTCTGCCCATCTCACTTTCTTGCTTTAATACCAAGTTTAGGTGGAAACGAGCAACTTGTATGGCTGTGCAGAAATTGCCCCTTCATGGCCGACATTTGACAGAATCCAGAGTGGCTGGTTTTCTAGACCCCACTACTGGTAACCAGAAAAAACATTGTTTTACTGCCTTGGACGATACGCAGAGGGAAACTAGTCACAAATGGAACTAGGATAAGAGATTATTTACCTTCCTTTTTATACCACCCAAAGCGTTTGCTCCTTGGTGGCAAATTTAACAGTGTTTTAAGGTGGGTTTATACTTCTCAGCTTGCTTAAGATGCAACAGTTTGCAACAAAGTTGGTCCCGGGCCAGTCAGAGCCGCCTCTGTGGTTATGGGATGGGCCCCTTGTTTCCTTTTCTTTGAAATGTCAGCCGCTAAGTCGAGCTCCCAATCTTTGCCCAGGTATGAGTTTTGTAAATAGAGAGCTAAATCTGTTTCCTAACAGCACAGTTAACCTTTTCAGAATGCAAAACAAGCCATGCTGGGACATGAATCTACTTTTCTTCACAAAAGAGCTGCCCTTTCTTAACTCTTCCTCACTCCCCTGCTTCTCTGAGATTGGCTGCCTTTCTTTCGGATGCAAGCCTATGGGCAGCACACTGTGATTTTAATTACTATCCCAGTGCACCACGCCACTTTTGGCTCTTGTTCAAGCAAGTATGATGAGAACAGCTACATATGCATTTGACCTCAGGGCACATAATGTGGGCCCGACTCTCTTAACTGAGATTGCTGGCACAGCATCCTGGGTGTGAGGCCCTCCCTTTCGGATGCCGTTACTTGAGAAGCCATTTCCACTCACAAACACTTCCAGGGAAGTATCAGCTGGCTCAGGAAGTAACAGCTGGTATAAACCCAAGATTTATACATATGCAAGAAATATTTATCACCCCGCCTCCACACCTAATGAGAAGTGAACGTGCTCGGTTGTCATGGCGTTGGTGATTGACTTGGGGAGAAGGGAGAATGGAAGTCTTCAACAGGAGTGCATCCTGTTGCAGGTCCCCCTTGTCTCTAATTTTGGCATGTGGCTTTGGAAAGACTGTCAGGAAAATTCTTATGTAGAGGCTTTCTTGTTTCCTGTGTCTGATCCAACATGTGGAAAGCGTGAAAAAAGGACTTTTACAGAAGGCATAGCTCTCCTTCAAAAACTTGCCCTTTACCCTCTCCGCAAGGCACAACTCACCAAGGATTGCATCCCCATCTGTCCTGGCAATGCTTCCACTTTCTCTAATAGCTTATAACTAGAATATTAAAGGGACTCACGAATTGACCTGAGCTAAGAATAGCCATTATTTCCTGTTTGCTTTTAAGCTTCTCCAGTGAAATAGATTAAGGATTTTAATGTGGGTGGATTAAAGAAAATGGAATCACAAATTTAGAAGAGGGGGAACATACCCGGGATGTAGCCAGTGTAATTTGGAAGAAGGCCACAGTCAGTTCTGTAAATCAGCTTGCCTCGTCTTTTTTGAACTGCATCTCTCGTTTGGGAAACGCATGCCTGAGTTTTCTCTGGGTGCTGTACTTTATCCGTCTTGGAGATGGTGGTATCTAAGATCTTTTTATCAGAAGGCAAGGTATGAATTGCTGGAGAAGAAATCTATCACAACAGAAATAATACAGCACTATCAATTACATGGATGGATGGATTAGTATTCATAAGCTGCTTGTATCTACAGGTTTCAAAGTGCTCCCACAAATAATAAAAATATTAATTTGCAAACATGTTTTGGATATGTAAATATGTATTGTATCAACATGTCTATAAGATGGTGGGCTAAACTGCACAGGGAAGGTTTTCATAAGCAGATGCCCTGCTCTGAACAACAATGGAGCATTTCTCAGGAGTATGTGGCATCATCAGCAAGGCCTCCCTCAATGTCTCAAGTTTATATGTTTCACTCTAGAATATGTATTTACAACCTGACAAAATGGCTCAGGGAATATTCCATGCAGCTCTAATCTGTGCATATTCAGAGCTAGAGTTGGGTGGTGATGAGAGTGTTCAACTGGGACTCGAGTTCAAGTCCCTGCTCAGCCACAATGCTGACTGGGTGATTTGGGAGTCATTAACTCTCAATCTAGCCTTCTTTCTTGGCGTGGTCGTGAGGACAAGGACCATGTCAACTTCCTTGGATTCCTTGCAAGAAGAAAAATGGTGTGATGAAATGTAATATTGAAATAAATAAAATGCAATAATAAAATAAATGATATCAATAAAAGACATGAAACTATGTGAGTCTGAAGTTACACATGGATTGGCAAATTGGGGGAAGGGTTTGTTGCCCTGTGACATAAGACTGGAAACAAGGATCAAACGCTGGTTTCTAACCTTGTTCTGTTGGGATCGTGAAAACCAGCATTTGCCAGGCCAGAGTAACATCAAGCAATGGTTTGCCAAAACCCAGGAAGTTACGAATCAAGTGAGCAGTGTGCATAAGTGTAAGAGGGAAAGGGATGTAAAGCACAAAACCTGGTCCTCTATTACTAAAGCATGATTTAGCATTATATCTGGAGTACTGAAATGTGAAATGCTCAATGGCAGACCCATGTGGCCATAAAATGGTGGTACTGTTTGGGGTGTACACCACATAACAATGGAAAGCTACATACCGTAGCCAACTCATCTTCTGGCTCGGTTAGGAGATGCTGTCCAGTCTGGCTGGTTTTTCCTGGCAGTGTTAAGTCTGTCTTGACCTTTTCTATTTCCTGGATGGCAGAAGTGGTTGAAGGATCACCATCGTAGATGAGTTTTCGTTTAAAGGAATGTCTGTTGATATTAGAAGGCAGGTGTTCTGGAAAAAGAATGGAGAATTATGTTAAATACAGTTAACAGAGGTAACTGTGTTGTGCACTTGAAAGGGTAGAATTCAATGAAAGTCCTACTTAAAGGAGCTCCATTGAAAAGAATTAAGGCAATCAACTTAAGTTACATTAATTTCAGTGAGTCTGTTGTAAGAAGGACTGTCATTGGATACTACTCAATACCTTTCTAATGTTGTCATGAAAATGTCAGATCAATGAGTTTGTATTCAGAACTGAGTGGCTTGATTTCAAAACATTTGCAAACTAGAGTGAATGTTCATCACAGCTTTATAAGGAATCTTGAACTATAAGGGCAGAACTGAACATTAGGCCAAACATAGATGGGTCTCTGAAAATACTGTCCTATTGCAAGCTCACCTCTTCTCTTTCCCTGTTTACTTGCATGTTTACCATGATGATGTCATGTTGTGACATCATCACCTAGCATGTTTCCTTGACTGCCAGTGGCAGCAAGTTGCTGGGAAAAGTGGAGTGATTCACAAAGTGATGTCACAGCCGTGCTGGCTGGGAATTATGGGAACTGTAGTGTAACACATCTGGACGGTGCCATGTTGAGGAAGACTGGAATACACAGTAAGTGATCTGATGTATTAAGAGGAAGAATACACATTTTGGGGAAGGAGTATTCTGTATTATTATTTGAAGGGTGCTCAGTCCATGCTGCATTCCCCCTGAAGAAGCAGGTTGGTCACCTGAGGGTTTCCTTGGTGTTGTTTTTGTCACTTCAGGCTCAGGTCAGACATCCTGATCTAGGAAGGGATAACTTGGCCTCAGAAGTCCACACTCCAGAAAACTCCAAGCTGTCTTCTAGGGCAGCCTCACCCAGAATGCATCACTGTACTGGCCTCTAGACAGCTTGGAAGCTGCAGCTTGCGCAAAATGCAGCAGGCCAGTTGATTACAAGAACCAGAAAGCGGGAATATGTATCACTGTTTGTGACATGCTTGTACTGGCTGCCTGGATTTTGCTGGACCCAGTTTAGGGTAATGATCTTGTCCTTGTTCAGGACCCGAATACCTAACAGGGCTCCTCTCCTGGTATGAGCCTATCCATACACTGCAGCCATCATCTGATGTCCTCACCCAAGGCGTCCTCGCTGAGGCTGGCCTTTGTGCTCGTGAGCATTTGACAGCATAGGATAAGGTTTTCAACGGTGTGTGATCAAGTGTTAACTTGTTTTGCATGTTAATAGTTTTTGTATGATGGTTTATATTGTGTTTGTAAGGCTTTACCCTTTTGTAAATGCCTCAGAGAGCTTTGGATATTGCATGATGTACAAATATTAATATGAATAATAATACATTGAATTCTGAAATGAACTAAATCATATCATGTCAGCCAGTATGGTATAGTGATTAAGAGTGCGGGATGGGACTTTGGAGATCCTGATTTATTTATTTATTTTATTTATTAAAACGTTTCTATGCCGCCCCATTCGCCGAAGCCTCGGGGCGGCTCACAACATTAGGTTAAAATATAAGAAATAACAATATAAAATAAATCGCCCTGGCCAGATAAAATAATCAAATAATATTAACAATTCTAGTCCCCATTCAGCCATGGAGCTCCCTGAATGACTGGAGGCCAGTCACAGACTCTCAGCCCAACCTACCCCACAGGTTTGTTGTTGTCAAGATAAAATTGAGAGGAAGAGAATTATGTAAGTTGCCTTGAGTTCCTTGAAAGGAAAAAAGGTGGGCTATAAATAGGACAGTCTTACCAGGTGCCGTATTCCTGTCTTCTGACAGGTGAGTGCAGGGGTGTCTGTATGGCTGGCTCAGGGTCTTCGTGAGAAGATGCCAGTGCCCAGGTGTACCAGCCACAGAACGGCTTAATCGTCGTGATTTTGCCTGACGGGCGAGCAGTTTTCGCGTAGCATTGCCGTAGGTTTCTCCAACTATGCTTTCAAGGTTGGGTATGAACCCAGTATAGCTGTGGGGAAAGCAACCGCCAAGCATTAACTGCAAACTTCCACAGGCTCTGAGAGAGCTTTGCTCACACAGGCGGCTACACAAGTCAGGGTGAGAGGGAATGGGAATAAACTCCAAATCTTTTTCGGGCTTGGATCATTTCTTCTGTCACAACAAATAAATGTTATTACTAAAGCAAAGCTGTAACAGTATGATCAAAATATACTGTGCATATTTAGAGGCTAGGTTAAGACCTTCTTTTAGAAGCACTTAATCTTTAATCTGCTTTATTAATTTTACTGGGCCAGTATACAAATCTGATAAGAATATACATACAAAGCACCTTTCTTGAGCTCTACTGCATTGGCTCGTTGGCCTAAAGCAGAAGTGCAGAACCTCGTTCAGCAATATAACTAAATTCTATTTTGGAGATACGGTGGGGGGGGGGGCATTCTGGGGATGGGTGGAGTCAAAGGCAAAAAGGGTGGAGCCAAAGGGACCTGGTCAAGATGGCTCCTCCAGGCACTTACTGCCAGTAATTGAGCCTTAACAGAGGCATTTCAACCTTTCAGAATGGCAGGGGGGAGCTGCCCCAATCTTGGAAACTACCAAATGGTCAGGGGGGATAGGGGTGGAGCCTGCAGGGCCCCTGCTCTGTCCCAGCTTTTCACAGTCAAGGCTGCTGCCATTAATATCCAAAAGCACAGCATTTATTCTTATTTTAATTTCTAAGGGAAAAGGAGATGTCTATAACATCCATCTCACAACTCACAAGGCTCAGCGCTGGGGCTTATAGTGAGAACAAAGCCGGTCTGTTTCTTACATTCAGAGCCACTGGTCTCCTGGAACATTCTGGAGTGCTCATCAAAGCCATCTCCAAGGTGAATCCAAAATCTCAGCCCGCTGTGTTGATCCACGTCAATAAACCAGTTCTAACAGTTTTGCAAAGTTCATGGATCTGAACTTTCGATAACAAGACCAAGCTCACTGCGATAGTACTATCATTTTTATTATTACCTTATATTTATACCCCACCTTTCTTCCCCTTGCAAGGAACCCAAGGCAGCTTACTAGGCTGAGAGGAAGTGGCTTACAAGTCAAGAAGGAAAGTCACCCAAGGCCGAGTGAGGATCAGAACCCAGATTTCCCAGGTCCTCGGTCCAACACTAACCATTATACCATACTGGCTCTCCATTGGCCATGAAGCTCACTGGGTAACATTGGGCCAGTCACTCAGCCTAACCTACCTCACAGGGTTGTTGTGAGATTAAAATGGAGAGGAGAGAAGGATTATGTAAACCACCTCAGGTCTCTTGTAGGAGAAAGGAGGGATATAACTATAATAAATTAATAAATATAGAAAAATGCTGTGCGTTACTGCAGGAGTAGTGTAAACAATATATATTTGTCCTGGGAACTTCCCTGTCCTGTTGTCCAGTTAGAAATCATGGCAAAACCCAGCAGGGATGGAAAAGTCAGTAAGGGGTGCCAGAGGCTGATCAAGGGGCTCAGGCACTGGATCTCTTCCGACCTGGCTCTGCTGCACCACTGTGTCAGGTGGTTAAATGCAGGAGAGGCGGAACTTGGCCGCTCTTTTTAGTGCCAGAAAACACAGGCATAAATTCCACCCTCATCCTGTCAATGTGGGAATTCATCAGTGAATGAACACGAACACTGGCCCTTCTTCAAGAAGGCTATTGTTCTGAAGTTCCCGAGCTGCATTATTGGAGCAAGAGACTTACAAGCCAAGAAGGAAAGTTAACCAGCAGGAAACTCTATTCAGCCCATTGGTCCAGGAAGAGAAATGCCAGCTGCAGGGAGTGCGTGGGTGCTACATTGTGCCACAGAAAAGGTGACCACAAGTCCCCTTGTTCTCCTCCTCCCACTCCCCAGCTTTTCCTGAAGGCCAGAAGGCCAAAAAAAAAAGTGCTTTTTAAAAAAGTAATAGGATGTGTTTCTTAACACTCAACCTGTTTACCATTTGCTATTTGTTTGTTTCTCCCTCATATTCTAGTTGCAAGCATCCTTTTCTTGTACACAGCTGACATCTGCACCCATGAAACAACTGTGTGATGTGAGATTTTACATAAGTGCTGCCAGTAAGCCCATAAAAGTTGCTCTCGCCCGTCTGCCCATGGAATTCTGTGCCTAAGCTGTGGAAAATTCTGTGGCAGCTCTACAAACCTTTGACGAAAGAGGGCCGTAGACTTATGAGGGGGTTGAAATAACTGATTTGCTTACTAGGCATGGAAACAAACAGCAGTTCCTACAAGGCAGAAAATTCCCCAGGGAGCAACTTAGCCAGCCTTTGTCCCCAGGCTGCACCCCCTGTTTTGGCTAACTCTCCTTGGGAATGCTAGAAAAACCCACTGACCTTTTGGGGCCATTATTCAGGGGTGCTGCCAGCTGAGGCCTTTGACCTGTTGTTGCCCTGCCTCATTCACACAATTTTCCAGGTGGAGGGGATATGAGATTATCTCCGTTTCCCCTTGTAACCCTCCTGTGCCTCCTACTACCCTCTGTTATTACTAATTGCAGACAAAATTAAGGGAAGAAAGATGGAGGTGTGCTAATGCCAGCCCCCCCCCCCCCATGGAAGCATCAGAGTAATTTGCCTAATAAAGGAATGAGTACAAAACAACTAGGACAATATCCATGCTGGTCATCTGCGGTACAACTAATGATATGTGGTGCTGGTGGAAGCCATCTACGAGAGTTCCCCATGCACTGTCACAGACAAGGAGAAGCCCGGCTTAAAAACCAGAAGGGTGGCTGTGGTGTTATTCTGTGGAAGCAAAAGCAACGTGTCCTCAGGAACCCAGCACCCAAACCAATGCAGCCCTCAGTTCCTGAATTCAGGAGCTTCACAGCTCCTGAATTGTCTGGTGGATTTGGTACGTCTTCTGCAGCACCTTCTGTTTATTTTTATTTAAAGTTTTTATATGCCATCCCAATACTAAAAGTCTCTGGATGGCGTACAAAAAACATTTCTGTTTCTGAGTTTGTAAACCTTTGTTCTCTTCCCAAATCAGCAAGAGGAAAAATTATCGCATATGTATGCAATTTTCAAAAATTCCTAGTGCAATCCTATGCATGTTTACTGGGAGGCATTTCAGTGAAATTCACTTTCTGGTAGGTTTGTAGAGGGTTGCAGTGTCTGTCTGGTTATATTTGGACTCATATGAGTCTATGGAGGTGTTCATTTCTGCTCATATGTTTATATAGGTATAATTCCCAGGCTACAGCTCCTGCACTGTGTTTTAAGCACTTGAATTGACTTTGTACTCATTTGGTTTTCACTTTTCAGGAAATAATTTAAGCTGGGTCAATTAAAAGATTCAGCATTAAAAAAGGGAATAAAGCTTGCTGCAAAACTAGCATAGTACTGCATTAAACAAACAGCTGTGCTACACATTGGAGAGAAATATATTCCTTTCTACTGAGCAGGTGCTTTCTAGCCACCTGGGCCACTTCTCTCATTAACTTTTACATAGGAGTTACTGCAGTACAACTACCTTGCCAACATTGTTCAGGGTCCCCGCAGGATTCGCAGATAAATGAGAAGAGTCCTCACTGAAGCTCTGTCCAGCACTGACTAGATGCCTTCTCACTACTTTCAATCAAAGTAAAGTAGGAAGGGGAGAGCCCCAGTGTAGGCAAATACGAATATCACTGTCAGTCTCTCCCTAAACTCACTAAGAGAGCCATCTGTAATATTATTATTATTATTATTATTATTATTATTATTATTATTACTATTATTATAACATTTCTATGCCGCCCCTTGCCAAAACCTCGGGGCGGCTTACAACATGATAAAATACATTGAAATACAATAGTACATATAACCTTCCAGTGGCAAGGAGAACGTTACTGACATTCTGCTCCTGATCAGAAATCTGAAGAAAGGAGGTAGTAAATGTCCCACCACCACTGAACAACACAGTACAGTCATGTGCACACCATTTGCTTCAATATTACTTATTTAACACTATGCATTAATTGCTTACATCAAATTTCTAAGTGATGTACAAAGAAACAAATCTTCATGCAGAGCACAAGATTGCCTTTTCGGAAATGCCACTTGGAAAAGGTATGTTTTCAGCAGGTAATCCCAAGAAGAGTTGATGCTTCAACTGCAGTAGTACGAAGTTCCAGAAAGTGCTATATTCTGCCTTCCCTCAAAGTCTGGTTTAAAAATAAGGACAACTGGAAAATATCTGCAGTTTAATTATTCTAGTTCCTGATCCACTTGCATGTGTTATTTCGCCAGATTTATCGTCACTCTTGATTATTTTAGACTACTTTTAGAAGGAACTGACATTTTCAGATTGTGAATAGTTAGTTGTATTCGGAAGTTCTGAACTGTTTATACTGTTTAACTATGGAAATATTTTCTTTGCAACATCTGATGTTTAAAAGTTGTTTTAAGCTCTTACCCCGGTATGTAGATAGAACTGCAAGAAAGCATTCTGCTGACTGTTTCACAGAGCTGTGTGAAGTATCTTAAATTAAAGGTCTAGCAGCAGCCACAGCTCCCTCACTTCAAGTTCAGCCCAGAAATAAGAAATGTCAGGCGTGTCTTTGACTTTACTTGTGTAATAGCAACCCTTGGGTACCTAAGTTTTGTCACCATAGCTACTCAAGTCAGGTGGGGGTAGAGTAAATAAAATGGGAAAATGTAACACTGCCAACTTGTATAATAGATTGTAAACAAAATAACTTGATTTACCAGTACAAAAGAGGACTTTTTAAAATTAGCATTTGAATGAGAACCATGGTTACTGTCAGTATGTATAAACATATTCATTCTAACTAGGTGTGATTTATATCCCTATAAAACTTAGTGTGCATAATCTGAGTAAATGAGTGTTATGTTACTGAAAATAATCTCATGCTTGTTTTGAAGAGGAAAAGACAGACCTTGCAGAAAAGAACTTCTAAGTTCTGTGCTTAAATGTCCATTCTAGTTTGGTAGGATGATCAATATAAAAACTAAATACATTGGGATTTAGACTGAATTGTTTCAGGCAGAAAGAGATGCACTGTGGTCAATACTTTTAAGACTGTTCTAAATGTAACTGCTATGATTATTTACTAGTAGCACCTCATAGCCAGTCATACTACAGATTGCAGAGAGAAGGGGTAAGAAAACACAAGAAACACCCTCAGTGTGTACAAGAGCCACAAAGACAAGTTTTTAGTACCTCTCTAGGCTATGAAATGTGATTAGTTAATCAGAAGCCTACTTTGTACATGGAAATTCAGCTGTTGCTGCCTGTTGTGAATGATGCCTTCTTCATACACTAGCTCTATTTAGTGCTTGAAGATTTCTTTTGAAATCTTTTATGTATACATGTTTATATGCCTAAACATGGTGAGAATGTGGAAAACACAAATTCAACACAAACACATGTATACATCATAACCAGGAGCACTTATCAGAGTTAGGACTGGTGAGGCACTCCTGCTTTCAAACACATTTAACTCAGTCTTAAAAGTTAGACATTTGTTCAGTTCCTATTTTATTTTATTATTTTATTCTTTTTATTAATTTCTATACCACCCATCAGCAAAGCTCTCTGGGCAGTTCACAACATGATATAATGACAACAAAATACAACACAACAGCATTTAAAACATTTAAACATTCATTAAAATAGCATTGAAATACATTAAATACAATGAAAAAGACCCAGACAAGGAAATAAAAAGGCACCTGGATAAACCCATCAGACCCCTAGATATCCAAGGAGATCTTTAAAGGCTTCCACAAAGAACTCGGTGCTGATAAGATGGCAGATTTGGCACCAGGAGGGCCTATCCTATCACCCCCTACCTTGGGCCACCTAAAGTGAAAGCTGAGTTGATCATTATTAACATCATGAAGTTCTTCTCTAATATATGCAATATCTTGAAGTAAATATATCAGTTTGACTTTTTTCCATTTCCAAATCTATATGAGATGGACAAGAACAGTACTTGCAAGGATGATTTTGACCCCCTTTCCCCCATCGCCCAGTTTACCTAGGGTGCCATCAAGTCTGTTTTAAAAATCAAGGGGCAAGTTGCAAGTTTTACATACATAGAATAGCCAACAATGGCTAAACAACAATGAAAAAGAACATTCATGCATTCCACTCTGAACCCTGATCATTCCAGCTACTATAATGTTCTCAAGCTATGAATGCCAAATGACTGAGGATTTTGAATGTGAAAATTAAAATGTTCCCATTGATTTTCATATTTGGGAAGCTAGGAATATTATTAAAATTAGAGTTGGTCTAAAATCCCTGGATCTTTTCAGGATGCAATCCTAGCCACATTTGGTTGGGAATAATTCTGTCATTACAAGTTGCCTCTTTAGTATTCAAAAATCCTGACAGATCCACCTGAGTACCATGGAGCACAGTCAAAATATAATACACAACCAAGTAAACATGAAGTCCCTGAGCATATGTGGACACTTCCCCCCACCACACACAATGATAGGACGGGGGAGGGGGTGATCCCATGAAGTTGATGGGTAGGAGATTGGAATTTACTTCTACGGGATGTAGTGATGGCCACCGATTTGGAAATCTTTAAAAGGGGAGCGGACGAAACTCTGGAGGCAAAGGCTATCCACGACTGCTAGTTGAGGTGCTACGTCCCGTGTTGGGGGCGGTGTGTGCCTGGCAACCCCCGAGGCTTAGGAGGGGGCTGCTGTATTCACATCCTGCTGGAGGGTTCCGGTGGGCAGCTGTTTTCCCGCTGTGTGAACAAAACAATGGGTCTCATGCACCCCGGGTCCGATCCAGCCCGAGCTTTTCCGATGTTCTGGAGCAGTCCCCGACTGACGTCGGGCGGGCGCCGGATGCGACCCTGGAAAGCGCGCACGGGTCTGCGCAGGCGGCCACGCAGCGGCGGCGCGGGCGCCAGCCCGACCTGCCGTGGCAGCCCGCGGGCGCCCGCCTCCCTTGCCTCCTCTGCGGCCAGCCCCCGGGCGCCGTCGCCAGCCAGCCCGCCCTCTAGGTGCCCGCGAGTCCGGCAGGAGGCGGCCTCGAGGCGGCCTGGGTCAGCCGTGCTCCTGCGGCGGCGGCAGCGGCGAAGCGCCGCCCTCTCGCCTGCGTCCCTCCCCCCCCCCCCGCCCCTCTGTCCGGTTCCTTCTTCCTCCTCCTCCTCCTCCTCCTCCTCCTCCTCCTCCTCCCCCCGCGGCCCCGCCGCCGCCGCCGCCTCCGGCTTCCCTGGCAGCGCGGCGGAAGTCTTGCAAAAGGAGCCGCCGCTCATCTCACGACGCGTCCCTCCGGGAAGAGGGCGAGAGAGACGCCGCCTGCGCTTTGCCGAGGCGGGGAGAGCCAAGCTCGCCGCCGCCGCGAGGAAGAAGCGGCGCTTCCCAAGCCCCAGACACGCCGGCAGCATGGCAGACGGAGCTCGTTCCCTGCTCGGCGGGAGCCGCGGCTCCAGCCCCGCTTCCAGCCCGCTGCTGGGGAGAGGCAGCAAGAGCCGCTCGCTGCCCACGCCGTCGTCTTCCTCGCCTTCGCTGCGGCAGCAAACACCGCCCGGCTCCCCCAAACAGCCGCCGCCGCCGCCTCAGCCGGCGGCTCGGGGGAGCGCGCCCGGGCACTGCTTCAAGCGGGTGACCCTCACCAAGCCCACCTTCTGCCACTCCTGCACCGACTTCATCTGGGGGCTGGCGGGATACCTGTGCGAAGGTAAAGCCGAGTGTGCGGGAGGGTCCTCAGCCGCCTCGCGACTCCTAGCGGAGTGGGGGGCAGAAGTCAGTGGGGAGACGTCAGCCTGCAGAGGCTCAAGGGGAGGGGCGGCAGGATTTACCTCCCCCCCGCCCGTAGTTTTGGCGAGTAGTAGCCCTCTTTCACGATGAGGCTGCCACTCTGCCCCTGCCTTCCCAGTCTTTCCCAAGGTTCCTGCGCCTGAAAGTTGGCTCCTGACAGGTAATATGTGTTTGCGTTGTTTGGGCAGTGTCCACTGATTGACCTGCTTGGAGTAACTCCATTGAAATGAATTAAAGTAGCCTGTGTAAATCCTATAAATTTCAATGGGTCTACTCTACTGGATGCTACCTCTGATATTTCGCTATACCAGGAAAAGCTATCCAACGCAGCTTCCTTTTCCAGGCTTGCCAGCATTTTCTTCCAGGTCTCCTTTTTGTCCTTTTACCAGCTGCCTGTCATACAAAAACCTATCTGTGGTTTGGGGAAAGCACTGCCCTTTACAGGGGCAGATGCCATGTAAGGATGTATTTTTCTTAAATGCCTGTCTGACAGACAGCTATCATTTCCATGAAGCTTTTCAGATCCCTTAGGCATTGGAAAAGTGTCTTGTGCTGCAATGGATAGAGGAAGGGACTTTTCCTTGGAATAGTTGGAAATATTTTCTTCCCTGATGTTTCTTCTTGTATTGTAACAGTGGAATGAGTCTAAAGTTGACACTGGGTTCACTGGGTTTCATCATAGTATCATTTGTATCCTGGCAAGAACCTCCCTGTTGCATCACAGATGTATGGGATTTTACCTTCAGGCCTGCTCATCATCTGATGAGATGTCTGGTAGGCTGTAACATAGCAGGAAAGCTTTTTCTTTTGTTTCCTCTCCAAGGCCAAGAAGAAATGAAATTTAATTTATCAGGCAGCTAGCTATTAAAGATAGAGAAGCCCTGTGACAAAAAAAGTTGGCAACCTTAATATGAGGAGTTGAACCTGGGCTGCTGGAAATTGGTATGCTGTTGGGGCAAAAAAGAGCTGACTGTGATATTCCTGTTCACTGAGTTAGAAAGAAGATTTATTTCTGTTCATACTCATATGTTTGGATGGGGCAGATATGGATGGAGAGCAATGTTTTAAAGCCAGTTTCTGCCTAATTTCATCTCCCCAGAGCGAGTATCAGTTCTTTCCAGGAGAAACACTGGTTGTATTTACATAAGTAGATATGGATGTGCAGGCTTGTGGGCTGACAAATAACTTAAGAGTGTTTTGTAGTTGGCTTTGGCCCCCTCTGGACTGCCATCAAAATGCCACCATTCCCACATTCCTTGAATGTGCGATGGGGTCCATCTGAACCCTTCTGACAGGGCAATCTGCCAATGCAAGGGTGAAAGTGAGACCTATCCTCCCTTTGAGGCCCTGTGTGAAGTTCTTCCCCAGATGGGTTCCATCCTGCTCTGAATTTTGATAAACATCAGGTGTCATAGTTGAAGAACAGTTCTTCGCATGTGAGATATACTTACACCACTTAGTATTATGGAGGCTAGTAGAGTGAGAGTAAGATTGTTGCACAGTACTTACTTCACAGCTTGTGAAGAAAATTTTAATGACTTGCAAGCAAGCTGTGTTACGTAGTTCTGAAATAAGCTGCACTGAGCATGGTTCATCCAGCCAGGTTGTGATGCCTCTGCTGCTTGCTCTCATTTTCCTTGCCTTCCACTAGAAACCCACTTTTTATTTGTTTTTGTTGTTAGGGACCATCAAGTCACCTATAGCTTATGTGGACCCTATGAATGAATGCCCCCCAAAATGGCCTGTCCGTCACAGTGCTACTCAGCTCTTGTAAACTCAAGACCAGGGGTTACTATATGGAAGCAGCTCTTCTCCTATTTCGTCTTCCTCTTCTATCTTTGACTTTCCCTAGCATGATTGTTTTCTCCAGTGAGTCTTGCCTTCTCATGATGTGTCCAAAGCATGACAGGTTTAGTTTCCTCATTTCCGCTTTCAGAGAAAGTTCGGGTTTGATTTGAAAAGGACGTACTCATTTTTCTTTCATCAGCCCAGGGTATTTGCAAAGCTTTCCCCTGGCACCATGTTTCACATACATCCATTTTCTTTCTGTCAGCTTTCTTCACTTTCCAGCTTTCATAATCCTACACAGTGATTGAGAATACATGGAATGGTATGGATGATCTTGGCCTTAGTCTCCAGTGAAATGCCCTTACATTTGACACATGTTACAATTGCAATAAATAGTGAATTTCTTAAGGATTCAGTCCAGATTGAAGCATTCTTTCTCTCTGAAGCATGAGGTTTCTTATTCTTGCTAATATAGTTTTCAGGTCAAATTTCTTTTCTCTTATTTGGATACCTTGTGCACACCTGGGGCCTTTTCAGATGATACCTGGCCACTGCATCTGCTTGGGCATTGGTGGTGTCTGTAGTTTCCTGGTTAATTGATACTTTATCCAGCAAGAGAAGCAACATGGAGCCAAAGAGAGATTGTACTGATCTTGAGACATGCTTTTCTAATCCTTCCTGATAGAAACCCAAGGTGAAATAATCTCATGAATTAGTTTGTTATTGGACTCACTGAGTCTCTCTGAAGTTTGGCACTGTCTTTCATCCTTGTCTCTGCAGTGCTGCTGTATTCCTTCCCTCTTCATGTGGCTGTTGGAGGGAACAGCTATCTTCCCTGTTTGTTCTTCATTCATGTATATTAGGGGGTAGACATCCTGATACACCACATTGATTTGCTGGAACAGACATCTTAAGGTGGCCTTGGACAGGAAGGACAGGAAGGGGAGGAGGAGTTTTAAGTCCTGGCACCATGATTAAGCATTGCTCATATCAGTGTTACGTAAGAACTGAAGAGGTTATGAGCTAGGTATGGAGCTAGGGAGTATGAGTAATTTACTATATAGCTGGATGCAGTTGAGCAATAAAGTAGCTGCAGCAAGGAGTTCTTTGGCATCATTTAGAAGGAAGTTTAAGCAAATAATACCCAAGTGTGTGTTCATTCATTCATTCTCTTGTGCGCTCTCTTTCTCAGGAAGAGAGGCTGTTTCATGTGGACTCATGTAAATCTTCAAGAAACAGAAGTTGACACCAAATGCTTTAACAAAAGTAGTGGAGGGATGGCTTAATGACAGATGAAAAAGATATGCTATTGTTTGCATCAAAGTAAAACAAAACTGTCACACATGTATTAGGAAAATTTTTCATTCGATCTTGGATTTTTTAATTTTATTTTTCATTCTTTTTTTTGCTATTAACTATTTCAGTGCTTTCCCAATATCTGTCTGTCGATATTTTTCTGTTCTATAAAGCATGTCCTATTTCTTGAGTCCTTTTACAGTGCTATTCTATGCATGTCTACTGATATGTAAGCCTCACTGAGTTGAATGGGATTTACTCTGAGGTAAATGTGTTTGTGTCCATTTTCACTCTGCCTCATTTTAACCAGTACCCCAGTTTTTTCCCCTCATAACTTCATTACCCCTTTGCTTACATACTCCTTTATATATCACATACTTTTTAAACTGGCCCCTTGGCTAGAGGAAAAGTAAATTTAGAATATTTGTTCAATGGGGTGATGCTCTATATTTTAAACAATGAATAAAGGATATTCGAGGTGAAACACTTGCAGATGGAAACCGGTGATCTGAATTGCATGCAGTTTTGAGTTCCTTATTTAGCTTGGGAAGATTTTTTGACTTTGAACAAATTAAAACAAAAAGAGATATTTTTAGCAACATTCTAATAAAATATCAGGGATGCAGGTGGCACAATGGCTTAAACTGCTGTGCTGCTGGGCTGGTTGATCAAAAGGTTGCCGGTTCAAATCTGCACAACGGGGTGAGTTCCCATTGCTCCGTCCCAGCTCCTGCCAACCTTGCAGTTTGAAAGCATCCAAATGCAAGTAGATGAAAAGGTACCACTTTGGTGGGCAGGTAACAGCGTTCTGTGCACTTCGGTATTTAGGCCACACGACCACGGAGACTGTCTGCGGACAAACACTGGCTCCCTCGGCTAGGAAACAGAGATGAGCACCTCCCCCTAGAGTCAGGCATGACTGGACTTAATGTCAAGGGGAAACCTTTACCTTTTTACCTTTAATAAAATATCCAGAAAAACTGTTTTCAGAGTGAGGAATGTTAGGCTAGTGTAATGGTTTACCTATTTTCCTAGTTTTAGACCTTTGTGCTTCTCTAACAATTTGCACCTCTGTTCTTATTAGTAACAAGCAAACATGGAGGTTGTTATTGTTGGTTTCCAGTCCTACACATGATGGTTGAGAGCCTCTGTTTGCCTCCTAACTCTGCCACTATCACTCTGCTCATTAGCTTCAACTTCTGTTCTTTACTCCTAAACTCCCCACTTTGTACCTTGTTGGCTTTCTTCTCTTCCATTTTATTATCCATGTGTTCTGCCACGCTCTCTGCCTAGATTAGCCTCTTTGTTAACTTGTACTCCCTTACTGCTGTAAGTTTTGTCAGACTAACTTCTTCAGCAGGGTTTTAGCCTTGCTTTATCCCAGTAAGCTTGACTCTGTCCTAACCATTATACTTTCCTACTTTAATTGCAGCACTGCAAGAGGGACCTTAAGCAAAACCATCACTGCTTCCATTAGTTATTTCAGGGCTTCTAGGATATTGGTTTGGTCCAGCTTCTCCTCAGATGCTTGTAAGCCTGAGACCACCTCCACCGAGGTAGGGATCGGGATCTTACCTGTTTTCCTTGTCCAGGCCATGGTGATTTCAGCTCTGTGCTAGCCCTCTTGTTTGCCTGTTTTCCTTTGGCAAGACTGGCCTCCAGTATTAACTGGAGTTTTTCTGCCCAAAAGTATGGGCTCCCCATATTCCAGAGGTCCCATGGCAGGTCTCTATGGCATCATGTAATTTCTGTGCAACATGCGAGGGCACAACTAAATATCAGTACATTTTCTGCCCAGGGGGTCAAATCTATTTAAATGAGAAGACTGGCTATTTCCATGGCTCAGAGGTGAAAGCTGGAAACCTGACTCTGCTGTCATTGCCACTAGATCCTGTAGCAATTGCTGCTTTTTAGCCTGGCTAAGTTCCTTCCACCTCCCTGAAACATATGCCCAATATTGACTGAAATACTATCACTTGAGATACAGCTATGTTAGCTTCCAGCATACTAGGAAACAAACCGTTGAAAGGACTTTGCTTCTTAGTCATACCGCAGCTTCTACGTCATTGTAATACAGTTTCTGATGCGGTAAAATAGAGATGTAGGTTAGTTGCATCGTGTCCAGGTCCACCGCAAGATATTTTCCTCTAGTGTTCTAAGCAGTAACACCAAACTGAAACGGAGTGATGCTTTGGTTTTGTCTTCTTGACTTTTTTAAAGCTAATGCCCAGTCCTAAGAATGGAAGAACAAGCATGATCTGAGTCTTAAATGTTAGGCATTTGTTGTCACAGGCTGCTGCTTCTCATCTTCCCTATTCTGTGTCTTCCGCTTGCCCTGCTGCTGCTCTTTTCCCTCCCCATCTTGTTCTCATGATGCTGAGCATAACCGCCTTTAATCTCTAGTCAGAGATGGAAGGAGACCATGATCCAATGATTACCATAACTTAAATGGGCTGTGGAGCCATGCTGGGTGCCATTTGTTTCATTACCCGCCTGGGTGTGGTTAGTTGTGTCATGCAAACCTTGTTGCATGGCTTGTTGGAAGGTTTATTAAGTAAGTAATAAGGCAACTACTGGCTGGACAATTGGGCAAAATGGCATCTGGCATGCATCAGCTTGTGTTGCGACTTAAAACATGGCTTGTTTAAGCCACAGTGATCATGTGAATATGGCTGCATTTCATGGGAATATGCAGGCTGCCATCTTCATGTTTGCCTTGAGGTACTTGTTTCTTAGGTGTTGACAGATTACAGGGACACATTTTTAACCCTCCTGTGTTTTTATATGAGACATATAGTGAAAATTCTTCCTAGCCAGCATATCTATTTTACCTGGAGGGAAGGTCAAACAAAATGCAAACAAAATGGACGCTTCAGAGTGGTTTTATTTGTCTTGCAAATGTTGTTTAATTAAGTGCTGTTAATGAGAGTGAAAATGATATTGGAATGATAGTTTTCAGACTGCTTATTCCTGCCCGATTGGCCATTGAGTATACTGGGCACACTTTTCTCACACCCACTCAATCTGAAAAACTAGAACAAAATATTCCGGCCTGGAAGTTTGCCTCGTTGAAACAATCCCAGCCTTGATTCTAAGGATGGAAGAGGCTGTGATAACACGGAGAGGCAAATGCATCAACAACTTGCAACCTGAAGGAGAGAACCAATATCTAGTGGCAGGCTCAGACATTTATGATGTAGCACTTGTAATTATTAATGAAAAAAATGTTGTTTTAACTGGCTATTCCTCTGGAAGCTACATTTATTTCTTGGGCTTATTTTAAATAGATATTAATCCATCCTCGCCCACTCGCTGTCCACCAGTCAAGTGGGATGGCTTACCAGGAGCTCAGTAACCCTCCCCTTTGGCTACTTGTCTGAATCTGGAGGCACCTTACAAGCTGTTATGCATCACCGATCTCTACATGGAGCTTGTTGGATCGGTTTTGTTCAGGTCTCCTTCAGATCTCTTCCTGACAAATATCTGTATTTATGTGTGCACAGTTTTCCTTTTTTTCCTGTACATTTTTTTAAAGTATAGGAAATGAGGATTTAAAAAATAACAAAAACTAAAGGTAATAATAGCTTCTAAAAGTTTGCATTGCATAAAATTTAAATATATCAGCTATGCATGGAAATTATTTTATATAAGTAAACAAATATGCAACTATCAATAGAAACAAGTATGCATAAGTTTCAACGAAGTCAAACCTAATAGTTCTGTATATATCCATGCACAGTTGGTATCTGAATGCTACCTCTTCAAAGGTTGAAAGAGTCAATAAAACTAAAAGCCACTACATTATTTGGGAGTTGGCATTTTTCTTTTCCATGTTGTAATATCAGCCATTTAGCTCTCACGAGGTCAAAGAAAATCCATTTACATTTCCCTTGCATTATATTCTAAGAAGCGGATAAATAGTTAAGTGAAACATGTGCATCCATATTTATTAAAGTTTTTCAGCGCTAAATTTATCCGATTTATAACCTCTTCTCAGAAGGAGGCAGCTATAGGGCATTACCAAAACATGGCTGAAAGAAACATTAATTGTATCACACCTCCGTTAGATAGTTTTCTCACTTAAGCCTTTATTGAAGAGTTGTTGCAATGTCCAGCATACATGGGACTGAAGCTTTTGCCGGATAAGATCTATTGACACATCCAAAAAGGATGCTCTTGCAGCATTCCGTTGGAATGCATCATTTCCCTATATATCAAATAATCTCCCCTGATGTATTTTCTATTCCAGTGAGTTTTGAATGGCCCAGTCTGAAAAGTTAATACGCTTGGAAGTTATGGGAATTAAATCTAATTTCCACCTTATCTCCACAGGGAGCAATGGAGTGACTTGAAAGACAGTTATTTATCCTGCAGAATTGGTCAGTTGCTGAATTTCACTAGTATATTGAGCGGCAAGTTTATTAGGGAGGGTTCCAATGGTAAAACTTGAATGCAAAAGGACTCTTGTCCAGCTCCTTGCTTCTCCAATTTTCAAAGGGCTGGAAAGACTGGGAAGATCTTGGCCTGAGCCTTTGAACCGTGATTGCCAGGGAATACATGGTACTCAGCCAGATGGACCAGTGGTCGGATTCAGAACAAGATAACTCCTTATATAGGATTACTTCTCAGCCCGGAGTATCTCTGCTATTTCTGCATGTTTTTGCTTGCAGAAAGTTACACATCACTTCTCTGCCTTTTGTTGACCATTCCTCAGCAATTGGCACAGAAATTATAAATCATGTTCAAGAATGGCAAATGCATATTTCTCACTTTCCCCTTCACATTCTTTTGATTTGAACTCTTCATCTTCCCACTGGTGTCTGTGCAAGTTTTTCTCTACGGCATGCCCTTCTTTTGCTCTCACTTTTCTTTCCATGAACTCTTCTGTGTTTTCCTCCTCCAAGTTAACTGATACATGAATATAAGTTGGGCATTCTCCTTAAACATCTGGAAGCCTGTAGTAAAATTTAGTTTAACTTGTTTAAAACTGATTAGTTAGCTCCTAACTATGTTTGTTGAGGAGTAAGGTCTGTTGCATTGAGTGGAATGTATTCCCAGATAACTTAGCCTAAGATTGCCTCTTTTGTCCCATTACACCTTTGGAACAGAAGCAGTGATCCCATGGGAAACGACTTTGGGGTAAGTCACACTGTACGTAAGTGTACTTCCAACTAAACTTGCCTGTGCTCACTGTGATTTGCCTGGGTTGCCAATCTGTGTCCCTAGGCTGCCCTTACCCTATGTTGTATTTTCCCATAATAAACCAGTGTTCCACTCTAATTAGGTGTATAGTACTCTAAAACTGCTTTCCTTTTCCATAGGAGAAGACAAAGGCTGTCTGTTAGGCCTTCAGCATTTCAAGAGTATTATGCATCTTGGATTACTCATATTTTTGCATTCAGCTTGTTCTGAGCAGTTTAGGATTAGGAGGGAGCATGCCTGTGAGATATGGAGATATTCAGACTGGGCAAACAGCAGCATGTACCAGTCTTTGTTCTATAATAGGTTAACAATACAATCCTGTGCATCCTCACTTGGAAGAATGTTCTATTGAACTCAATAAGTCTTAGCTGTGGGTAAACAGAGACGGTGTGGTGCATTGGCTAAGAGTGCGGGGCTGGGACTCAGGCGATCTGGGACTCTTCTCAGCCATGAAGCCAGGTGGGTGACTTCGAGCCTGTCACAGACTCTTAGCCCAGCCTACCTCACAGGGTTGTTGTGTGTAGGGATAAGATTAAGAGCAGCAGGAGGAGAATGATGCAAGCCACTTTGAATTCATAAGAAAAGAGTGGCATCTAAAAATAAGAAAATAAAAAATAATTTGACTACAGATATTTTTTCACAGTTAGAAATGTTTTCGTGTCTTTTTTTCTCTGTACTGTGGTAGTTTTCATTCCAATTACTTTTCTGTATTTTGTGGGTGTTTTTTTTTTCTTTTGTGTTATGGCATTCTTTACAGCTTATTTATTTTTTGTTAAACTGCCTTGAGAGTTGTTTACTGGAAGATAGCATGCTTGTTTAAAAGTAAACAAATAAATTTGTGACAGTAGTGACAGTCTGAAAGAAAAGAAGGGTTTTGCTTTTGTTTTGTTTTGTTTTTTTAGTTTTGTTTTGTAATTTTAGAAAGTGTCCCTCCATGGTTGCTTAGAACAAATTCTTCCTCTCCATGAGCAAGTGGCTTTTTAAAAGCTTGGGCTGTTGCCATTGTTTTTGATGAATACAAAATTGTGTTTCCATGTGTGTGGCATTTTTGTGCATAAGACCAGGAGGGAATTGCTTGTTTACATTGTGTAGTCTGGAAATGTCACTTCCTTCACTTTAACATGATGACTTTATGGAATGAAACTTGAAAATAGCTGAATTGTTTTGGAATGAAACTTGCAAATAGCCAAAACTCTCAGAAGAACTAAAAGTGATTCAAAATACCTCGTTTTATTCCCTCTCATATATGGATATTTACGTAGTGGCTACATTGTCTGTTTGATGTGCAGGAATATTTTAAGTGGGAGTAGAGCAGTACCCTGGAATTATCTACAGGTATATTAGAATCTGTGTTTGTGAGGGGGGGATTTCATATGCTGCATCTATTATCCTGCAAGCAATCTAAGGTGAAAACCAATATATATCAAAAGTTGGTTTGCAGCACTGTGTGTATGTGCTTAGCATTTTTGGATATCCATGTGTAGTTATGTACGGCCATATGCTGAAATCAGTAACATGCAGATTCAGATTGGGAGGATCTGCTTGGGTTTAAAAGACACACATTAATTAATTAATTAATTAATTAATTCAGTGTAAATGCTACTACTATAGCCCATGATTGGAGCTCCCTATGCAGCTTGCAACAATTAAAACAGCAACATTCTGAAATCAATAATATAGAAACATAGAAACAGAGCAAGTCAGAAGGTGCCTCCTGGGCCATCTAGTCTGACCCCCGGCTCTAGCTGGCTCTGCTCATGACAGGCCCACCGTGTGCATGTCTAGCCTATCCTTGAACACCCTTACTGATGGGGCCTCAACCAGCTCCTGTGGAAGCCCATTCCACACCCTCGGGGTCCTAACTGTCAGGAAGTACTTACTGACATCCAAATTGAACCTTGGTTCCCTGAGTTTTGCTCCGTTGGCATGCGTCCTGCCCTCCTCTGAAGGGGAGAACAGGTGTCTACCCACCTCTGCATGGCACCCCCTCGCATACCTATGTGTCGCCAACAGATCCCCTCGGAGTCTCCTCTTCTCCAGGCTGGAAAGACCCAGTTCCCTCAGTCTCTCCTCTTACAGCTTTCCCTGCAACCCGGCCACCATCCCTGTGGTCCTACACTGCACTGACTCTAACCTGGCCATATCCTTCCTGTAATGTGGAGCCCAGAACTGAACACAATCTCCAGTTGTGGGCGCACCAGAGTTGTATAGAGTGGTAGTAATACATCTCTCGATCTAGAAGCCATGTTTCTGGCCATGCTACCAAGGGTGATGTTCACCCTCTTGACCACCACTTCACACTGCTGACTCATGTTTAGCCTGCAATCGACCGGTACCCTGCGATCCCTTTCACAATTGCTGCTCTACAGCCACTAGTCCCCTAACCTGTACTTATGACACCCATTCCTATGCCCCAAGTGCAAGATCTTGCACTTATCCCCATTGAATGCCATCCTGTTGTCTCCTGCCCACTTCCATAGTCTGTTCAGATCCTTCTGGGTCTGGAGTACCTGCTCCTCAGTTGTGGCCACTGCCCCTGTTTTAGTATTGTCTGCAAATTTGATCAGCAGACTGTTCATCCCTTCTTCCATGTCGTTGGCCCCAGGACAGAGCCCTGGGGGACCCCACTTGTAACTGGCCACCATCCCAATGATTCCCCACTAATGGTTACCCTCTGCTTTTGGTCAGTCAGCCATGCCCTAATCCATCAGAAGGTACATTGGTCTATCTCAAAACTCCTCGACTTCTCAACCAGGATGTCATGGGGCACTTTGTCAAAGGCCTTGCTGAAATCCAGGTAAACCACATCCACTGTGTCCCCTTCATCCAGCCATCTCGAAACCTTGTCATAGAATTCCACAAGGTTTGTCTAGCAGGACCTGTTTTTGCGGAAACAGTGTTGTGTGGCTGCCAGCCTCCCTTCCCTATCTAGCATCACTAGAGCTCTTGCTATTATGAGCCATTCCATTGTTTTTCCTACAATGGACATAAGGCTAACTGGTCTATAATTCCCCATGTCCCTTCTACTGCCCTTTTTGAAAATTGGGACCACTGATGCCACCCTCCAGTCCTCTGGAACTTTGCCTGCTCTCTCTTTGCTGCTCTTGATATTCTTGGCAAGTCTCAGCTCGTAATCAGCCTTAGCCTTGTGAAGAATTTTTCTGCAATAGGCCTCCTCCTCTCAGTATGCCCTTTTGTCTATTTGCCCCAGTGCCCATTTCCTACAGAGGTTCCTCTTGTGTCTAATCCCTCTTACCACCTCTTTTCACATCCATGACGGCACTCTCCTTCGCCTCCCCACCTTACTAACTAGAGGTATCTTCAAGGCTTGCATCTCCAAAACCTCCCTTTTGAGTTCCATCCACCCCTCCTCAGCTCTCTTGCCTTCCAGTAACCTATCCCAGGAGACTCTCCCCAGTGTGGCCTTCAGCTGACCAAAGTTGGCCCTCTTGAAGTCCCAGCTTCTAGTGCTCAACCTGCTGCACATCTCCATTTCCCTGGTCTCAAAGCAAAGGATGGAGTGATCACTCGCATCCAGAGCTCCCCTAATCTGTACCCCATCTATCAGCTCTTCCCTATTGGTCAAGACCAAGTCAAGGATGTCCTCCACCCCTTGTCACCTCTAGGACCCTCTGTGTGAAAAACCCTCCCTCTATACCTTCTAGGAAGCGACATGACCTGGCTTTCACCGCTGAATGAGTTTCCCAACTAATATCCTGGAGACTGAAATCTCCCATAATTACTGTGTCCCTCCCCTGAGATATCTTTGAAATCTGATCTGTCAGGACATCGTCCAGGGTCTCAAGTTGACCTGGAGGGCAATAACATACCCTCACTGTCAGGTTCCTCTCCCTGTCAAGACCCCTTAGTTTCATCCAGACTGCCTCTACCAGATCCCCATCTGCACTGCATTCTGTCTCACTGCATCCTATCCCTTCCCTGACATATAAAGCTATGCCCCCACCCCCTTTCCCTTCCTGCCCTCTCTAAACAGGTGTTATCTCTCTTATGTTTACATTCCAGTTTTGCCTTTCATCCCACCAAGTTTCCATGATCCCCACCAGGTCATACTCTCCCGTACCCAGGAGAGCTTCCAGCTCTTCCTGCTTATTACCCATGCTCCTAGCATTGGTGTACGTGCACCTCAACTCCTTCCCACAGCTTCCTTACGTAATACTAGGAACATTAACAAAACATCAATAATACAAAAACGTAGCCCAACAAATGAAGGTAATTACATTAACAAAATCTAAATAATCATTAATAAATAAACTAAAACAAAATTATTAACCAGGGCCATGTTAAAAACAAGATAATCATTAAAATCATCTCTCAAAATAGCTAGAGAGGAGAGACGCATTTCATCTGGTATCGGAATGATAACAAAAGTGGTGCCAGGCGCCCCTCTCTATTGTAGAGATGCCATCAAAAAGGCACTTCTTTTTTCTGCCGTCCCCCTCACCTCCCTGAGGGGTGGCTCCTTAAGGAAGGGCTTAAAGGACCTTTCTTTCCTTCAGAAAGACTTTTCGCAGGAATTTGTTCTGAGTACCTGAATTGAGTGGGACTCGTGATCATTCCCTGGAGAAAATCCATTTCTGTTTCTCTCAAGAGTTCTTTGTTTCAGCAGTACATTGTGGATGGAGTCATCTTATTATTTGCATTGTTGGGAACTAGAAATCCTTCTTGCTCTATCAGTCCATGCTGACCTGCTCCTGCTGGGCAGGAAGCACCCTGCCCCAAGCGAGTACATGAAGAGCGACGGCAAAGTCCTCTTGGGGGGGCTTCATTTCCCGGGGGCGGCGATTGCTGTGACAAGGCAACTCGCCCCATAGCAGTAGGATATCGCTTTGGGCCACGACAGGCATATAGCAGAGAGAGGCTTGTAATGTTTTGTCAGTTGCTACCCAAGTCTGTTGTCAAAAGTACTGTGGCATGCTCCCCTCTTCCTCAAACAGCCAGGCTTTCCAGGGCCAGCACCTGCCTGGATTTGCTTTCACTCGGAAGAAGGGATGATTGGAGACGTCAGGTGTTTGTGTAACATTGGAGCTTATTCACGGAGAGCTGGGCATCTGTGGAGGCACAGCTGAATTGCAGCAGCAGAAAGCCCATGGTTCTCACATTGATCCTTAGAGAGAAGGTACCTTCATCTTAGAATGCTTCCTGTACTCAAAGCCAGCACTCCCCCCTCTCTTAGTCACACTCAAAAAAATTCCCGCTTCTGTTATTTTCTTCCTGTGTACAAGCACACCTAGCTTGCCTCCCTCCTCCCTCTGGCTGGGCAGGTAGGATGAGTCATTCCCTTTCTAGGCCATTTACTTATAATTTCCCTAACCATAGATGTAGCTGGCATACTTTGCCACTGACTATTAACCAACCTTTCTGGCCCCAATAACCCTCACACATTCCAGACTCTCATATTTAAAACAATACATTCTACGTAAATACACCAGTTTCAGTTTGCTGATTTGGTACGGTCATGCCCAGCTACTTCCAAATAAGAACTGAATTACGTCCATGGTATTGTGGACCTCCTTGTGAAGTATGCTTGCCCGATTCCCGGTGTTATCAGATTCTCTTTCGTGAAGCTGGCTATGCGCAATACACATGGATTACTGTGCTGCATTGTCTCTCTCCTGCGTGTATTATGAGCTTGTTTGCAATCTATGTGGGCTTTCTTTCCCCATGATAATTGAGTTGTGCTCTGTGTTTTTTTGCACAGAGATAGAGTATGTGTTTGTGTGCGTTAAACAATAGAACCAACCTGTACTTGACCAGATTTCTTTTACATACTAATTTAGGGTGTGCAGAATCTGAAAAAGAGAGTGGAGGAACAGTTTGAAAAATATGTTGGTATGACACATAATGAAATCTCGAGGAGAAAGTCTGTCATCTGTGGAAAAATGGACAAGAGCCAACATGGCGTAGTGGTTAGTGTTGTACTGGAATTCAAAAGATCTGGGTTCTAGCCCCACTTGGCCGTGGGTCCTAGTGGGTAACTTTGGGCCAGTCGGTGACTCACAGCCTAACCTAACAAACAGGGTTGTTGTGATGAAAAAATGGAGTTGAGGATTATATATGCTGTCTTACATTCCTTGGAGGAAAAAATAAGGCAGGACATAAATGTACCAATGAATTGAGTAATTAGTGGGTACATGGTCATAAGAAGATTTTTTTTTAAGGGGGAGAGCAGAGTGACGTCTGGGATCAAGCAAACTCCCAAATGTTTACCTAAATAAACATTCACTGTGCTAAGGGATGTCCCAGATGATGGATGGCACCTCTTCTGTGGTGCTTGAATGTTGGCTCTAAAATCATGGCAAGAGGTTTTGTGTGCAGAAAAAAAGTCCTGTATTCCAAACCATGAAAACATTAATCCCAAATTGGAATGAAAGTCATGCCAAAAATGTAAACATGTTTTTCTAATTAATATGAAAAACAAAAGACTTTCTTTGTGCAGTTACAGGCAACGCTTGCCCTTTTAAGAGCAAATGGCAGGTGTTCAGGCGCTGCCTAAATAGGTTTTCTCTTTCCATTGTCCCTCCTATCATTTATCTACCATCCTTGTGTAAGTTCCGCAAGAGAAGAGGGGAGAGAAAGACATATCCGAAAGTAAGAGGAGTTGCCATGCTTTCTCCTTTGTTTAGTCCAGCATATGCTCCTCCCTTTTTATATCTCTGCTCCTATATGATGCAATGCTATTGGGTAGGGTTTCCTGAGTTACTACAGAACTAGCATAAGGACAGACTGGCAGCTGTCTAATGTAGCATGCATTGATTCATATACGTTACTGCTAGATTGCAGGCTTGAGCACCCTGATGTCATCCAGTGCTGAGCAAGAGGAACAGCAGGGTGATCCTCACATTCTTCTGCATTTCTGGTAGATGGTTTTGGGGGGTGGGGGGGTTGGCCTCTTTAGCTGAGATGCGTCAGAGTGCGAGGGAAGGAAATTGGGAAGACTTTGGGATAGCTGGCACCCTGGTATTTATTCTCCGGTATCCTTCCCTCCCCATGCTCCAGAGTATCCCCCTTTCCTGCTCTCCAAGGTCACAGCCGGACTGGTTCTTTTTGTGGTAGTTGTGAGGAGGTGGGATGAGTGGTGGAACACCAATTCCCAGCTCTGCGGTTCCAATTTTTTCTCCAGTTTTGGATCTGGGAATCCAAACTATCCTATGGCCCTTCAGTTACTATCTGCATTGCCTTAGGATTGTGTCTGTAATCTGTTAAGGGTACAACTGTAGGCCTGCTTAGGCAGGAAAGTCCCACACCTCCCAGAATGTTTCATGAAAAAAGCATGTGATTAATTATTGAGGAAACTAACAGGGAAATTCTGTACTTCGTTTGAGTGCAGAATGATTTTTTAAAAAATGTTGCAAGTACTTCCCTCAGGATCCTGACCTCTTTCACTTATTAAAGAAAAATTGCTGAAATGAGTAGTTTTTCCTGCGCATGAGCTATTCTGCCTCTTTTCTAGTCAGCTATCGCAGAAAACAGACTGTCAGTGCCTCGGCTGATCATCTCAACCATCATGACTTATGGGAGACAGCAGTTCTTTTGCTTAAACTGTTGCATATACCCTCCCTATGGCTTATCATTGCCCCGCAATGTTTCTGTAACGTCTGTGTGTCCTCTCCTCCCAGCGTTTGCAAGTGCACACTTGTGAACAACAGGGGAATGCTACCCACAAACCTGTTTTCCCAGTCAGCATACCCATGCTGCACAGTAAGTCCATGCTTCCCAAGAGATCTGTCCTGTTCAGACGCTGCTTTTGGAACTGGCCTCAAGGGAAGCACTGAATGGGGGAGGAAACTGAGAAGGGTCCATTCAAGATGTAGCACAGTAAGTGGTAGAAACTGAAAAGTGGCCTTTAATACGTTCATACAGGATAATGATCTATAATGCTGCAGAAAGGACATAAGCAACAGACACACGAGGGCAACTGTGCACCTGTGATCACTGGGGAGAAATTACCCAGTTGCATTCTTCCAAAGCATTGGAGCAGAAGAAGGTGTAAATGGAGAAACCTGAGCAGGCGGAAGTGGCATTAAGGTGTTGGAGTAGGATGAGAAGCTGGGGAGGTTTCCTTCTGTAAGGTCAAGGGTACAAGCGCGGTTGTGCAACAGAGACCAAAGGATATGTGTAGAGTGAGGGCAGGGGGACAAGGGAAGAAACAAGCCACAGCAAGCCACAGAGGGCCAAATCTGTCAGGAGTAACGCAGTTAGTGAGCAAACAACAAACCCACATGATTCAATTTTAGTGTGGCTTATCCTGACATGCGAACTGGTGTTAAGGTTTTAACTTTTGCTTTTTTCATGCCCTTTAGTATTTACAGTGCAGAAAGCCCAAGTTATCCGGTTAATATCAAACTTAACAACATTAATATTGCATAAAGCAAGTGTTGAGATGTTTCATTTGAAAACTGTATGGAATAAAAGCTTCTGTATCTATGCTGATAGCTTCAAGGACGTCTATATTAGGCTGTGGCATGTTGAAACGCACCCTGAAAAAGAAATGGGAGCAATTGCACGCCACGTGTAACGGTAAAATAGCTAGTCGCACAGAGCCTGCTAAAACTGCCTGTTTTTTATCATCAGAAAAGCAGGTGTTACCTAGCTGACCATAACAGTGTAACTTGGTTTAGGCAGCACAACAACGCACACTAGGCATTTGCATTCTTTATCTGTTTATTTAAAACTTTTCTATGCCTTCCCATACTTAGACATCTCTGGACTGTTTACAGCCAATTAATACTAAAATAGAAATAAGAATAACAGTTGTCCAGCATTCAGTGTTAAAATAAAACCCACTAAATAAAACAAGTTAACAATTAATACTGAGAGAATAAAAAGGTTTTCGCCTGGCAGCATAAGGAAAGAAGCGATTGTGCCAGGAGGACCTCTCTGGGGAGCATGTTCCACAATCTGGGCACCACCGCAGAGAAGTCCCTCCTCCGGGTAGTCACCCTTTTGATCTCTTTCAAGGACGGCTCCTGGAGGAGAGCCTCTGACTCAGAGCTCAAGGGGAGGAGGGCAGATGTGCATTTTCAGGTATCCAGGACCCAAGCTGTTTAGGGCTTTATGGGTCATCACCACCATCTTAAATTGGACTTGGACTTCAACTGGTAGCCAGTGTAGACGATAGAGGACCAGATATATATGTGAACACCTGCCAGTCCTCATTAATATCCTGGCAGCTCTGTTCTGAACCAGTTGAAGTATCCGGACCATCTTCAAGGGCAGCTCCATGTAGAGCACGTTACAGTAATCCAGTCAGGAAGTTACCATAGCAGGGCATCACAGTGATCACCCACTTTTGTTTCGGAGTGGCTTGTCATGATGTGCAAACTTGGCACAACAGCTTAAATGCGGGTTACTAACCTTGCACAAGCTACTCGGAGAGCCATGGCCGGTCGAGCTGTTCGGTATGCTTGTTTTTAGTGCAGCTTGTCATTATGTGTGCAAAGTGCATGACGCCTTGTGTGTGCAGCTTGTTTGAAAGGGCTACAGAGGTGCCTGGCAAGAACCAAACCGCTCCTTACAGCGCTCTTCATTTCGTCTCCTCTTCTGGCTTGATGCTTCGTTTGACACAAACTAGTTTTATGCTCTTGTGAGCGGAGTTAGCGTAGCTGTGGGTGTGTGTGATTGACTTATCTTTGGGTAAGTGCACATGGCTCCAATTTGGGAGCATAGCAATTTAGGATCAGGGATTTAATCTGCCTCAGTCTTATTTTTATCCTGAACTTTCCCAAGGGGTTAAAAGAATCTCATTTCCCCCTCTCTTTTCAACCCACCCCCTCACCCTATGGGGGAAGTTTCAGCAGAAAAATAGGAGCAGGAGAGCTCAACGCCCTCCCCACAAATTATTAAGGTTCCAAGTTGTGGTCCTGCTCACTTACCCAGTGGCATGTCTGTCATATATACATACATCGCTCTGCTTGGAAGAGGAACGTGCTTTATCTGTTTATTAGTTGATAAATTTCTGCACTGCCCATTAGCCTAGATGGTTCTCTGGCAGCTTACCAAAACATATTATCAACGTATACAATAAAACAGTAAAATTAAATCTACATACTTGCTAAGCAATTAATAACAACAATACCACACAATAAAAACCCCATAGCAGTCATAATTCAGATGAATCCAAAAGTACAGTAGCACGAAAATATAATAAATACCATATGAAGGTTCTCTTAAAAATTACATTAACTATTCAAATAATGGGCAAATAAAAAGGTTTTTGTCTGGCTCCAAAAGGAGTAGAAGGAGGGTGCTAGGCAATCCTCATTGGGGAGCTGATTCTAGAGTCAGTGTGCAACCCACAAGAAGGCTCTTCTCCTTGTAGTCACCCTCTTAGTATCCTTCAGAAGGAGCTCTCTGAGAAGGACTTCAGATGACGATCAGCGATCCATTTGATAACTTGGCCCTAAAGCCATTAGGGGCTTAAATATTAACACTTTGAATTGGGCCTGGACTTGGTAACCAGTGAAGTTGACAGAGGACTGATGTTATATGTTCATATTAGCCAGTCCTCATCAGCAGCCTTGCTGCCCTATTCTGGACCAATTGGAGTGTCTGAACCATCTTCAAAGGCAGCCCCATGTAGAGCACATTGTTGTTGTTGTTGTCAGTTGAGAAGTCGTTACCTTAATCTAAATGAGAGGTTACTAGAGCATGGATTACTGTTGCTAGGTTCTGTCTGTGCAGATAGGATCCTAGTTGGTGAATCAGCTTAAGCTGATAGAATTTGCTGTGGGCCACTAAATCCATTGACAATTCAGGAGCCAGGAGCACCCCAAACTATGGACCTTGTCCTTTAGGGGGAGTGCAGTCCCATCCAGGACGGGTGTAATATCACCCATCTGATGACGCTGCAGCCCACACCTCTGGATAAACTCCCCCAGTGGCTTCATGTAGGTGTTAAATAGCATGAGGGATGGGTAGTGGTACTCTGTGGCATAAATGCCATGGCACAGAGCAATTATTCCCCAGCGCCACCTTCTGGAATCAGCCAGTCAACTAGGAGCAGAACCACTGCCAAGCAGTGCCTCCTACTCCCAACTTAGCCAGCCTATCCAGAAGGACACCGTGGTCGATGGTACTGAAAGCCACTGAGGAGTCCAGGAGAATCAACAGGGTCACAACTCCTCTTGTCTTTCTCCTGGCAAAGTTCATCCCTGAGGGTAACCAAGGCAGTCTCCATTCTGAACCCAGGCCTGAAACCTGATTGAAATAGAAAGGATCAAGACGGTCCATTTCATCCAAGAGTGCCTGGAACCGTTCAGCCACCACCTGCTCCAACACCCTGCAATATCGTTTCCTTAGATGCAGTGACCATATGCACAATATGTCAAGTGAGGTTGCACCATATATTTGTATAAGGGCAGAAGGATCTTGGCAGTTTTTCGAATATATTCCATACCTTTCCTAATTCTGCCCAACATGGTGTTTACCTTTTTCACAGCAGTCCCACACTGTTCATTAACTTCTAGCTCAGATCTCATCAGCATATACTTGAAGTTGGGAGCCCCCCCCCCCGTATTGCTTTACATTTGCTTAGACTGAGCTGCATTTGTCATGTCGATGTTCATTCTCTCAGCTCAGAGAGATCCTTTTGGAGCTCCTCACAATCTCTCTTGTTTTTAGCCACCCTAATTAGTTTGGAGTCATCTGCAAACTTGGCTGTTTGACTGCTCGCTCCTAGTTGCAGATCATTTATGAATGCGTTGAAAACACTGGCCCCAACACAGAACTCTATGGGACCCTACTGCCTACACCCATCCATTAAAAAAAAATTACCACGTATCTCCTCTCTCTGCTTTCTATTCTTTAGAAAGTCCTTGACTGTTGAGAGCAGCTAATCATGCTTTTTCAGTGCTCAATTAATGACCAATAAACTCAACCAACTTAACCCCCCACCCCACCCAAACCTCCAAGATGCGACGTGTATTTGTCAATACAGGCGCTTCTTGAGGCAAGAAAGGGTGGTTGTGGTAGCGAGAATTTCATGGCTGCACAAGTGTAGACAAGTGGTGCTGCAAAGGCCCTTGGGATGCATGCGCAGAACAGATGAAAGGATGAAGGCGTGAAGGCGCAAACAAACCACGGCAAGCTCTTTGTCGGCATTATTAAGCGCCCCGCTATGGCTCGGTTCATTGTGGTGTGTCCTGCTGTGAAAACAAGGCCCGTGAATAAGGAAGCTGCTCTTTACCGCTGCCCTGCAGTGGGTGCTTTCAGCTCTCCACCACAAGCCCTGGATGCTTTTTGTGGCGAGACAATGACAGTTCAAACCCCACCAGCATGTATGTGATGACAGGATGCGTTGCCCTATCCTTTCCCCTTCTTTGAGCTGAACTGTGTCTGTTGTTCTGTTGTCCATTTACCCGGGCTGAAGAATGTCTCTTTGGAGCTATTCATAATCTGGGGTTTGAGCATCTTCAATAACGTTTATTTATACAGTAAGATTCAGTTTTTCAGACTGGTTCACATACCTTATCTCTATGGTAGGCTGCTACCTCGGGCTTGCAGATTGGAGAGAGGCGTTGTAGCTGTGAAAAAGACAAGTTCCGCCCTGGGGACTGTTAGGAAGGGAGTCGAAAATAAGTGCTAATGCCATTATGCCCTTATAAAATCTGTGATGCAGCCGTATGTGGAGCTCTGTGCACAGTTCTGCTTGCTACATCTCAGACAGGTAGAAAAGGTCCAGACAAGGCAACCAACCAGCAACCTGGCATAAAGAAATGCCATAACCTTTGGTGCATTTTAGTTTAGAAAATAGGTAGTAAAGGAGGGACATGTTAGTTGTTATCTATTTATTTATGTTGTGGAGAAGTGGATAGAAATAATTTCCTCCCCTGTCTAATAATATTAGAACTCATCATGCAATAATTTTGATTGGCTGTGGTTTTAGGACAGAAAAGGAAATATTACTTCACACAATGCCTAATTGAGTCCAGGATATATTGTGTAATTGGGATTTTAGAAATGTCTTGGGGCAGGGGTGCGTTTCAAGACAAATTAACATGTATGCTTTATTTTTCAGTTTGCAATTTTATGTCCCATGAGAAGTGCCTGAAACATGTGAAGATACCGTGCTCATGTATCGCTCCAAGTCTTGTAAGGGTGAGTGGTCCATGCTTTGTGATAAGCTGACTTGCATGTAAAAATAAATACATCCCTTAAATCAGGCTTCTCCAGCCAGGTGTCCTCCAGATGTTCTGAACTACAAGCTCTATTAGCCCTGCCCAACTTGGCCAGCAGTAAAGCATTTGGGGATTTATAGTCCAAAACATCTGGAGGGCGCAAGGTTGGGGAAAGCTGTCCTATATGTACACTTGCCGTTCTCCAACATAATGCTGTGCTTCTACCCCCTTTGTCTGGTTATCTTTTTACTGAAAACAATATGGTGAAAAATGCTGCTTTAAATGTCATGAGATGTTTATTTAGGATTAAAATACAAATACATCAAATAGAATTTGTCCCTAAACTCAAATGCTGGTAGGCCTTGCTGAAAAGTTAGCTGGTTCAAGCTTGATGAGGAGAAGGGCAGTGAATGCGTAGCAAAATGGATCATGTCCTAAACTTCTGGCATATTTTCAGCATCAAAATATAAGTTACCTAAACTGAAAGGTGGGATAATATGCTATGGCTTGGACTTTCCCACACCTCTTCCCCCCAAAAACCCCTCCAGGCTTTTATTTACTTTATTTATTTATTTTTTGATTTATATCCTGCCTTTTTCCTACAAAGGGCTCAAGGCAGCTTACATCATTCTCCTCCTCTATCTTATCTCCACAACAACAACCCTGTGAGGTAGGTTGGGCTGAGAGTCTGTGACTGGGCCAAAGCCACCCAGTTGGCTCCATGGCTGAGCGGGGACTAGAAACCAGATCGTCTGAGTCCCAATCCCATGCTCTTAACCACTACACCACACTGGCTCTCTTGAAAATCTTCAGAAGAGCCTACTGAATTTTGCATTGCTCATTAGAATACAGATTGGTGATACGAGGTGGAAACTTTGCTTTCACCAGACAAGTAAATAAAAGGGCATTAGGAGCCAGTGAAGCAGGACTTGCGATGCAAAGAGCAGACTGGACAGATTCAGAGCCATTTTTAGGAGAGGAGTAAGAAATAATCTATTGCATCGTAGTCTAGTGTACATTTTCCTTCTTTCAAAATACAAGACCACAACATGGCCTCACAAATACAGAAGGCATAGAACCCCCTCTGGTCTATTGGATTTTGGTTGTTCACTCAAAATGGGGTAATCCCCTTGCTTCCCAGACAAGTTTAAACATCAGGTTCTCAAGAAAGAGTCAGAGGTGTAGGATGGTTCCGAGGACAGGGTGGGCAGGGGCTGAGCGGCTCTGCCTGTGCTGTCATTAGGAACACTGGAGCCAAATATTAGGGTGGCAAAAATGGACTGTGCGATGGAGAGCCTGAAAGTGGCATCTCTGCATTGACTCTGCCTTAAATAACAAGGTTGGAGAGAGGCAGGGGCACTGAGGGAAAGGAGGTAAGTCATAGAGGCTAGCCTAAAGTGTGGCTTTGCTTGAGAAAACTTAGCACAATACTCCTTGCTTGTCCACCAAATGAATTTGCCACGAGGCCACTTATAAGCCAGTGGCACTATTGTCTTCCTCACTGTATATGTACAGTGCCCTGGGATTCTAGGGAGCCTATAGAAAGTCAGAGCCCCAAGTCTGTGATTATGTACTCAAAACATGGATGTCCACATGTTTTAAATACAACAACAACATGGGACTAAAAAGTTGCTTGTTGAAAGGCAAAACAAAGACAAAAGACAGCTGCAACAATGCTTGTTTGTTTCCCAGTACCTTTCGAGGACATGCCTTTATCAAAGAAAACAGAGAAGTGTATATACAACGAAAGAATAGTCCACAAATATGTCGTGAACCTGGCCCACAAGTTCACAGCAGTGTTGGGCTATAGCACAAATGGAGGCTGGCTGAGAAGTTGTGACCATGGTTCAGTGTGGGTGTGGATGCGAGGATTTGGGACTGCCTAAATATTCAGGGCAGCAAGGGGGTTCAAGCCAAAGGGTCAGGAGTATCTCTGGGACATGGGCTGGGCACCAGAGTAGTGGAGGAGGAGTGCTCAGAAGGGTCACAAGTAACACATAAAGAGCCAAGCAAACCCTGGGTGATGCTGGAGCCGTGCGAGTCTGTTCAGCCTGAGTCCCACAGATGAACAGAGTGCTGGATGCCCAAAATCAAGGCCAGTTAGAGACTTACAGAGTCATAAAATCACAGAAGAGTAGAGTTGGAAGGGGCCCACAAGGCCATTGAGTCCAGCCCTCTGCTCAATTCAGGACTTCCAAGTTAAAGCATTTCCAACAGATTGTCCAGCTGCCTTTGAGTGCCCCTTCAAAGGGCAAAGATTCTGGATGGAAACAGAATGGGATGGAAGAAAGGGATCAAATAATTTGGCTCTGGGGAACAAAGGGGCCCTAATGGAAGCTGCTGCATTAGTCAGCTTGCTTTAAGTCTATCATTACAAAAGCCCTGTTTCTGAGAGTCAATTGGTAGAGAGGTGTGTGGAACAAAAGCAGTACTTCTAGGGGTGCCCTGATGGTATTTTAGGGATAAGATGGTTCAGGACAGGACTTGGGATAGATAGGTCAGGACTTGACCATGTTTCCCTCCAAGACTCTCAACTGGTGAACATGAAAGTATCCTTGTGAGTTGTTGGGCTGTGGAAGCAACTTGTTGGTCAAGAGCATTTGCACTTCTCCGATGTTCTTAAACTTGAATACTGCAGCAGGGCAGCGTCTTTGATTAAGCTGTAGTGGAGAACGTCAGGCACTAGCATAGCTGCCCTGAGGCCTTCTCTACGCAGCCTCTGTCAGTACATTTTGGGCTAGCTGCAAGGATGATACCGACACAAAAAAACTGCTTCTTTCTCAAGCTATCGTAGCTGAGCTTCTCAGCTGCAGTACTGACTTCATCCTTCTGGGATACAGCATGAGAAGCAGAAGGAATTGCTTCTTCATATTGGCAAAGCTGCTCCAGGTGGAAGGACTGGAAGAGGAGAGGGACACAGGAAGCCTCCTCTTTCTGTCTCAGACCCTCTGCCCATCTCATCCAGTGCCACGGACACTGACGGACAAGCAGCTCTCCAAGATTTCAAGCAAGAGCTTTTCCTACCTTATGTTGTAAGCCGCCCCGAGGCTTCGGCGAATGGGGCGGCATAAAAATGTTTTAATAAATAAAAAAATAAATAATAAATAAATAATAAATACCTTACCAGGAGATGCAAAGTAGGGACTCTGCCTCTCCAGAAAAGATGCAGATGTGTTTGTTTCTGCCTCCTGTTTTGTACCAAAACACAAATGATTGTTTCTGTAATTAGCACGTCTTCCACTATACAGGTTGAAAGTCATAACCCAACACAGCATCATTATGATTCTTGTTGATTTTGAACACATCGAATTCAGGGGGAAACCCTGGTATTTATGGCACTTTTGCGGTTTAATACTACTTACAGATCTTAAACTATATCTGTAAATAGCATAGTTGCTATGGAGTTTCTCTCAGTTGGTGCTGTGAAGAATGCTTTTGTTTGTGTTTTATCCTTGTAAGCACTTGCCTTTTAGGCTAGTAGAACCAGCCCCCGCTAGCTTTTCGGTTTTGCTGTGAAAAAGTGTCATGGAATTCTGAGCTGCTGCTGTTAGTGACAGACTAGCGGATTGGTTTCCAGGTTAATCTGCTGTATAAAAGCAGTCATGTGGGATATTGGTGTTTTTGTGGTGGCTGTGCAGAATATTCAATTTGGCTTTTAAAAGCATAACAGAAGGCTTGCATTATAGCTTATTTTATATAGGAAAAGATTTTATGTCACCCCCTATCCTCTTTACTGATTTACTTTATGGACCCTTCCAATATACAAAAGTTGTTGCAGATTTTTCCTGATGGTTTCTTAGAGCATACCTTTATTGTAAACCATGAATTCTGTGTTTTTTAAAATTACATCGTGAATACTGGAAGTGGGGATCTGGCAAAGTGTCAGCTTTGTCTGAATGTTTCTTTTGAAACTGGATTATCCTTGTCTTTCTAAAAATGTCATTCTTAAGCAGGACATGGAATTCAAGGTCAAGTAAAGGCTCATTAACTCAGAAGGATGGCATGAGTCAGATAAGTTTTGCGCAGACAACTTTCAAAGAGAATTATGAAGTCTTTGTAGAATGAGTAATCTTTGTTGCTTTGACTTTGTTACAAGCTGGAATTTGTTAGATGATATTTCAGAACTTTTCTGTGTGAGCAATCAGTCTGCATGGTCTAGTCTAGTTACAGTACCTTGTTTGTTTAAACAAACTTGTCCAGAGAGTGCTCCTTGTATTCTGCTGACCTCAAAAACTTGCTTACTACGTTGTGATATTTTCAGTGACACCTAAAAAAGCGACTATGCTACTGTTGTTTGCTTATTTGTTTGTTTTTTAATGGACCAGCATGCTTATCTGCAATTTCTGTCTACCGTTTTCCTGCTTGCAAGATCTTTGGGGGTTTCCTAACATCTTTTCCACAATTCTTCTGCTAACAGTTTTTCACTGAAGCATTCAAGGATAAGATGGGACAGATTATATTCAGAGTGCTGTGAAGCCAAAAGGTTACAGTGGTGTAAAATGCGCTGTTAAAACATAAAAATTAGACAGTAAAATTGTTGAGCTTAAAATGTTACAGCGTTAGGGTTAGGGTAAGCTCTGCACCACTCAGGTTAGCATTATGATCAGAATACCTCTGAGTGAGCACATTTACTTGTGAATGTTGTTTGGTTGCTTCTAGCATGCTGGTAAGGAAAACAAGCACACACCAAGTGCAGATATGTGGTAGAATCTATGAAGCTGTCAGAAAAGGAAGGCATCCTAAACAAATCTCTTTCATCAGGGATTAAAACTTGGTGGTGCCCGAAGAGAACATACTAGCAAGTATTCCTGTCTCCTGGCACCTTGACCATATTTTGACCTACAACCTAGTCCTCCTAGGACATTGTCAAATGCATGGAAGTCAGCACCTTCCTTTTACGGTTTCCTTTCTATAAAACAGTCATGCCTGGAGCATATGATTTCAATTTGCATAACAATTTGCATACCAATAGGCCATTTGGCTGCTTTTGTGACTTGTTACTGGGGCACAAATGGAGGTGAAGTATAGATCCCCTCAGTCTTACCTGAGTGCCAGAAAAAGGAGCAACCCCCTCCTTCAACCCAAAGCTGAAATCCATGGGAGGAAAGCATTGGGATTTCGACTGTAAGCTGATAGGGCAAAGCGTGGTTTTTCTGATGGTGCACTGATGCAGGAAAGATTCCGTCTGAAGTTACCTGAAATTCATAGTTAGACTGACTGTAACCTGCTGGGAAAACATTCAGTCAAACAATGGCCTTCCACAAGGGACATTGGCAGTGCCAGCGGCAGGTTTGTGTCTGGGTACAGAAAGGTCCCTCCCAACAACTGCTTTTTCTTTTTTTATTCTGGATGAAGTTTAAGATAGGACAACTACGTTCCCCATCATTCTTAAAGCTTCTATTGATTCGAATATGTTCTGCTTTTTTATTACAGCTAAAATGTTTCCTGCAAGCTCAGGTTTCCAGATGAATGACAGATGTGACAGAACCTAAAACTCACAGGATGCTTTAAAATAATGCACATGTTCTTGGAAAACTCATATATCTGATTTCTTATGCAAGTGGTTTAATGAGCTTCAGACTCTAGCACCTCAGATTTTTGTTTTAGATTCCCAAGTTCTCTGAACTGAAGGTTCATAATTGATGTGCCTGACTATTTGTATGTTGTGTGTGAGTACACAACAGTATGGTCATGAGCATAACCTTCTGAAGACAGCTTACATAACTGTATCAAAACATTCCTATTAAAGTCTAAGCTTTAGGTATCTCTTAAGGCATGGGTCCTCAAACTACGGCCCGTGGGCCGGATCAAGCCCGCCATGCTCATTTGGACCCGCCGCACGCGCATCCGCCTCCGCCCACCTCACCTTGCGCATGGAGAGGCAGCGGTTTGCTCGCTTGGAGAAAACCATCTCCGAGCAAGCAAGCCGCTGCCTTGTGAGCCTGCCTTGCAGCGCGTGCCTGCCCCCACCTCGCCTCGCCTTCCCTCACCGCGTGTGCCCACCCGCCTGCGCTGCGCCTCGCCTCACCATGCGCCCTGCCCCAGCGCCGGCCCGCGCGCACCGCCAGCACCACCTTTCCAGCCTGCGCCCAGCACCAGCAGCTTTCAACTGGCCTCCTGGTGGAAAAGTTTGAGGACTCCTGTCTTAAGGGCATAAGCAAGATTAGACTGCAGAAAGGCCTGTATACAGCGTGATGGGAATTGCAGGCCCCTTCTCTGTCTGCATTTGCATAAGATTGTGCCTTAAGACAGTTTGGCCTGTAAAGGTAATGTGGCACTTTTAGAATGCAAGGGCATTGTAGGAATGACTATCCAGTGGTTGGCTGGCGTAGGTCAGACAAACAGGAGCTGCTTATTGTCCTCTCTTTTCAGTTTTCTTTCCCCTTTGCATTGTCTTTATGAGACTGCAGCATGGAGCTGCACCTGAGCACTTGAAGGGCGCTTGTTCAGATCCATCATGTCTTCAACTTTGCAGGAAAAGGGATTTTGGTGAGGAAGATCGAAAGGTTGGCCAGCTTCCTTTTTGAAATAAGTAAGAGCCATGCATCGTTGAGTGAGATACAACTGGAATTAGTTAAAATGGATTATGGTTCCCAACTGAACTGGCAAATTTAATGGCATCTTTATACCAACCAGCTGGTCCATTTATTGTCACACCTGGAGGGAAAAGTGTGAAAACAATTGACCAAGAGGCTTTTAAATGCCTCTCCTCCTGCTAGCCCTGGCCTCTGGGAGCAAGGCTGAGGGTTTTTTCCCCAGCTTCCTATGACTCCCCTGTGACATTCTTGCACCATTTTCTCTGCTATCACACTCTCCTGTCTTACCAGGGAAGCAGAGCAGTGGAGGTTGGGTAAGGTAGTCAGAACACTTTGCTCTCAGGTGGGAACCATCTTTAAAACTCAGACTATCCAGAAACACTGTACCGGCCTTAGAGGTACATCCAGTTTGTTTCTATGGCTTTTCTTCCCTAGCATGTGAGAAGCCTGCACTGTAGTGGCTGATGGAGCAAGGAGAGGAGGAGGAGGAAGGGTTTAGGATGCACGGCATGGAAAATACAGAATGAAGCCAAAGTGATAGAGGAAGAACGGAAACGAACAGAGGGGTGTGGACCAGAAGGACAGAGGCTGAAAAGGGATGAGCAGGGCTATTTGAACCATCTCTTTACCTGCCAGCTGCTTCCTGTGAATTTGAATGGACGTTTTGCTCAGGGAAAAATACAGCCAAACAATCTCCCTACACTGAAGGATACAACTGCGTGAGGGGATGATTTGTGCCAAAAATAGAATTCATTTATATTGAGACGGTATCTAGACATGAATTTTACCTCATTTGTTTGCTTCCCCTTCTGATCTCTTCAGACACTTTGGGTCTAGAGGAACAAATTGTTTTTCTGTGTGAAAAGCTTGACTACACTCCTTTTAAGGCAGATTTGCATCGCTAACGATGCTGACCTCAATGGATGCATTTGTTTTTGTTGATAGCAGAGTAAAATCCTTCCATAAAAGTGCTTAATCTCCAACATGAAGTATTGCCAATGTTCATTCTTTCCTGGAAATTATATCCTCCAACCAAGAAGCAGTTACATAAATCCCAGATTGTGGGGCAGTGTGTGTGATTTGTCAGTAGTGACTGAAAAGCGCTCCGTGCACGTTCGCAGACATCTTGATCGACGCTTTACATATTTCAGGGCTGGCTTGCTAGCACAGAAGAGTTTCTGGTGCTAGGTCAAATTGTCCTGGGTCAAATTAAGCAATGCCTTCAACCATGCTTTTCAACGGTAATAATTTTAATCTGCCTCTGGTGACTTCTGTCTCGCTGAGAGTATTTTTCCAGTGGTCTCTGGCTAGGTATATTGTTTTTGTTTTACAGTTACGCATGACATTGTTTGAAGCCTATCAATGCAACCAAGGCTTGCACAGCAAGGGAAACCCCTACAAAACTTAAAACAGGAAGCATAACTGCTAAAGATAGCTGAAAATAGAATGGTATCCTTGAAGCACAAATAGCTGTTAATGCCTCCATTCTCAAAACTTAAGCCATCTTCTTGGTTTTGCTTTCTACTCTTTTTTGTAACAAAGTGAATCCCTTTTCTGCAAAAAGGGATAGTTTTTTAGAGGCATTTTGGTTAATTCATTTTATTAACAGAAGAAATACAATCCACTCTGCTGACCTAAAGCTGTTGGCTTACGGAAATCCTGGAAAACCCTGAGGCATGATGCTATTCCCACGAGTAGTTCAGATCTCATATGATGAACATGTTTGCTTTGTGTACATGCTCCGCCATTTGTTCTCTGGATAAAGTCCTGATAGTGTAAAGTGAATATAGGAAGTTGCCGACACTGAGTCAGACCTGTCCAGTCCAGTTGAGTTGACACCAACTGGCAGCATCTCTGCCAGGTTTCAAGCAGGCTCTTTTTCTAGCCAGGACTGAAGAAGCCCAGGCTTGAACCTGGAACTTCCTGCATACAAAGCATGTGCCTTGCTACTGAGCTACGGTTGCTCTTTGCAGTAGCATTGGGGAGCTGCAACCAGTGGAGCTTCTCTGGCAAGTGCCCATCACAAGAGCTCATAAGCAAGCCTCTCTCAGCATCACAGTTTGTGGTGCTCTGCACTACAAAAGCACCTGCTGCACAAAGTATGAAATGGGCTCTTAAGGCCCTTTCCCACATGACAGAGCAACATACCTGGGTGTACAAGAGCTGCAGTTGTTCCCAGGTCAAGCTAAGCCTTAGTGCACAGCTCTGAGGACCAGCTGCAGCAAGTCCCAGCCCTACACTTGTGACTTCCCTCCTCCCTTCCCCACCTCCCCTTGCAGAGTTGGGAGGATATTGAAGGCCTTTGCTTCAGATTGTGATAAACTGCAGCTTGTCATGTCATTTGACTCTAGCAATCAGTGGTTAATCTTACATGTGTTCTGTGAAAACAAGCCAATGTTGTAAAGCATGGGTTGAAGTTGGCTTGTTCCAGTAAACATAAAGGTAAGGGTAAAGGTTTCCCCTTGACGTTACGTCCAGTCATGTCTGACTCTAGGGGGCGGTGCTCATCTCCATTTCCTAGCTGAGGGAGCCAGCGTTTGTCTGCAGACAGTCTCCGTGGTCATGTGGCCAGCATGGCTAAACACCGAAGTGCACGGAACACTGTTACCTGCCCACCGAAGTGGTACCTTTTTATCTACTTGCATTTGCATGCTTTCAAACTGCAAGGTTGGCAGGAGCTGGGACGGAGCAATGGGAACTCACTCCGTTGTGCAGATTCGAACCGGCAACCTTTCGATCAACCAGCCCAGCAGCACAACGGTTTAAACCACTGCGCCACCTGCAGTCCCCCAGTAAACATAGTTAACACCAAAAGAGCAAATCAATGACCCCAAGACTTGTTGACACATAATAACCTACACTAAGTGGTTGCATGTAGGTTGTCATTGAACCTGACTTGTTGAACCATGGGTTATCCTGTTGTCTCAACCCACTTATAACCTACAGTTCACAACCCAGAAATAAAACACAGGTTCTTTTCATGGGTTGTATGTGGCTTATTAGTGCAGTGGGGTTCAGACATGATAATCCATGTTTCAGCAGGAGTCCACACTCAACCAATACTGAACCCTTATGGATTATCATATTGTCTGAACCCAGTTGTATTCCTAATGTTATGTGAGTCTTCCTCAAACTGGTTCCCTCCTGACATTTTGAAGTGCATCTTCAGTATCTCTGATCATTGGTTATGCTGTCTAATGGCAACTGGTCCAAAATTTTTGCAGAAGATGAATTTGTGAAGGCTGAACTAAACCATGCCTTAATAGCCTTTAGATAAACTCCTCCAAACCATAACCATGCATGCTAAATTTCTAACAGGTATAATGGTTTATCATCCAGAACTGATAACTGTGAAAGTAGCTGTTGTGGTTGGAAGTAAACTGATTATTTAAGGGTATTCAGGAAGCAGAGGAAGATCCCAGTATTAAGTGTTGCTTAGGTAGATGCCCACTATATTCAAGGCAGTTACATGGCTTTAAAACCATTGCTCCAACAAGATTGTTACACCCTCTTTGGCAAATTGATTTTAATGGCTCCTTTATAAAGGGCTTTCAGTAATAAATGAGAGCCAAACAGCTTTGTTAGGGTGTCTTGTGACATCACAGTGGAATTAATGCAGCTAGTTGGCCATGGTAACTATTGAGAGTGAGAATAATTGAGGCTTTATGTGGCGATGGCAGCATGAGCAGTTCCTGTTTCTTAAATATCCTCTGTGGGGGCATGGAGGGGTGTGGGGAAGATGGGATTGGACAGGGTAATTAGAACTGCTCACTCCCACCTATTTCCTGAAGCAGAAACTGTGTACACAAGCTGGTAATAAAACTGGTCTTGATCCAGAGCCTCTTTTGGCTGTTCACTTAAAGGGAGGCAAGGGAAATGACTATTTTGTGCTTTTTTTTTTTTTTTTAAGGAAGGGAAACCAATCACTAGGAATTGCGTCATTTGATAGCGTAAAGAAGGGAGAACATTCCTTTTGCAATGCTTGCACAACCCAGAAACTTTTTATGCCTGATTTACTAGGTCAGATGTGTCTGGCACTGCCTCATCCTTATCTTTGGTGGGAGAATTGTGCCTTTTTGGAATCAGAACACTGACTTGTTTCTTTGCTTTATTTTATCTTTGCTCCTCTTCTTACTCCTATATATAGGGGGATTGAATCTGTTCAGTCTGGTTTATGTGTCACTTTTCTGTGATGCAAAAGTAATATGCCTAGATTGTGGCAGCACAGAATTTTTGTCAAGTAAAATAAATCTTTAAAGGGAGGCTGCTTTCTTTGCTTGGCTGCATAGGGAATCTTTTATTTTCTTCTGTACAGTGTATTGCAACAGAGTTTATTTTCACACCAAAGCAAATCACTTGCTTCACTTTTGCATGAGCACTATGTTTTCAGATCTGTTGCTGAGTCTACCAAAAAGGGTTTCTGTAATGCTCCTGCTGATGATACTGAGGAGGAAGGAGGACTTAGCCCAAGGGCAGGAAGACTGTGGTCATCCAGATGTGGGACTGCTGTTCCCATTAAGACCCAGCCAACATGCTCAGTGGTCAGGATGATGTGGGTTATGGTCCAGCAGCATCTATAATGCACAAGTTCCCTCTCCCTGGTGATGGGAAAAGGAGCAGCTGGGATGACCTGAACATGTTCCCCCCTCTGCATCCTCAGGACAGGCTGCTTAAAGGCCAACTTATTTAGACGGTTTCTGCCTCATCTCCCCCTCCCTCATTTGCATCTACTCCACCCCTGATGTAGTGGTTTGTGGTGGACTAGGACTGGGGAAACTCAGATTCAAATCGCGACTCATCCATGTAACTCACCAGGCCTCACCAACCTCACTGGGGTTGCAAAAGGAAAAATGAGTGGAGGAATAGTATATATTGTCTTGATCTACTCGGAAGGAAAGACAGGATAGCAGGTAATAGACAGGTAAATTCACCGCCCTCTCTTCCCTCAAAATACACAGAGGCCTATACAAGGAACTTCATCGTTTATTCATTTACCACACAGATGCAAATGGTAGCTGCAGCGTGCAGTTTCGTTCCGGAATGCGGCCATTTAGAACGTCACCTCTTGCCCCATTGAAGTATTCCGAGTCAGTGCAATGTGTGAAGAGGGGGAGTGCACAGCACCTGCCCCCTCCATCATTGCCCTCATCGCCCTTTCCACATGGAGGGCAGTTTTGGGAAGAGGAGAGCCTCCGCTCTTGGGAGGGACTCTTCATACAGCCTGGAGATTTCCCAGCATCATGTGGTGCTCCCGCAGATAAAGGAAGCGCTCCTCTTTACAGAGATGCCCTTGTGCATGGAGGGCGAAACCAGTGATGGGGCAGGCCTTGGGGCTGGCACGCTTCCCCTCCCTGCAGGTCTTAGACACATACTAGGCAGTGCCTGACTGCAACGTTGGTCCTGAACATTTGTGCGTATGCGTGTTGCTTCTCACTTGGACGAGGAAAGGGATACTTTTCCAAGGAACTTATACGGGTATTTGGTGGCTTTGAAGGTGCATCATATTGTATATGCCTTATTCCCTTTTATTTTTTTGTCTTTTGGAATGCAAGCTTGTGGGCAGCAGTTGTCTTGACTTTTAATATTTGTGCAATGTCTGCCCCTAATATAAAGTGTTTTGCGCATTTTTGTAAAATGTATCACAAAATGCTGGAAAAGTGCAAATATTAGGTAAGCTAATATTAAAATATGAACCAAAGAAATTCCATGCCTATCCCTAGTATTCAACAGCAAGTTGCCAAGGAAAGTTGTCTTATTAGGATGGAGAGGGCTTATATGCTGGGCTTGTACACATAAGGAATGGTTATATGGGCCCTAAATGGGGCCATAGGATACTGTGGATTCCCAACTCTGAGTACTCTGACATGGAGCTGAGGGTTGGATTCCCGTGTCCTCCTGCTCATGGCACAGGTACATCAAACTGGCTTCTTCTCCAAAGTTGGGAAAGCAACCTCGGGGTGAAGTGTTGAAGAAGAGGAAGTTTTGGGAGTGGGGAAGGAAAGAATTCGGAGTGGCCAAGATTTGAGGTATCTTGAAACTGCTCCAGTCTTCTCCTTCTCCCTCTGGAATTCCATCACTAAACATTTGCAAATAGTGATCTAGCAAAAATGCAGAGGGCATGGAGTGGGGAGGCAAACATTGTCTCCACCGCTCCTCCAAGCTTGGAGGCTTGTGGGCATCCCCCTAGGATTGCACTGTTATGTGAGAATGAGGTCTTGGATTCTGACTGGGGATGACGCAGAAATTTTGACTCCCTTAAACTGTTCTTAAGTCCTTTTAGTCACCTGTATAAATGCATGCAGTCCTGCTGATTTTCAGAATGCAACATACAGTTTAAGGACACTTTTCTTCTGTACAGGTTCCAGTTGCACATTGTTTAGGACCTCCAGGACATTACAAGAGAAAATTCTGTGCTGTGTGTAGAAAGCAATTAGAGTCTCCAGCTGTTCGCTGTGAAGGTAAGGCTGAAGGATAATGGCTCACGTTCCTAACAGCATTGCCTAATTAATTCTGCTGTTAATTGTCTGCCACCCTAGTGGTGGTGTGGTCTTCAGAACTGTATTTGACAAGTATCTTGGCAGAGGGAAATCTGAAGCTTCCAGGAAAAAAATGGCTTAAAAGGAAGCCAGCTGCAGAAGCTGCATCCTCTTGTTTGTAACAGAATAGTCTTTATCAGAGAATCATCATTGAAGCTGTGCCTTCACTGCCTTCTCTGTTTGTTGCTGGGGGTTTAATTGTTATTGTACAAGAAGCAGTTGACACTCAAGAAAAAATTCTAATGTAGTTTTCATAGAGCTATGAAACAGCAGAGGGTCCTCCTCAGTGCTGCCCTCCAAGATTCAATATCTAGTAATCTTCTCTAAGTAGACCAGACACCATTCATGCAATCAACACCCGAGTGCTTGTTTTCAAGTGTAAATAGCCAACATAGCCCCTCCTGATCTTGATCAGGACCTGCTGTGGCAGGGTGGGATTTTTCCCCTTAACTTTTGCTTCTGTTGACATCGCAGTCTGGATCAGCCTCTTCCCAACAATGTTTGCACATTAAAAAAATTACTCAGTTGCTTATCATGAGAATGGTATTATATCTAATTTGGCCTAAGCTGGGTCCTGTCTTGGTGTACTTTTTATCCTGGGTTCAGAATAGTTTCAGTCCTCAGTATTCAAGGACCATCTTTTTAAAGAGTAAAACTCAAGAAAAGAATATACAGATGCAAGCCAATAGTGAGCTCATTTTCCCTTTTCGTTCCATTTATTTCCAGTGTGTGAGCTACACGTGCATACAGATTGTGTCCCGTTTGCTTGCAGTGACTGTCGCCAGTGCCATCAAGATGGTCATCAAGATCACGTAAGTATAATTTCTGTTTAAAACCCACAGGAAAGTAAATGTCTGAGGAGGTACACAAGACTTGTCTTCTAAGGCTTAATATGCAGGCAAGTTTGTTGTTGTTTGCTCTGAAACGTCGTTCATGAAATGTGTGTTTCTTGGTGCTTTTTTAAGGTTCCATGTTCATACTTACAATGCAGCTCATGTAAATACTTTATCAGTATATGTGCCGCATGGTTTTTTGGGGATAATTGATTTGTTTTGTGTACTTCCTACAGGACACGTACCATCATCACTGGAGGGAAGGCAACCTTCCTTCAGGTGCACGTTGCAAAGTCTGCAAGAAAACGTGTGGCTCTTCAGAGGTGCTCTCGGGTATGAGATGCGAATGGTGTGGAATTCTGGTATGTACCTTAGGAACTTGGTGACTCACTCTAGGCAATTTATAATAGAAAGAGAACGATGCAAGCTTTTTGTTTAACCCCAACGCTGGAACAATATATTTATACTCAAATATGATGAGTACACAGTGTAATGCAGTAGTGCAGGCAGTTGACTGGGGATGCTGGGAATTCTAGGGAGTTTTTCTGTTGAAACTTGCATAGAATTGTGCTCCAAGGAAATTAGAATGCTTGCTGTTGTTGCCACATTACATTTATAGCTATCAAGGAACCCAAGGTAGCTTACATGGGTCTCCTCCTCTTTACTATATCCTCACAACAATCCTGTGAGGTAGGTTAAGCTGCAGGTCTCTGACTGCCCCAAAGACACCCTGTGAGCTTAATGACTGAGTGGGTGCTAGAACCAAGGTCTTCGGAGTCCATACTATGCCATAGTGTAACCTTCCTTTAATCTTCAGATAGAAAGGGGGTTGCTTTTGGATGACATTACCAATCTTAAAATTGGCAAGGATGTGACATTGTCTATCGATATAACAGTGTCTTGAATAATGCCTTATCCAATACTCGGGTTTACATAGTTCTTCTGTGTAACAGGTTTTATTTTTATTTTAAATCAGATGAACATAAAAAGTTCATCTTCCCTCTAGCCCTGTCTGTGCTCTTACTTGAAGCAGATTGCCAAGGTTTCAGGCCAATGTCTTTTTTTTATCTTGTTATCTGGGCTCCTTACCCTAGAGAGGCCAGGGTTTGAATGCAAAATCTCCTGGGTGGAAAGGATGAGCTTTGTTGTTCAGCTGTAGCTTCTTGGTTTGGTTTGGTTTGCTTGTAACAGTAACCCAGAATGCGGGTTGAGCATGGATGGGCGCTGAATACTGGGTTGTTATTACCCAGTTTGCCATCAGGTTGCAGACTTTGGGTTGTTCATAGTTGAAAATGCATGATTAAATCACAGAGTAGAGTTCATACATATCAAGAACCCATGATTCAAAAACAACCTGCAGTTCAACCATAGACAACAAAAAACTGTGGGTTGATGTTACATGCATACCAGTTCTGTATGTTTCCATCTAAATTATTTGTGTATTGCAAGTCTTAGGACTAAACTAGGTGCCGCAGTAGCAGACCTTTCCCTTTATATGTACGTCCACCTGAATTGTATATTCTGGCAGCATGTGGGTCTGATGTTGAAAGCAAAAGGTGGTGGTGGTGGTGGTGCTGATGATGGGGAATGTGTAGGTTCTGGGATAGCCTTCCTGCATTCCCCATTTGTGTATCTCTCTCAGCTGGGCTCACTTACAGTATTTGGGCTTAGCTAGGGGAAAATTCCACTGGGCGACAGACTTGTGCAAAAGCTTCAACAACACTTCCCCACTTGCCTGACTATAAAAGCAGAAGGCTTGTAAGTATCTTTTGCTTATTCAAGAGAAATCAGAAATCATTATGGTAAAAGGCCTCTTGCACTGTTGGGACAGGAAGGTCTGAAGGTGTCTTGGCTACTACTGCATTTTTCTTTGTAAGGCATCAGATACAGAAAGTACTGGCAATTATAGTGCTTTCAAAAGTCCAGTACTCTATTTTTGCAGTTCATTGACTCATTAGTTGCAAAACTGTCTGCTTAAACTGTTAAACAAGGAGAATACAGTTAATAAATTTCTAGAGGGAGGTGAAAAGCTGTAATAGATTTACTTTATGTTTCATTTGAAATGGGGTGGGGTGGGGGACAAATTAAGACTCTCTTAAAAAATAGTACCAAACCAGGATGTGACATTGTCAGGCCTACACTGTAGGATAAGGGAGTAGATTAAAAAGTAACTTTATAAATGGATAGGAAAATCTCCCATTCTCTTTACAGTGAACTGCCCGCTGTGCGCGCACATACGCGCACACTCCATCGAAGTCGATTTCTGATTTATGTGCATCAGTGATTCACACGTGTGCTTCTTCATGCATGTGGGTCTTCCCCCTCTTGTGAAACAAATGTACCTTCCATCTGAGGTCACAAAGGGGCGTCTGGATTTTGGGTTAATTCCTTTACGGTTGGTGCCTGTCTTCTGTGACAAAGGGGGTTCAGAATAGCACTGAAATGTGAAGTGTGCGTAAGTATATGTGTGATGTGATCGCTTTGGGAAGAAATATTAGCTTCCTTCCAACTTTTTGCTTGCCAGTCTTTATTGGTGCTTATACATTGCTGCTTATACATTGTCACAGTTCTGTTGTGACAGGAAAGATGGGGCAGGGACAACTTCTTTATAGAACTTAGGTGTAGAGTTGTTAAAGTGCTGTAACATATTGACCAGCCAGTTGCTGTCATGAATTAAAAATATATGAATGAACTTAGACGTAACTTTACAATACCTTGACGCTGTATTTTTCATAGGCTCATGCTGCTTGCTATGTGATTGAACCTCCAGAATGTGCATTTGGAAGACTAAGAAATATGATTCTTCCTCCAAACTGTGTGCGCTTATTTTCTCGTAACTTCAGTAAAATGCACTGTTTTCGGATATCGGAGAGCTTACAGACAGAACCAGGTAAATTTCTGAATGCATATGTGCTAAACTTTTGCTTCATTAGCAGTTTAGAGATTGATGATGAGTTGAAATGTTTTATTGCCAGAGTGCTAGTCATTCTTTAAAGGAGAGACTCTGGAGAGGAGGAGTATGCAACATGCAGCCCGCAGGCCTCATTCAGCCCTCTAATGTGTTTTTTACAGTTCTGGAAACTTGCCTGCAGCTGTTCAGAAATTTTCTGAGGGTTAGACATCTCTTTATTAAAGATGAAGGTGAAGAAATGAATGGTCATGCCAGATTCAGAATGTCAAGAAATCGTTTTCATGTTTTGAAAATGTGTTTCCTATAAGGAATATATAGCAAGTAGATGACTTCAAGTCTGGTGCATTTTTGAAGCAAGGACAAAAAGTTTATATTGAATAGATGGCTTTAATTTAATGGCTTAACCTGTGAAAGTTAAGAGAGCATTGTCTGCTTTTGTAGGCAGTGCACAATGACACCTGCTTGTCTTTATTATTTGCAAACCTGTTACAACTGAACACGAGGAAGGTCAATATTTTAGGATGCATCCTTTCCTTACTTTCCTGTCTTTGCAGTTACTTTACAGTATACTAGATACATATAAATGCTTTAATCCTGTCTTGGAAAAAAATATTTTGAATAATGACAAAGTAAAACAGTAAATAACATTTGCTAATGTGAGGGTTAAACAAGATCCTAATTTATTTTTACTCTAGATCTAACCTTTGCTACTTGCCCATTGTGTGCTTAAAGTAAAGCTAAAAAGAAATTTAGGATCAGATTATATACAGTGCAGTATGAAAAGGCTTCAGTGGATGCATACAATTTGAAAACTACTACCTCCCACCCCTCCTGGTGGTTGTCTTGGCTGTGGCTGAAAATAGTTTGTTAAATTTCCAGAATAATATTTTACTGCCACCTAGAGTACATCATTCATGTATAATTCCTGGCTTTCAAAAAAGATATGCTCACATCTATCTGAGTATATATAATCATTCCATTTCACAGTGGAGATAGGTCTGTCTGTGGTTATTAGGACCATGTGGCAAGTTCTGCCAATGGCTAATTGGTCATGATGGCTAAATTGAACCTCCAATTGTGGAGACAGTGTTGAAGACAGTGTTCTGGAAGCAAAGAACAGGAGGTGGACAACACATGAAACCTTCCAGAGGTTTCAGCTTGGTCACCCTTGAACGTAGAATGATGGATAGGACAGATCTTTATCTGCCCTGAAGGGATCATTTTTAAGTTCTGGAGTTGTCTTGCTGCCTTAAACATGGTGGAAATTAGGTCTTTTAGCATCCAATGTAAGTGTGACACATTAGTCAAGCACTTTTTTTTTTAATTGACCCTTCACTAGTCCTGGACATGGTTACACTTCAGTACCTTTGGATAAGATGGATCATAGGGTTTTCATCCATTAAATGTGAATGTCAGTGGTCATGAAGCTAAACTGGCTCTTAGTGCTCCTGACAGTTATTTTAAGCAAATAAAAAAAGCATGATTAATGACTTCAGCTGTAATTTTCAGGGTCTCTGTTATTTGTATCCTTCAGAGCCTAGAGCCTCAGAAGATACATTGCTAACTACTTCTTAACCATGATTAGGTTTATTTATCTGTGAACCGTCCAGAGACGAAAGTGATTGGACAGGCTAGAAATATCCCCAATAATAAATACATTTATTCATTATATTTATATGCCCCCCATAGCCTGATGGCTCTCTGGGTGGCTTACAATAAGAAGCATAACCAGCATAAAACTATAAAACAAGAATTAAAACAATGCAATCAACTATACAGAAATAAATCCAATGTAATATACAAGACAGGAAAATACAATAACCAAGCTGCAAAAAATAGCAGAATAAAACTGGTGTAACTACTAAAAACAGGTCTTAACAAACAAATGTCTTAACCTGGCAATGAAAGCTGAGTAGCCAAGGCATCAAGCACCCTACCTTAGGGAGCGCGTTCCACAAGTGGGGTGCAAAGATGGAGCCTCCTAGCCTTTTCCCCATCACTTCTTTAGGGGTGCGGCTCCCAAAGAACGGCCTCGGTTAAAGATCTTTGCAGTCTGGTAGGGATATATGGACACAGGCCTTCCTTCACATATCTTGGCCCCAAGTCGTTTAGGGCTTTGTATGTGAATGTCAACACTTTACATTGGGCCTGGATGGCGACAGCCAGTGCAGCTGACAGAGGACCGGCATGATGTGCTCTCTAGGACCAGTCCTTGTCAACAGCCTCGCTGCTCTGTTCTGAATTAATTGAAGAGTCTGGACCATCTTGAAAGGCAGAGCCCCGTAGAGCACATTACAGTAAGGTTGCCGTTCTAAACACAAATGACTAGGTAGTAAGTCTCATTGAATGCAACGAGCCTTTGCGCAACCACATTTAGTATTGCACTGGCTCACATTACTTGAGGTCAATGGTGACACCTTCCCTGTGTCTTGTTAAGAGGAAAAGGGATGAGAGATGGGAGTTTGTGTTGTCATAATGCCCTCTCAGTTCCTTAATTGCAGCCTCTTACGCATTCATATTTTACAGAACATGCTTCAAAGTGGAGTTAATACAAACAGTCTGTCAGAGTTGGTTTGTGTGAAATTTGCCCTTGTATATGCTTTGCTAAAAGTGAGTTTAAAAGTTTAGTTTGCAAATACACGGGGCTATCTTTCAGACCTGTGGATAAATCTTTTCTGGTCTTTCTGAGTCATTTTGAAACGAACACCAACAAAATTGGTCAAGCCTTTCTCAACAAATGTTTGAGAACTTAACGTTTTTGTTCCTTGGTTAACACAGCAATCCATGTCACCTAGAGAGTGTTTAGAGGACCACAGCTTTGTATGAACCCCCTGCCCCCCTTTGCAGCTGGTGCAGAAACAAAATGCCAGCTGCTCCTCCAAGGCCACAAAAGCAACCTCAGAGAAAGGGGTTACTGGGTATTGCAGCAGGAAGGGCAAAGGTACGATACGACTTTTCTTGGCAGTGCTTCAGTCTCCTTCTCTCCCTCTCCAACACTCTGCAGTGAGACAACCAAAACTGACCACCTAGCTGCTTTGCAGAGTGGGAGGAGTGTGGAGGTGGCCTTCGGGTTACAGGCTTCCCATAGGGTGGTGTCCTTAATTACACTAGATAGCTTGAAAAGAAAAGAGGAAAGAAAAGCCCCCAACCTAAAACGTTGTTTCCATTAGAATTTGATGCATAAATGAGAGTGGGGAGTTATATATCTTTCCGTGGGTATTTATGGAAAAATGCACTTTAAAAGTACAGAGGGCAAACTTGTTATGGCTAGTTTTGCAATGGTTTAATATGCATATGTCATGTAGCACATCCTGAAATTTAACTTCCTGTGATAAAAAAGGCCTATAAAAAGCTTTATCCTTCAGAGATGGAAAAAGTGGTGCTTGAAATAACAAATCAGGTGGACCTTGCCAACTTCCGCATTACTTATGACTACATAGGAAGTTAGTTTCGGTATAATCCTGTAACATCATTCTCTACTACAAATCCTAATGGGATTTTCTGTCAATTTATGAAAACTAGCTCTTAAGTCAAGTCAGAGATCTCTTTCTGTTGGTACATAAGGCTACCCAGGATTCACTGGCGTTGACAGAACAAGCAAGATAAACGGTTGCTTGGAATGGTAGTATGGTAGTATTTTTACAGGCCCCAGTGAAGCGGCTTGTAACCTGCTGTATGTGGTCCAAAGATGGCACCCCAAGGACTACATTTAGCAAGGACACTGGAATAAATGGCTGTTTCATTATCTTTTTCATTCTCCAGCTGAATGAGATACATAATTTTAGCAAAAAAAAAAAAAGCATCGTCAGACTGTGCACAGAAAACACAAACATTACTGTGGCATGGCTGACCTATAAAGGCATCTAGTTTTTGTCACATAAATTATAGAAATTGTGCAAGGTAACTTCTCCACCCATTCAGGATGGCAATTTAACTTGTTTCTACCCTCCCACAAAATTATCAGTTTACAAGCCATCTTGATCTTCACACTGCTTACCAGACTGTTATTTGACAATGCCCCAAGCAAATAAAATGAATTGAGCATAACATTATGATACAACATTTATTTTAAAAAAAACTGGGTGTGGATGGCACTACATTCTAATTACTTTAACTCTTGTCATTCTGCAACTGGGTTAAAAGCAGTGCATTGAATGCGATAAGCTGTCATTGATATTATAGTATGGGATTTTAATTTAGTTTAGTTTAATTTATCTTTTAAAAATAAAGTTCACAACTTATTGGAGCTTGAAGACTTTAATCTGATTTGCATTAGAAAACTGGGAACCAAAGTAAAAAAATTATCAACATTGCATTTTCATAGAAATAGAATTGTTAAACAGTGGGTCGATGTTGTCATTTGAATATACAAGTTAAACAAACTCATAACTTAAATAAAAATAAACAATGGTAAAAATTGTATGGCTTTCTGGTACAGGCTATGAAAAATGTGTCATAAATAGCATGAGTTTTGTTTACAACCACAACAGTTTCTGTTATACATATGCCAGCAGAGAGATTTGCCTGGTCAGTGAGGGCATTGCCAGATGTATCTCACATGTCTTGAGGTCTGTTTGTCATTCATTCAGAGTAGAAAATTTTCCAGGTAATAAAACAGGTTTATGCATTTTATGGATCACTAAAAAACATGCACACCTTTCTTCAATGCAATCTTGTGCAGTTCACATGTAAAGAAAATCTTCCTCTCCACAGATGACGATGATGACGTTGATAGCTCAACACAACTATCACTGAAAGAATCCCAGGCATCAGCAGACTCAGGTAAGTAGATTTATGCTTTTTAATATCACACAGTCCAATTTCAAAGAATTGGCAGTAAGTGTAGTAGGGCAAAGGCAGCGATATGCCAGTGAGAATGCAGGCAGTCGCCAAGTTACAAATATCCGAGTTATGAACAACCTGTATTTACAGACAAACTGTGCCATACAGCCTAATAATGTTTATAAATTACTGGGAAAAATTGCCATCGTCATATAGAGGGGGGAAGCTAAAGGGGCGAGAGGGAGGCCTCCGAAGCACGCCTTCCTATCCCGTCCGTCCGGAGAGGGAAATTCCTCTGGCATTTCCTTGCTGCAAAGAGGCAGCGCTGGGGTTTGGGTGGTGGTTTGGGGCTTAGAGATATTCACTGTTTTTCTACCTTCATGGGGGTCCTCTGTCCCTAACCCCCACAAATGTGGAAGGTTGTCTGTATGCGATCTGACTTACATACATATTCAAATTAAAGACGGATTTCCATTTTCTCAGGAATGGGGCTCGTTCGTATCCTGGGGACTGCCTGTAATCTCAACCTTCAATTTGGTGAATTGAAGCGAAGGTTTTGGAGTATGTGCAATACAGCTGTTCTAAAGTATTAATGTTTCACTACTGAATACTTAGGTTCCGGTATTAAGGAGGGTGTAATAGAAAATAAAAGATCTGTACAGATTTGAATTAGTAACATGAAGCATAATGGGATTTATTGCAAAACTGAAATTGCCTGGCACTGGTATTGAACCAAACACCAAGCATTTAATAGAAAGCTGGGATTAAAATGGTTGTAACTAAAAAGATCAATAAAATCATGAGTAGCGCTGGTCTTGCACTGGTCCAGATCCAAAAAGCTGCATGTGGTGTGCTTTATATATTATATAAATCAGGCAGGCTTGTTCCCAAAGTGTCTCTCAGCAAACCATACAGAAGTACAATATACTTGGGGCTATTGTTGGTATAGGAAGAAAGTATTTTCTGGATTTCCCCTGCAGAGGGAGGAACAACTCAAGTCGTTTGCTAAGGGTCATGAGCCACATGTCAGCCTGAGGAAGCAGCCTCTCCATCCTGTTTCCCTCCAGTTGTGTTAGATGACAGCTCCCAGCATGTTGGGGGTTGTATTCCAACACATCTGGAGGGCAACATGTAGCCCAGCAGTGTTTTTTGCTTTTCCTACTCCAGGTAAGCCCCTGCCCTCGCCCTCAACATACCAATTTTACAAGTTGCTCTTGAAATTTCATGAGGTGTCATGAGCACTTTGCTCTGTGGGGCAGAGGAGATCAAAAGAGAGTGGCTGTTCAAGAAAAGCAGACCCAGCTAGTCCCACTGAGAGCTGGTTTGGTGCCAAAAGTGCTAGACTGGGCACCCGGGAGATCTGGGTTCTAGTCCCCTCTTGGCCGTGGAGCTCACTGGGCGACTTTGGGCTGGTCTCTCACTCTCAGCCTCAGTTAGCTCACAGGGTTGTTTCTGCAAGGGTAAAACAGAGCCATCTAATCTGGCTTGGGTTCCTCACAAGAGGAAAAAGAAATGTAGAATAATAATTGATTTCAGTGGGGTTTGCCACACGGTACGTTGATCCACACTTAGAAATAAACCTTTTGGGACTCGGGTGGTTTGCTTCTGAATAGGATTGCTCTGGAGAGCCTTCTTGGGTTCATGGAACAGCTCTGGATCCTGGCCGTCATCTTTATCTTTATGAAGGCTAAAATGAACTTGTAGCTCTTAAAGCTGTAACGCTTTTTAAAAGATCTTCCGTATAAAGAAAGTCATTGTATACCTGCAAGTCTGTATTCGCTTTGACAAACAACTTTTTGGCCACCCTCATGTTTATTTTTAGTACCTTGGTGATATTGTGTGAACAACATCTGAAGGTTTAGAAAACAAAAGATAAACAGAACATCACACAGAAATGAGTCATCAGAGATTTTAGTTTAAAGCTGCTATTCTAATATCAAGCCTTGACTTGATTCTTTTAGTGCTGACTCATGCGCAATTTCTGTGTTATGGTAACTTTTATATAACTTCTTCTGGTGCATATGCTTTTGCTTTTGGTGGTTTAAATTGGCTAGCTTTGCAATTCTGTTTTTCCTGTTTTCAGAGTTTTCTCTACTTGTGAAATTGGAGGGTTTTTTGAGACTAATTTTGTTTGTGCCTGTCATTCTGTTGCCTGTGTGACTCTGTAAACTCTTTAAATATATATAGTTCAAATTGGAGTCATGAAGATGTGAGAGATCATCTTGGTTTTGTCAATTTTAAAGATGTGTTCTACACTTGCTGTGATTTCTTAGTTGCAAAAGCCTAGGATTGTGACCTGCATTTAATTAATCCAACAATTCTATTACTCGCAAGAGGGCAGTGAATGTGTATCACATTGTCTCCTGTCAAGCTGCACCACAGATGTGCTGGCACCACCAGCTCTTGTTCCCCTGAAACTTGTCCAACATAAGCACCTGATGTGATTATCCTGCCACCTTCTCCCCAACTCTGTCTCAGTGGTTGCCTTTGCAGGGGCAAAGAACCATTTACACAGTGACTTGTTCCACACAACACGACCCCCAACTGTTGACTGTTAAGTTGTGCGAACCCACTTGTGGTTACTAATTGTTGGTTCTTAATGTGGTTGGCGAAGTACGTAAGATTCAGTGGTCTGCTGCAGGGTTTCTTTGGCTCAGGATGGGCTGTCACGTTAGCTGAACTGGACAACATGATCCATCATGAGGCAGATGCAACTGCATGTGAGCTGCTTGGCAGGAGTGATAAAACCCCCTTGCCAGGGGTGAATTGGTGCCCGATATTCCCAGCTACTCTCAAAGTGCCCAAGTGGCATTTGGCATGGATGGCAAGTGGGGCCACCCCCTTTTCCCTTCTTTATACACCTGCAGAATGGGCCTCCTGATGAGCCCATTTTAGCCTCCTGAACTTATGTTTGGACATGTAAATTTGTGGATCATACCAAAAAGGGTGTGGGGGGGGTAACAATGGGCGGCTCCTCTGTGGTACCACTGGGCACCTTGTGGGAGGCAGCTTGCAGTTACCCAGACAGAGACCACAGCTTTTGCTATCGCCTAGAAAAGTGGGAGGTGGGGTGGGAGGGCACAAATCATTGCACTGAGCTGAAAGTGGGGAAGGAGACGGCACCCATTCCATTCATGGCGTCTCCTGGATGGCCACCTAGAGGAATGTGTGGGAAGAAACACTTCATCTGTTGGCCTCATCGCAGGTGCTTTGTGCAACAACCAATCCAATGGGACAAATCACCTCATTAGGCTGTCATGACATGCAAACCCTCACAGTGTCACAGCATGACACTTTTTAAAAGTGTGAGGTGGAGGGAGATGCCGGCCAGTGTTGTCCGGGCTTGTCTTCCTGTGATGTGTTTTTGGTCCCAAGACAGCTAGGAACAAAGCTAGTGCGACAGATGTAGTGAGGGGATTTCATTGGGTTGTGGGGGTAGGTTGATACTTTTATGGAGCTTTCCTGGGCCCACTAGCCACCTGCCGTCATTAGCGTCTTGCTTACGAAAGCTCTGTGCCCTGCTTCCCCAGTGTATCTTGAAGACTGGAGCCAGTGGCCAGTTCTGGGGAGCAAGAAATCCATGTGCTTGTGTAGAGTCCAGAAGCACTTGTTTCCTTGAAGCTACATTTCTTATACTTAACCAGACTTGCGAGGTGGGGAAACACACACAAACACACACACATGAGGGTTAGGGTTATATGGTTTTATGGCATTTATTTTAAATATAGCAGTATTTCTGATGAAGCTTTCCAAAAGGTTGGCCTGGCCAGTAAAGCCAGCTTGGTCATGCAGCCAAAGATAAAAACTGGTCAGCCACAATACCTGCAGCTGACCCCACCCCAGATGCCGGTGCTTTTGCAATCAGAACCTGGCAACTGTACTTCCGAGCTGGTAACACTAAGAAAAATCAGATCAAATGGGATAATGAGAAAAATGGGTTTAAGTAGTTTCTTAAAGGCATTTCATTCTTTCAGAGAAATAAGGCGATGTTTGCTTGAAGTCTGAGAAATTATTGTTAAATTTTCTGCATGGCAATTTAGGGAATGGAAATAGAACTAAGGTTCCAAGAAGATGCACCTATAAATGACCTTAAGAATGCCTTAGCAGTTTGTATGCAAATTCTGTTTTACTTTATTTCTTGTATTAAGCATTAAAATACAATCTTATTTCTAGGTAAACAAATAGTAAAAATATATGATGGGAACGATGCAGTAAAACGCAATCAATATCGGCTTATTACAGTTCCAAGGATTGCAAAAAGTGAAGAAATTGTGGTAAGAACGTCCGTGATTTATGCTGAAGTCTGTGTATCCTAAAATGAAAACACTGAAAACTGTTAACTATCTCCGTGTGTGGCAAAATATGAGGCTGGTATTCCAAAACACTAATCATGACTATAACTCAAATTCTACCTGATATAGTAGCTGTTGCAAAGTGCACAAGAATTGCCCTGCTGGGTTATACCTGTTTATCTGGTAGATTCTGTCCTTTTTTGTCCACTGAGAGCCTGAGAATGGAACTCAGCATTTATACTCCATCTGTGCTTTCTTTCCTGCTAGCTTGAAACATATACTGGCTTCTTTAACATCTGATATTGTGCATAATAGTATTCTTTGCTATACCGAGCTTAGATTTCCCCTCGTTTGGGAATTAGACACTGGAGCCCCCACGGCTAATTTGTGTCTGCATCCTGAAAGGAGAGGTCTGGCGCCCAGTTGCCAAGAAAGAGAAAAAGGAGCTGAGATAAATATGTGGTAACAGTTCTTGCCACCTTTAAGGCAGGGGCAGAGGGTTTCTGGTCTTGTCAAAATAGCCCTTCAGGAAAATATAATTGCTGACCAGAACACTTGCTGTTAATTGTTGTCAACAGTTCTTGGTTGTGTATTCCAGTTGCAGTGATTTTCCACTGTGATTTATCATGATCAAAAAGCAGAGTCAGTAGCATCAGTCTGTTCTTGGGTTTCTCCCTCGCATGACTGCCTGTTTTGTCCTCTGAACTTGGATGCACAACACAATGCAGGAACATCCCCAGAACAAGAGAGGGCTCTTCTTGGCACCCCGCTTCCTTGCTCCTTTCTTCCAAGCAGCGGGACGGAAGCCAGACAAGCGGTGCTGCCCCCATGGAGGCAGCCATGCACAGCGCATTGCTTCCCCCCATCCGCAGCAGACGGGCTTTCTTTCTGATGTGACAGAAGGGAGCATCTCCATGTGGCAGAGAAGAGGCTGCTTGAGCACGAACAGGCAAGGGAGGGCCTGAGCTAAGCAGGGGTGTTCTGTTCCCAGTCTTGCCCAGACTCCCTTTTCCCTGCTCCCACTGCAGAGGAGCAGGGGAATCTGCGAATGAGTGGCACTCCCACTTCTGGCTTTGCTGCCCAGTTGATTGCCCCTCTTGTGCCTGGCGGTGGATCACAAGGAGACCTCTGGAGCGGGAGGTGGAGGTGCCTGAGCAGCTCCCCCATCTTCTCTGCTGCATGTTGGTCTGCACCAGAGACTCCTGAAAGCCACGGTGGGCAAATTGGCTTGTGGTCGTGGCTGCCAAAGAGAGGAACCTCATTCCTCTCCGTGACATTTTTTGGAATCCTGCTTGCGAGAATGAGGGGGAAGGAGGCGAGGGAAGGAGCAAAGCAACCATGGTGAGCCAGATAGTCTATCAGGCTGCTTGTAGCTGCTTGGCACTTAACCCCAAGCTGCCATGGCGATTTACCATTATGGGTTGCCATTACATGTGAACCTGCCCACGGTCCATCATGTCCATCAGGGTCATATCTCTGTTCCAGTAAAGTGTGTGACAAATCAGCTGTGTTTCTCTCCTGTCGTAGGAGGCGGCATTGAGGGTGTACTACATTAATGATGATCAACAAGACTATGAACTTCAGACATTCACTCAGCAGGCCTTGTTTTGTGATGACATCATTAATAAGAATGATACCACAGAAGAGATCCACCCTGGGTCTGTATTCCGAGAAGCTGTTTTCGAAGCTTGGATTATCAGAGCGAAATCAAGGGACAGTGAAATCATAAAAATATATCCTGGGTGGCTGAAGTGAGTGACCTTTTTCTCTCTAAATTCCAAATGTGTGAAACCATGACTTCATTAGAACAGGACTGACATGTACAGCCTTAGATATGTTTTAAGAAAATGAGAGCTTATTTATTTTTAAAGCTTAGCCTGCTTTTAATTATAAATAATTCTAAGAAACTTACAAAGTGTTAAGACACATCCCCACTGCATTTATACAGAATTGTGACTAATGGCAACTTTAAATTTTACCAGAAGTATCCTTTCAACATAAGTGTCTGAAGTTGTATTATTTTCTAAACTTCAGATTGAACTTACCACAAGTTTTATTTATTGGACAGAGTGTAAAGGAAGATATAAAACAGCTCAGGTATGGCTGGTTGCCCCAAGCCTAAGGCGCTCATCTGTTCCCCTTTTGGGGATGCAACTCCTTCACAGAGGAAACTGCACAGGCTGCCATTTCACTTCTGGGCCAGGTTTAAACAACCCTAAACAACTTGGGGCCAGGATACCTGAGAGAGCACCTTTTCCCTTGCCAACCTGCCAGGGTGCTGAGGTCTCTGATGGGTCCATATGGACCTGTGGTCTGACTGGAGGCCACCTGAAGAAGAGCCTTCAGTGTGTCATTTCTCTGGAAATCTCTGCCTCTGAAGGTCAGGAAGGCACCAACATTGTCTTCTTTCAGGCACCTTCCTGAACTAACCATGGTTATATTGATTTTGTTTGTGGCCTATTGCATTGCTTTTTCATCTGTTCTATCTTTTCTTGCTTCCTACTCTGCAATCTCCATAGCAGAATATGCAGCCGTATATAAACCTTGCAGATAAATGAATATCATAAAGAATCCTGAGAGTCATGGACTGAATAGTATAGAAATATTTTAAACAAACAAATAATCAAAGCGTAAAATTCTTGGGGGGCCACATCAAAACACGTAATTATTTGTGGTGCTGGCAGATGGTGCACATCCATGAAAAGCTGTAACACTTGAAGCAGTGTTGGCTCGGTCCATTTTCAAATTCTGTTTACCAGAAGTTGGGCAGGGATGGGGGCAGACTGGAAAACTATTCAAACCTTGTGGGCTTGACTGCCTCCCAGTCCTATGCTCCGGGGGATGTCAGGAATTGAATCTTTGGGGTCCCTTTTCTGTGTTTAGCTAGCCGTAGAGGAGATCACTTTGATCCCCTTTTTGCACAGAAAAAGAAAAGGCCTTCCTGTTATCAAGAAGCTGTTCTCTAGCACTGAGCTTTAGGCAGGGGTAGGGACTGAAGCCGACAGGCGGCTTGGCAGGGAAACACCAATAGGCCAGATCCTGTCTATGGAGGCCAAAATTTCCCTGTCTCTGCAGTACACTTTGAAAAGGGTGTGTGTGTGTGTATTTAGTGCTGCCCCTTCCCTTTTATTCTTAGACCGTGATTGCTCTGCCATAGTTAAAAGGGCTCTAACATTCGTTTTTAACTCTTTTCTAAATCATTGTTGGGGTCTGACTAGAGAACAGGAATTGCTGAGCCAATGGATTTATGATGGTGGCAAACCCAGATTGGACCAAACTACATAGAAAGTGGGTGTAGAGGGTGGCCGGGGAGCTGTGGTTTTAAGAGCAAAAGGGGTGAAATGGACGCTGCATTCCTCTTGCTCTTGGCTTAACTCTTGGCTTATGTCTGTCCCCTTGTTGCCATTTCTTCCTTGGCTATGATTTGACACAAGAAGTGAGTCTGCTTAGAGGGAAATAAATGATGGGGTGGGGAAGGTTCAGGGGCTTTTATTTGTGGATTTCTTGTGCTATTACATCCCTGCCCCCCCCCCCCCGGTTTGCTTTTTCCATGGTTGGGGTGAATCTAAGTATAAACAAGCCATTAAAGCTTTGAGAACTGGTTTTAGGAACTGGGCTTTAGGGTCAAGGGGCTGTTCTACTCAAGGCTGTTAATTCCCTGCATGTGCTTTTGATTTTGTTCTGGAATTGAGATCCAAGCCCTGCTGTTCAGCTATATAATCTCTAGGTGGCATGTGGTGTAACAGAATAGCACAAATACTGTAAGAAATAATATCCCATTTTCCTTGCTCTAAAAAAAAGCTGGCAGAAAATGCTGTTTACAAACAGAAGCAAAACTGGCAGTGGGGGGATCACAGTGTTGTCTTGATGCTGATCAGCATAAAATAAATGCCTTGTGTAGAAAAGCTCAAGGTCTTGCAAGCTTAGTGAACATACTTCAGAGAAGGTGCTCCCTGTTGATGTTTCTCTGACCCTCCCCAGCTTGCACAAGTTATTCCTTGTTGTTCCCCTTCTCCAGGGTTGGAATGGCCTGTGTCTCAATACGAATAGATAAAGAAAGCACTACCCAGATGGTAATCAAAAAAGTTCTACCACTACTTGGATGCCAGGTAAATGATACTGAATGGATAATTTTGTCTTCTGTTTTTTCCTACTTCGGCTTGTATTCAGATCAGAGAACCTCCAAATGCCCATGTTACAAAAATTAAAGCAATGGCACAGAAGGAGGACAATGGGGTTCCATTGTGGATCGCTAGACTTTGCAGGTTTATCTGCTTCAAGTCCTCCAGTGTCCTGGCAGGCTGAGTGGCCATTTCCCCTGTAGCTGTGGTACTCACCCGCTGGAGGAAGGGAAGGAATGGGAGAAAGGGATGAGAATGAAAGAGGTGAACCTTTCTAGGATTTACTAGGATCGGTTCTGAGTTCCCCTCCCTGCATCTATTTCTCTGCCTCCTGAAAGAAGGAAGGTGGATGTGCTGAGAGCCAGTAAGACTGCAGCTTGCCACTCATCTTCTTTTTACTTTCTCTTGAGTTGGCAGGAGGAGGTCAGGGCTGGGCTCCCATTCTGTTAGAGTCCCTGCAAAAATGGCAGCAAGCATTTCCAACAGGCAAGGTCAGGGTCCTGCTTAAGTGGCTTATATGTGAGCCTGCTATTGCAGGCTGAAGTGAGCTGGAAGGGCAGCTCGAGCTGCCTTCTTTCACCCACCCACAAATACACCTTGCAGAGGAAAAGAGTGTGTGCCCTACTGAAGAATCGTGCCAGCAGGAGGGAATCTTAGAGGTAACGTTCACACATTCCTTCCTTTGCTGGGATTGTATCTTGTGCTGTCCTGGGGCCTCAAGCAAGGCCTTTCTTAAGAACAGGCAATTCAAGCTTGAAGAACTGCTAATGATTCCTTGTTCTGTTGATTACCTGGTTCTCTTCTGTATCGGGTTGCCTAAATTTGGAATCCTCTGTTAACTGATGGTGTTTGTGATCTTGTTAAAACTAGCTGGGCCAGGGAAAGACATCTATGCAAACTAAGGCCCACTCCTTAAGAGGAACCCCTTGGTGGCTGAGCATTGCACACTGGGCACCACCCTTCCCCCCGTATACACAATATTCTGGAATTAGTGCAGTCAATGAAGGAACATGTAATTCAGCATCTAATTTAACCCCATGATTTGGTGTTGCTTTGTAGGCTGTACAACTGAGGTTGGGAAAGCTGTAGTACAACAGGAAAATCTAATTTCTGCATTATATTAATATCTTTCTTGAAAAGATATACAAGTATCAAAGCTAAAGGGGTGTTTACTTAGTAGAAATCTGTTTGAATATGTTTATCTTTTGTCAGGTGGAGTGTTCCCAGAACTTCAAACTAGTTGAGGTACTCATGGGCTCCAAACAAGGTAAGTCAGTATCTTTGTTGTTATATCCTGTAAGCTTCCCAGAGAGTCATCCTGACGAATGGGTTGGGTAGAAATTTAATTTTAAAAAATCCCCACACGTTTCTGTTGTTACTGCATGGCTCTGCAGTTTAATGTTAGTGCTGGTTTTCAGAAGTCTGATCATTGGGTTTCAGTTTGAAGAGCCTGAAACTTAAGCCTTTGGGTTTAATTCTTTTCAAAGTTGTCATTTCTGTTATTTCATTTACTACTGAACAGATTGAACTTAACTGGATCAACTAGTTATCCATTGGAAATTCTGATTATGTTAATAAGTCTCATAATTATTTGAATCAAAAATAGAACCCCAAAAGAAATGTTTTTATTTTCCTTAGTGCAGCGAATGGTACTGGGTGATGATGAACTGATTCTCAGCAGATTGCAAGACATCAGAAAGGTAAATAAGGAATACTGCAGTATACTTTTTCATATTCCTGAACTTTTATTGAATGTTGTTTCCAGCCATGTTACCTCTGAGCTTTTATTAAGCTGCTGAAAAGAAATGTATGTACAATGACTGTGTTTACATCTAATGATAAGCCAGGATATTATTGTGTCTGAACTGGAAATCCTGGCTTGTAGTTTTAACAAGCCAGGAATGGGAAACCAATCGCAAGCCTTGGCTCCAGACTTCAGCTTATTGGGGAGGTGACAAACCAATATTCTGCCCCTTAGAGGTGATGCTGAGCTGTTGCTGGTTGCTCCTCATAGCCATGTTGGACTGACTGGGTGGCATGTAGCCGCCCATCACTCACAGACAGTAAACTAGAATTCGCTGCTGTTTTGGACTTATTGTTACCAGCAGCTATAGTGGTCACAAATCCTAAACCAGCCAAAGGCAGCTGTGCCTCAGATTCCCCCCTTGGTCCATTCTATAACCTACACGTTGGGCATTGACAGGGCCAGCGCTGCTTAGCATGGGTCAGTACTTCGTGTTTGTTTTGTCCCTGGCCTGCTAGAAGGAACAGAAATATGACCCAGCTGAATTTCTTCTATTTCTGCTAACAAGATGCAAAAGATGGATGTTCGTTTGTATGTATGTCTTGCCGTGGCATGTCTGTTTTGGGATGTCCATGCTTACAGTGTGCTCCTTCGTATCATGTGCCTCCTTCTTTGCATCTTTTGTCTTCTGGGTCTGAGCAGAGCTTGATGTGCCTGGCATAAACGTCACTTCAGAGCTCAGCCTCCCAGAGAGCACACTCCCGATATTGCTTCCAGGGAGGGTGGTTAGGAATGGTTGGAGCTGTCTGCTTTACAGGAACGTTCTGTAGTTAGTGAAGGTGGGAGTCCTCAAGGAACAAGATGGACAACTGGGTGCTCTTGTATTACAGGCTTCTCATAAGGGCCTGTGCAAACAGAATGCAAGAGTGGATCAGCCTCTGGCCTGATCCACCACAACTCTTACGTTCTTAAAGGTATGACGTGGGAGAGAGCTTTTGGAACTTTGTTTTGAAAGAATTCTTTCTCCCAAGATTCAGAACATCACTGTAGATTTACTGTCCGAATGCTATTAGAATATTCACAATCAGAAGAGTAGTAATTGGTGCTTATCCTGGCGGTCATTGGGTTAGAAGAATCTCTGTCCTTCCTCCGTGATGGGTTGAATCCGTTCCCCTGCAACAGTTACCCAAAACAGCATTTTTTTTTCTTTCCAAATTCTTCCACTGAATAATCCTCTTCATAAATTACAAAATTTCCAGTGGAGCAGCATACTTTGGAAAGCTGACTAAACTGTACAAAATGAAGGCATGCACATGTGCTTACACAGTATATTCTTGGCATGGAATTTGGAATTTTGTGATGCATCACCTAGAATTATTTGGGAGTCATAATCATGGCATTTGGCTATTTTTTACCAGCACTCTTTCAGTTTTCACTAACGTTTAGCACAGAATGAGAACAAATGAGCTGTTTCCAAACAAAGGGAAGCTTTCTATAGGAGAACTTTGCTTTCATAGGCAGGCTTAGTAAAAGTTTCTGGTTGCTGGCAATGATTTTAGATTATTAGAGCACAATCCTGTGCAAGTTTAGACTGGGTGTGCCATGGGGGATGATTATGGGTTTTTTTTTCTATCTAGATTTGCATAGGATTACACCTTTAGAGTCATAATCATCCAAAAGCGGTGCATTTGTAATATGATGACTATTCAACGTTTCTTCTCTTTCACAGACTTCACTACGTCAGATGAATCAAACAAGGTTTTACCTTGTTGAAAATCACATATCACCTGTGCGGGTCCATTTGTTTGTGGGTGGTTTGTCACCTCACCTCTCCACTGAAGAATACACAAACATCCTCAAAGATGAATTAGCCATCAAAAGTAAGTCATTTACCATCATAGCTTGTGTAAAATGATAAAACTATTTTATAGTTTGAAATCCTGTTCGATTGCACCATCGTTCCAAAAAGGGGCAGCATAGAAATGTTCCAATAATAATAATAATAATAATAATAATAATAATAATAATAATAATAATAATATAGATATTCCATATCTATGCAGTCAATATTTTTCATACTGCTCCATGCTTATTAAAATGGGGGGCATATAGATGGCACTATTTCAGCAGTAATCATAACCCACACATACATTTCTTCTTTCTTTGTAATGATATAAGTAATTACATACTGGTTTTCATTTTTATAATGTGTAAATGATGTATAAAAACATCATTTTTATAAGTGTTTGTGGACCATTTTGAGCTTCGGGGGAAAGTGTTTTAAATTAATAAAACAAAGCAAGACAGAAAACATTGACAGGAGCTGCATTCCTTCACAAATGTAAGTCTGAGTATAATGCTGGTTTGAGGTGCTCTCATTTCTGGCAATCAGGGGGAAGCGGAAATGTTGAGTGTAGTGAACTAGCTTAGGAGATCGTGTGTGAGACTTCCTCACAGTATGGTGACCTTGTTTGTCTTCTGCACCTAACTCCATTACTGATCTTTAAAAACTGACCACAGTCAGAGGTGGTCTCAGAAGCTCTGTTGCATGTATTGAGTGTTGTTTGCCACTTTTGATTCCCACCCATGTAGCGCTTGCTTAAATTAAGATTATTAGGTAGCTTATATGCAACTTGTGTTTATTGTTCTAGTTAATATATTCCATCAGCAGTATTTGGAACTGACTTTGTTCTCTGTGAACAGTTGATCTTGTTTACTGCCCTGGAGCTTTTATTTTAAATTCCGTGGGTAATTTGTGTATACTTTTCACACATCTTCAAATAAACAAGACTGATCTCTTCAATTATGTGTAAAATGAGAAGGTATTAACTTGCTAAGCTTTATTTATATAATGTACAATTTGCTTTCGTTTAGAAAAAATAAACATTTTAATGCTACATTTGGAAACATTTTGCTTTTTCAACTTCTACAGCAAATTTAGTTTCTGTGAGTCACGTATATTCATCTCAAGGTAAGAAGATAATATTTTAACTGGAATTTAACTGTGTTGACAATGTTGGGTTATGAACTTCCATTCCTGGGCTTGTGTGGGTGTTACATTTCCTTTCACTCCATGTGGTGAGATGGGGGCGCGATTTTTTTGGCATCCATACTTCTTCCTAACTTCATTCACAGTGTACAAGAGGTAAACTCATTAGCAGGCTTCTTTTCCCTTAGTCTCACCAGCTTGCCTTGTGGGAAATGGGTGTCCTGTGATGAGCCATGCCCACCGTGGCAGCCGTTTTGTACAATGATATTACATGATCAAGTATTCCACAGATTATACAGGGAGAACTTTACATGGCAGCCTTTGCCAATCTGGTGGCCATCAGAGGCTTTTGGACCACAGTTCCCAGAATTCCCATCCAGCAGGGCCATTGAATTCTGGGTGTTGCAGTCCAAGCATGTCTGGAAAGGTTGGGGAAGACTGTTATGGGATGTGGTTTTTGGTGATAGCTCTACGTTGCTTCAGCCATAAACAAATTTGAAATTGCCCTTGTTGTTTTCACGGCCTTTTAGAAAACAGCAGCTGTCCTTCTGGAGGAATATAAATGCTAAGCATGGTACGTGTTGCTGCTCTCCACACCATAGGAGCCCTCAGTTCATAGCTGCTCTAATGGTTCATGCCAGTTCTGACTTTGGCCTAAACATCACATTGCTCTGCTGGTGATGTGCACTGACACACCAAGAGGTCCAGCGCTTTTTATTTAGAATCTCTTATTAGGAAAGACAGCAGGCGCCACTGAAAGAGATGTAACATGGCTGTGGTTCCAATGTGACCACAGTTACCCAGCCACTAATGTTCAGTGAGCTTCCACCTGTGGGAGCATCCACCTGTGTAACTTTCCACAACTCTGTTAGTCAAGTTACATATTTACACTTGGTGTCAGACAAAGCTATTGAGTACTTAATGAACCTATGCTTTTCATATTAAACAACTGAAGATATGATTGAAATCTTTTGTTTCAGGTGCTGTCATACTAGAAATCTCATGTTTTTCTGAAGCTGAAAGATTGTATATGCTAGCTAAAGACTCCACTGTTAATGACAAACCACTAGCTGCTGTTGTCATCCCTGAAGTTCTGGTAAGACCTCTTAGTTACATGTTGCAATTTAAGAAATGAATCTATCCTCTAACTGTAAACACAGCATGCTTTGTATAAGGCATACAAAAGAGGAAAGTTGGACATATTGAACAGAAATCAAAATCAGGCCTTGCAGTACAGTATCCTTTTAAAACAGGCAGCCAGTGTTCAGGCAGAGTCTGCCAAGTTTGCAGTGCCTTTCTCCATAGAGTTTTGTTGCTGTCTAATGTGATCCAAATTAGCATGCATTAAATCCATCTCGGCGTTTTCATTTTAACTGAAGTAATCTGTGTGCACTTCCAGGAAATTATCTGTGTGCACTTCCAGTGAGCCTTAAAGCTAATAGGACAGGAGAAACAGCTAGATAAATGAATGCAAAATGGACATGGCTGTATTTCAGAAATGTTTTTAGCATGCTGTGTGGATAGATACGAACCCATGCTACAAGTATTTCTATGTCAGAGTTGATTCGCACAAGTGCCATTTGATTCCACTAGTGATATTTTTCCTGTCCTAGATTAAATATGTAAGTGATGGTCACACTTGCACTCCCTGGTGTTACTTGGTACCCCAAACAAAGTGCGACATGTTTACTGTGCTGCTGGGGAAATCCATAGGGAGTCCATGGAACTTTAAGGTAGTCATAAAATCAGTCTGGAAATGGAGGTTGTATAAATAGGTAATTGGTTCTGTTTTAACCAGCAAAGTCAGATGAGACTTATGCATTTCAGCTTGCTAAAATGTTAGCCAAGAGCTCTTTATTTCACTTAGGCTAGTAAATATTCCACTTAAACAAATGCTAAGGAAAGCCTTGCAGCAGAAAGGATGCTGTATGAATGGCATAATGCGGGAATGTTACTTGCATTAAAGTATGTGCATCTTCAGAAGTGAGCAACTTCACAGAATCTCAAGCTGAAAGGAGCCTGGAAGGGGGCTGGAAGGCCATCCTTGTGCCCTTCAAGCTGTTTTGGCTTTCAGCTCTTATCAGTTCTAGCCAATATAGTCAGCAGTGAGGAATTGTGACAGTTGCAGGCAAAACATCTGGGAGGCCACAGTTTACCAGCCCCTGGTCTTAAGAACCATGAAGTTGTGTGCAGGGAGGGAATTAGGGGTAGAATTCAGTGAGGCATGAATGGTAATGCAAACTATTCTAAAACAGCAGCAGACGGTTGGTGCACCAGTTTCACTGGGAAAAGAACATGCCAGTCAGCACTGTTAGTTTTGCACTAGAGCATTTTTATTCTAGCATACCATATTTTATGTAACCGGTTTTTACCATTAGCATTGCATTTAATTTCCTAGAGTTTAATTTGAATTACTGTTGGTTAGATAGGTGTGGCATAAAATGACTTGTCCCACTTTCTGGATTGCATTCATAATATGCATCTGTATTCTGGAATGAAGATTGAGCCCAATCATTATAACACTACTGAAAACATGCTTATGTTTTTTTCTCTGGACATTTGAGTTTATTTCACATTTAATTCTGAAAAGAAATAAGTTGGTGCTGTAAGGATACATTAGAAGTTGTTGTTTAAATTTGTTACACAGCACCTTTCTTTACACCTGTTCTTACGTCCTTTAATTAATCTTCATCTTTCCCCATTGCAAAACACATTAATTGAGTTTGAACTGGCTGTTATAAAGAAGTTATTAACTTACTCTACCAATAAAAGTAAAATAGCATTCCTTAAATGAGCATTATAAATGTAATATTTATAGCAACTCCGGAGGAAAATAAGTTAAATTAAATCCAGTTAAACTTTGCTCTGGCTATGGAGAGGATGGTAGTAATTAACAAATAAGGGAATGGAGCAAAGTTTAGTTCCAGCAGAGGAATGCGTGGCTATAAACAAAGAATGGCCAAGTTTGGTTTTGGCCTTTAAATAAAGAATTACTTTTGTTCAACCTGAAAGAAAAACAATTATAATGTTAATAATCTTGAAGGATACTTAAAATGTGCCCCAGATAACACAGTTGTCCATATGTTGAAAGCATAATGCTGAATTAATTTACTTCTAGGTACACTTTTAAAATGTGTCCACTATCTACTTGGCTCTCTTGAACCTTGGTGTATGAGTTTATAATTAATTTCTGAGCTATTTTGCCAAGTATCCAATCCAGCAGGACCTTGTACTTGTGCTTAACTCTTCGAATTAGAAATGGAAATGAGCAGAAACACTCATTTCCGGAAAGGGGCAAGGGAGAGGACCGTACTCAGTAGAAAATTGCTGGCTTGTCCTTTTTTGGAAATAAAAGTTTTTTCTTGTTTGGGGGTAATGCTGCACAGTGCTGAGTCCCTATTGCGCAAGGATTGGGCCACAGTGAATTGACTGGAGCTCAGCACCCTCGGTAGTTGCTAACTGCGGCCTCCTGCAAGTGTCAGCGCCTTTTTTTTCTAATGAAGGGCAAGACACAGTATTGTAAATAAAGGTTTTAGAAATTGCATGTTAGTTAACTTGTACACCTGAAAAGAGCTATTAATTTGAGTGAAACCTTTGGAAAATTTCACTCTCAGCCAAAAATATACAGTGAGGGTATACAGGACTCTTTTTGGCCTGAGGGTTGAATTTGGCTCCCAGGAGCCAAGTAGGAACATAGTAGGGCATCTTAAAGGGCATCTACTTGGAGTAGGGACTTCTTTGCGGTGGCGCCCAGATTGTGGAATGTGCTCCCCAGAGAGGTTTGCCTGGCGCCACACCTATATTCTTTTCGGTGCCAGGTCAAAACCTTTTCATTCAAGCATTATTTGGTAGGTAACCATCCATCCAGAGTGGAAATGGAAGCTTCTGGTTGCCTTGTGACCACAGACCACATCTTCCTAAGGCTCATTCCCATAAAACCAAACCATGGTTTATGCAGTAATTAATGTTTTGCAGTCGGCCACAACTCCTACTGAATGTATGTGAAACAAAGTAGATGTGTTTATCATGACAGCTATCTCAAAGGATTAAGAGGAAGGTCTATTCTAGTATTTTGATATGAAAAACATAGAATAGAGGAGGAATATTCCTTACAGAGCAAACTAATTAAAAGTGTTGTAAGCTCTTGGACTTTGATACACTTCTTCAGGTTTGGGTATTTTGGACAAAAGCAGGGTAAGGATGAAGTCATTGCCAAACTATAGTTTATGATTGTAGTCAGCACTGCCACTAGAGGCCACTGGAGAGCTGAGTAGATGAGAGATGAAAGGAGAGAACTTGCTGTACATCATGGATTGCCTCCATGCCTGGAAACTCAGATTGTGCTTCCAATTTCATGCTGAGCTTAGCTCAAAACATAGTGTCATGCCTGACTGGAGCTTCTGTTGTATCTAGACGTGGATGCTGCTGTGAGAGCAAATAGGTGGCCTTCACAGCATGGCTCTATCCATCTGCAGTGTCCACACACCTGTCTATCACCCACTCATCCATACACCCATTCATCTGCAATTATTTATAGGCCACTTTTAACACCTTCTCCTTGATTGGTTGCATCAATACATTCATCCTGTCTAGGGGGAAAAAGCTGCTGTGGCCATTTCTGGTTTGCCTAAGCCAACAAAAGTAGCTTCTTTCCATCAACACTAGTTCATTTCATTTAGCCTTTTGAGATAGATAGATCGATCGATAGATCAATTGATAGAGGCATGTTGTTTCTCTGCTCAAGCAGCTGCCTAGAACAGTCCATTCCTTATCCTTGATTCAGGTCATAATAAGCAATCTTGCCTTTGCTGGCTGATTCCAAGCTCTCTTCAGGTGTGCCTGCTGTGAAAGCAAGCAAGAAGTTCATGAATGACATGGGCCTTCCTTTAAAGCAGCTCATGTACTTGTGTTGGATCATTGCTCCTAGGCCTACGTATACAGTTGTTTAAAAGCAAATACATTAATTATACTTTAACTGCCTCAGTAAAGTGTGGAGTGGCCCTGACCATGTGCCCTAACCAGACTGCCATGTACTGCTCTCTCCCACCCTCAGCCTGATGATACCTACCCATCTCCCGAATTAATTGTAGGCAAGAATTGCTGGGATAGTGCTTCTGAAGGACACTGAATATTTGAAATGCCCTTTGAATATTTGAAATGAGCTTAATAAAGTTGTTTATGATGGTGATGATGAAATATGTATCAAGGCGAGCATATACTTTATTACTATGTAAATCCTAATTCTGAAGCCAATTAGGGAAAAGTACACACTGTATAATGTTTTATATTACATTTATGATTGACATCGGTTATGTTTATAATAGGTTTCGGGTTTTGTTGCATTGAACCATTGCATGGGGGTGTCTTCTTTCTACACTTATCATTGAAATGAATAAGTTGCACAAACATATGGGCTCACTTTTGTGTGGTTTGTGCAAAAAATTAAAATTAAAAAAGCACATGCAGTTGAAAGTCCTTGTAGAGTCTGCCAAGACGACTTCACTTGTAAAACAGGGTTCTTTTTAAAGTTCCACTGGATGTTTCTGGAATACTGTCTTGTTGATCACATAACCAATGTTCCTTAATTGCTTATTTTTCTTTTTTCATCTTTCCTTCCCCTTTTTTTAGCAAGACAAGCTTCCTCAGGACTGCTGTCCATTGCTTGTATTTGTGAATCCGAAAAGTGGAGGACTTAAAGGTCGAGATCTGCTGTACAGTTTTAGAAAGCTCTTGAATCCTCATCAGATCTTCGAACTAACGAATGGAGGCCCATTGCCTGGGTAACCATGCATTTCTGTTCAGTGCAGATTTCCTGTTTCTTAATATGTTTCTTCAAGTGGTATTCTTTTATTGCATTCTGTTGGACTGCTTCCTTTCTTCTGTTGCTTGGTCTTGGAAGAACATGATGCATTTCAGCTGCTGAAGCTAAATAACTTGACCCTGAGCAGGGCTTGGATGAGAGTCATGCGCAAGCTGTCCTGGGAAACTTCGTGTTTCTGTGTGTATGGGAATGAAATGACATGAAATCAGTAACCTCTTCCTTCCTGCAGCCCTGCTCCAAACTGCTGCAGCCTTTTACCACCCCAGTTTCCTTTTCTTCCCCAAATCCCTCCTTGAGATTGGGCATTGCATATTGCAGAGCTAGCCGTCATCGCGTTTTTGCATAAAATCGCATTGCCACAATATGCGCAAGGTTTGCTTTCAGGGTTCGCCAGCCATACATGCAACGCTTAAAAGCAGAAAAACTGTCTGAGGTGCCTGTGAGGTCTTGCAGCTGCTTAGTGGAATTTGTGGGGTCTTTTGATTTGAACAGCAGACTTCCACACCGTATCCTAAATTTGAGAGTTGGGTTAGGGAGTTGGTTTTTGTGAAATGGCAATGCAAAGCCTCACTGGGGTGCAGACAAATTGACCATCAGGTTTCTGGCCCCGGCCACTGATTTCAAACGCTTTCAGTACAGTAGTTGGACACATCCACAGTGTGAGTAGCATTGCAGTCAGAGCCAAACTGTGCTGTTGCCAGAGGTGCTGGGATGTTTAACCCTACTGTCAAATAAGACATCTTCCTGCTATTTTCAACATCCTTTAATGTCAACTAACAAAACTGTCATTTAATAAACAGCGTTTCTATTTTTACATTTGGGATTTGGCATCGGCTAAACAAATGCAGCAGTAGCTCATTTGTCAAAGATGGTGGGTGGATTAGCATTACATGCAAATCCATCCCTCTGAACAAGCGACACTGGATCGCTTGCCTGTTGAGTAACCCACAGTATGCCTGACAGACAACTGCACTTGCCGTGGGTTGTTTTCCCCCTCGTTCCTCCTCAGCTTCCCAGCTTGTTTTGTTGTGTGTCCCAAAAGATTTCATAGCATTTTGTCTCCCACCCTAGCCTTTATCTTGCTATAATCATTAGAGCTGTATAGTGATTGCTATAATCCCATTGCATTGTCTGGCTTTTATTTTTGGAGCCACAAAGATGTGCAGTTGAGGTCATAATTATTAAATTTATGTAATTATTATAGTTGTAAATACTTATTACAGTTACAGTCTTGCAATTGGCTGATATGGTTAAGCTTTCCTGGTCAATTTCCTGGCATGTTTCAATTGTCCGAGGGATTGCTGAAGAGGAGGGGGTGACAAAGAAGGAAATTGACACATGTGGCTGCCTGTTGGCTGCTTTGCACACTATTGCAAATAACTGGGGGAGAAATAACAGTAAAGGAAGCAGGTGAATCCATTAGTGCAAGCACAAAAATCCATCAGAAATACCAAAAATAGTGGGGCAGACAAAGAAGTAATTGTACCAGAAGCAGGGGGTAGAGCGTGGCAATGCAATCCTGTGGATTTAAGTGATAAATGGACAGTCTCCAGGCTTTTCACCACTTCTTTAACTTGCCAGCTTGTCCAGATGTGGAGCCCACTTGCTTTGTCCCATTCAGTCACGGTGTAAGATTTCTTTAAAAAACCTGATGGGAATATTTGTTCACCTGGGAGACTGGGAAGAAAATGCAAGGGAAATATATGCAAATGTGATAGCTGGAAAGTAGATTGAGAGGAAATATGTGCCACTGCAGCAGAGCAGTGCTGAGATGCAACCCACTAGGGCTGGAGCCCCAGATCTTTCATTCAGCTCCTCAGATGTCTTGGCAGCCACCTTCCACACTACTCTGCTGTCCATGGACACTGCCTGAAATAAATGCACAGGGGCTCTGATGATCTTTGCTGTATCTGACACCTCTAGATCAGCCTTCTCCTACCTTGTGCCTTCCAGACACGTTTGGACTGCAACTCCCAGAATTCCTAGTCATTGGCCCTGCTGGATGGGAATTCTGGGAGTTGTCCAAATGCCTCTGAAGGCCACCAGGTTGGGGAAGGATGCCCTAGTTCATCTGAGTTTTTGCCCACAAGTGCTCTACGCCCTGCTGTCCCAGCACCCCTTGAATCTTTCTCCCTGAGGTTTTTGCCCCCCAGCTACGAATGTTCTCCTGTCCTCTGCCCATTCATATCTTTTTACAAATAGGGCTGCCCTTGGAAGGCAGGGTACTTTAAAGGCACACGAACACAGAGACTGTAGACCATGTGCAATTTAACATATACAAATTTGTGCTTCTTTCTTTCGCCTGATGAGCAAGAGCCCTAGATATTTTCAGTACCCAGCACCACCCCTGTTCTGCAGTAGTGGAGCCATTAATGCATGTGTGCAAATTTTCCTTCGATTTATTTTTAAGTCATTCAATATGTACGTATATCCCCAACAGTTGAAACAACAAGCAAACCTAGAGGGGGCAAAATGGGACAGAGCAAAGTGGACATGTCACTTCCCATACCATGGGGAAACTTTCATTTAGTCCATTCAGCCACCTTTTGCTTTTTTAGAACTGTCAAGAACACCAGTAACTGCAAAAGGAAGTGCTCCAAAAAGAAGCCGTGAAAAGTGGTGGTGGAGAGTTAATATTTCCCCTTTTTGGACTAGCTGCAGAGTTAAAAGGGGGAGGACATTGACAAATATCAGGCCAGCACTTGAACCTGGAAGAATCACAGTGCTAAGTGGGAGATAATGTGTCCCTCCCATTAGATGCACCTATTTCTCCAGAGGTTTTCCCCATTTTCAGTGCTCCCCCAGTGGTCCTTTTATGTAGCATTAGTTTTCCTCCTGGTGTGTGCAGATTTTCCTATGTGTAGTCTCATCTTGTCAATTGTCTTGTCAGTTGCCTACTGTTCTTGCTCTCTTTGGAAGCTGAAACTTACAAGGACATTGAAAATATGAGTAAGATTACTCATATTGGATAGGTGTCACTTGCACAATCACAAAGGAGCACTACCAGTCATAAGAATAATAATGACATTTTCTAGGATTGTAAAAAGGGTAACAAACGAGGACTGTCTGGGCATCGTTGAGCAAGATTGCAAAGAGCAGCAGAGGTTTTTGCTTTGTAGCTAATCCCTGCAACTCATGATAAAATCTCTCCCAGATTTGGATGACATGACAACCTATCATGGTTAGATAGGTTGCCCCTAGAACAAGCCATGGGTTGCCCCTAGAATGGGTTGCCCCTAGAACAAGCCATGGGGTCTCAGGGTGGCCTGCTCATGAAAAATAAGCCACCCTGGAGAAAGTGGTTGGGGCTTGCACAACAGCCCTCTGTGAAAAGGGAGATGGGTAGCAAGGTCTACTCAGCTCACTTGTCTTTTATTGAAAAGTAGAGTAAACTTCTATTACGTAACTCCAAGAGTTAAAGTGGCCTATTTTTTTGCAATCTGCTTTTATCTGTAAATCTAGGTCACTCATTGTCCCTTGAAATAAAGCATTTTTCAGGTTTTGCTTTTGAACTGTATAAGGCACAACCACATATATTACGAATTTTTAAAAAGATGCCTTGAATTTATTTCAAAGTATTTCTATGTTGTTTTTCCTTAAATTTTGCACTGTATCTTAGCCAAATTGTTTTTAGTACAACCAGCAAACTACTTGCTCCATTTCTGAGTAGGTAGGCTTCAGATTGCATTGTGGGGAGAGTTCAAAACCACCTTATCTTCTGGCACAGGGTTCTGTCATTCCACACTTGCACTGTACATCAAAATGTTACCTAAATGATACCTGTCTTTGGATAATGACTGAATTGGCCCAGTTTCACTTAATGACCACCCGGGGTTTGTTTAAACCATAGGTTTCCGGGACTGAACAGCAACAAGCAAGCATTCTGCCTTCATTTATGCTCATCACTTCTGCTTTCAATTAACATCCTAAGAACAGTTGCTCCTAGGTCAGTAACTGAAAGCAGAAGCAAAAAGCAGCTGGAGGCCGGGTGCTCACTCCCATTGGGTCCTGGGAATTCCTGGGATAGGCAGCCCAGGAATTCTGTGAAGCAGGTTGGTTGCATAATAGTGAATGAGCAGACAATGTCACCTGCTAATTGGAAATGACAGTGTTGTGTGCAAGTTAAAACTGGACCTATTCTAAACATGTCTTGTCAGTCTTTTCCAGTAAGAGAATCCTGAACTTTCCTTTTCTGCCATACTTGTTAGTATATTTCTGCTTTCAAATAAATTTGAATGAATGAATGAATGAATGAATGAATGAAGCAAGCAAGCCTGCATACATGCTTGTATTTACAGGTATTGTTACCATAACATTGTGCTTGCTTCTTTTTTTTAATATTGAAGGTTCCATGCATTCTCTCAAATTCCTTACTTCCGAATACTCGTGTGTGGTGGCGATGGCACTGTTGGTTGGGTTCTCGGTGCACTGGAGGAGATCAGGCACAAACTCGTCTGTTCAGAACCATCTGTGGCAATTTTACCCTTGGGAACCGGTGAGTCCGACCCTGGATTTCGGGAATAAAAATGGCAAATTGCTCTTAAATTCACAGATTTTGCCTATCCCACTTCAAACTGTCTGGTTTGCTATCTGTTGAAAACAGACTTTTTGCTGTAATTAAGTTCCTGTCAGGGCAAATACAAGAAATGACAAGAGAAAAATGTTTAATGTGCACAAGATTATTTAAGAGATAAAGGGAAAGTAGCCAGTGTACTAGAGCAAGGCCTTTTCCTTTAGTAGAAGTCCTTAATGAAAACCTGTTTTTTTTTGTTCAGGCAATGACTTGGGGAGGGTGCTGCGCTGGGGTGCTGGATATAGCGGAGAAGATCCATACTCCGTCCTGATATCAGTTGATGAAGCTGACGATGTGCTAATGGATCGTTGGACCATCCTTTTGGATGCACAAGAGGCTTTGGAAAGCTCAGAAAATGGTGTGTTAGAGCCCGAGCCTCCCAAGGTAGTTTTCTTGCTAAAAACCATAAACCCATAATTGTCATAAGTGTATTTACTTTCCTGTATGGCATATTCTTTCCTGCCATTGCCTCTCCCATCTCTCTTGGGGTCACACCTGTCTCTTTTTCACACTCTTATCTGCTCCTCCTATCTGATGAATATCCTCCTTTGGACAAATTTCACTGCTGTTAAGGGCACTACACTATTGATAGTTGATGTAGCTTTTTACAGGCATCTAATGTGGATCAGGTATATATTTTTCCTTGTCAGAAAGTCTGTTGGATATAGTAGTTCCATTTTGAAGTACAGCAGGATCCCCATATCTGCTGTCTTAGTTACCACAGCTTTGCTTAACCATGGTTAACCATCAATCATCCACATTTGTGGGATTAGGGGCTCAGGATCCCCACAGACATGGAAACCTGCATCTCTGGAAAAAGGCTGTGAATATCTCTAAGGAAAAACTGTAAATATCTCCAGGAAACTACACACTCTCTTTGGGAATGCCACGTACCTTGTCAAGGGACCAGCCAGCCTCACTCACGTGTTTAGTCCTTCAAATGGGGTGAAGACACTAGAGATATTTGTGGTTTTTCCACTTTTGCAGGGGTCCTACACCCCTAACCTGTGCAAATGTAGTGTTTGCTATTATGCACCATTTCAGGCATCTGCCGGAGGTGGGGGGGTGCAGGCTTGGGCCCATTCCCCACAGATATGGGGTCTTGCTGTTTAGGAAATAGACATTAGGATGTAAGTTTAATTAGGATTAACTGGATCAGTTAATTGTTTGTTTCTTTGTTACAGAGTTTTTCTGAAAGGGAATACAGTTTGTCTGTGTTTTCCTTTTATAAATCAGCACTCTAGCATAGTGTGCAGTTCCAGGGGAGATAGAGATAGCAGAAAAAGATACCTTTTGCCCGATGAAATTAAGTCACTGAAAGCTCACCTACATAGCCTCTTGAAATATATTATAACAAGAATGAACAAGATACCTTTAGCTCCAGAATGTATTATAAAAGTTACTCTGCCTCTGCAGAGGCTCCCCTTAAGCTCACTCTTTGAACAAGGAAGTTCTAATTCAAATAAAAAGAATATTTGCATAAGACCATATCGTTATAATATTTCAGTTTTGTGGGCTCATCAATTGGAAAATGTTGATTTCTACTTCCTTTCCTTTCCTTTCCTTTCCTTTCCTTTCCTTTCCTTTCCTTTCCTTTCCTTGCCCTTATAGCCTCCCCTTCCTCCAAGGAGCTCTGGGTGTAAAACTGGGCTACCCCAATTTATCCTTTCAACAAATACTGTGAGATGTTAGGATATGAGAGCCAGTGTGATAGAGTGGCTGAGAGTGCTGGACTGGGACTCGGGATCAAGGCTGTAACTCCCACTCAGCCAAGCAGCCAACTGGGTGACTTTGCGCCAGTCACAGACTTCTGGCCCAACCTACCTCACAGGGTTGTTGCTGGAAAGATGAGATTGAGAGGAGGAGGAGTATTAAGTAAGCTGCCTTGAGTTCCTTTATAAATATGATAAATCCAGTAAATGCATGCATGCATTCATGAATGAATGAATACATACATACATACACACATACATACATACATGTGTTTGTCTGACTGTCCTGGGGTCAGCTGGAAAGCTTCATGCTGAGTCTAGGTTCTTTACTTCAGGTTCAACACTTGAGGAAACATTTTATGTTGTAGCTCCTTACAGTCAGACAGTTTATAATGCAAATGTTCTAGTTGGTTTGTTGAAAATTAGAAGAAATCTGTACCAAATTGTAGAACATTGTTTTTATCTATTTATTTAGATTGTGCAGATGAACAATTACTGTGGTCTGGGAATCGATGCAGAGTTGAGTCTAGGTTTTCATCATGCTCGGGAAGTAGAACCAGACAAATTCAACAGCAGGTATCAGTTGCTATCAAGTGCTCCTTTTCATTGGCGTTCATAGAGGAGAAAAGTATATATATTCTAATTTCGTTGACACTGCTGAGGTTGGGTTAGCCGTTTGTTCACCCTCTCATATTTTTGGTACACATGCTTGCTTTTCTCTGGGGTCTCACACATGGCTGGAGAGAGGATGTGAGTTTCAAGATGTCCTTTCGAGCAAAAACAACCTGATTCACACTCAATTGCAGGTATATGAATCAGGCGGATATAGGAGCTACTTCTGTGTGGCATCTGGCCATGACCTCTGTGAATTTGACGCCATGTGGTTGGACCTGCAGTGTGGCCGCTTCCTATGGGAACACCGTTGAACCTGATTCAAACTGTTACCAGGATATGGACTGTGGCTAGTGGCTGTTCAGAGGAACTTGCATCCCCAAATGCCAGCCATAAGTTGTTGGCCTTCCTTTCATCCAACAGCATAAAATCTGTGTAGTTCTGCTATGCATCATAATGCTGTTGTGGGTTTGCCTGGAAGCAATGCCGTTTCTCAGCTTTGGGTTCCAAGAAAAGGGTGTCATGGGCCAGAATAACTACTTAGCATTTCTAAGCTTTGCACCCTGTTGACAGCCACAACTCTGGTAATGGAACTTGCAGGTCAATAACGTAGAAAGCAAGAAAATGCAGAAGGCTAGGTGGCATTCTTGCCCCATTCTCCAGCTAAGAATGACGCACACTAGTACACACACAAACACTCTCTCTCCCCCTGCTTTCCATTTGTATGTACAGGAACAAAGAGACTGTAGTTGGAGTCAGAGGGTGCTTCCAGATGGAGGGTGCCTAGCTGAATAATGCCTTTTGATTAGCTGTGCTGTTCTGTCTTTTCCTCTGTAACACATTTCTTTCTTGTAAGAGAAAAGACAAAGGAAGCAGTGGGAGGGTTACAGATGCAAGGTGCCGGTGCCTCTCTCCTCCCCGCCTCGCCCCATACAGTTTCGGGCAGGCCAATCACATAATAACAGCCTTGTCTGGAAGGACTGGAGTCAGGGAACGAAGTGAGTGGAAGGAAAATAGGCATCATCTCAGGGTGCTGGTCACATTTCTGCAGACCTGATAGCTCCTGTCAGATCTACACCAGAGCTATACCCAATGGCAGTGGGACTGCCATTCCTAGAAGTGACAAGTTCTATGTTTCCTCCCATGCTTGGTTCTGTATTTGTACATACATTGAAATGTTATATGCATCACAAATCCATCTGTCTTCACTAAAAGGAAACCAAACCTGTGTGAGAACTGCCCTTGAAAACGTCCACCAGGTGTCCCGGGGGTGGGGGAGAGGCACGCCTAACAACATGTCCCGAACTTCACCAAAGGATTCACAGCTGTTTATGATCTCTCTCAGTTTAAGGCCAACTGAGAGACATTTGAGCCTTATTTCTTTAAACAATTCTGTGCAAGCTTATTGAGGGATAAGCCCCTTTGGCATCATTTCCAAGTAAACAAGCTGTTCTTTTCACTTCGAGTTCTATTTCTAGTTCAGAGCTCTCTGGCCATTGTTTTAATATTGCCATTTAGATAGTTATTCCGCTGGGTCATACTTTGAAACAAGAGCAAGCAGCCAAGGACAGTAGAGTCTGGTTTGAACTGTCTTTTTGTGGGGTTCAAAGCTTGCAGTTGGCCTTCGGATGGAAGTAAGTGGGGCTGTATGAAGGCTTCCTTGTGGTTGAATGTGGTGCTGGACCCACAGCTTGTATTCCATTACAGTTTGGACCTGTAGAATGACTGCTTACTTTCAGAGAAAGAAAGGAAACCCACCTGCAGACATTCCCATAAACATCCAGGAGCTTAAAGTATATTGGGGGGTGGGGGGCACACTACCCTTCCCATTCCATCTCTGTGTGTTCTACCCCCTCAGTCCCCGATCTTGCACATTGTCCGGAGGGGCATCCTGCTTATGCTCACTTGAATGGGAGTAGAACTTTGTGTATGATCGCAAGCCCTGCAGTTCTGTTTCCTTTCAGGTGGATGTGAGCAGATCTTCTCCCGGCTTTGTCACTCGGTGCAGCAGCATCAGGGACAGAGTGGGAGGGCCCCAGCTGCGGGAGAGGGCGCAGGAGGCCTGCTCTTCCCCTGCACGGTGCGAGCCCTCGTGCATGCAGAAGAATCCCTGAAGAGGGCATTTAATTTCAGGAGCAAAAGAATGGTATCGTCGAGGAAAATGAAACCAGTTGCGCAATGTCACTGTATAATGCAAATAAGAATAAATCATTAAACAAAATGCCATATGGAACTTGCCGTTTCTGTTACATGAAAACTAAATAAAAATCTCTCTCTCTAGGTTTCACAATAAAGGTGTCTATGTTAAGGTTGGACTGCAGAAAATGAGTCACACCAGAAATCTCCATAAAGAAATAAAACTTCAAGTGAATCAACATGAAGTTGAGCTTCCAAACATAGAGGGCCTTATTTTCATTAATATTCCCAGGTAAAAACCATGCATTTCTCTACATATGCAGTTGTATTGCAATGTATCCTGTGGGGTAAATATAGTGTAACTCAAAATATTAGGAAAATATCATAAACTGTTAGGTAAATCTTTAGGTTAAATGTTAATTACTAGAACATTTTGGGGATTTGTGGGTATTTTTCTATACCTCCCCCCATAACAACTTTGTCTCTAGTGAGGTAAATGTTTTCTTAATAAAATCCCATAGTTCAACCAACCCACTGACAGCCAAATCAGAAGATATGGTGGATTTTTTATGCCTTAGGAGGTTCTCTTTTCATATGGACCATGTTAAGTGGCTGAAAGTTGGGGACATTATGTAGTTGATAGAAAACAATATACTATAATAGGTGTACTTCTGTGGAAACTCTGCAATATAAAATGCATTTGGGTTAGATTTGCCACCGCACCCTAACAGACAAAGGCTTTATCTATGGTTAGTTTAAACAATCTCTTTTCATATACTGTTGTTTGAAATTGTCTTGTTTCAGTTAAGCATAATTAAGACTCATTGCTATTATCTGACTTGCACGTGCCATTTAACTCCAGTTTTTCTAAAACAGAGGCAAAAACTTCCAAACCACTCCCACTCTTGCTGGAAAAGGAACGGCTGTGGAAGCCTGAGGCTCGCTGCCTGTCATTTATTTATATATTTATAAACCAGGGTTAATGTTGCATTCAAGGGAATGAAGCAGATATGCAGTCTTGGCTTAGCCAGCACCTCACCTATAGCACTAATGCACTGATTTAAAGAGTTTGCTTGCTTGTTTGTGCATGCTTAGGTACAGGAAATGCAGAAACATGTAAAGATGTACTTAATGCATGAGCTCTGTTCTGGCAGCTCTGTTCATTCTTCCTCCGGCCTTTGTCCATTCAGCTTGGGGTCTGACCATACAGTGCTGGCTTATACTGAGGCATACCATTGATCCTTTGAGCTCAGTGCTGTTTGTTCCCGCTGCAACCGCTTTTATTGTCTCTGGCAGAGCTCTTTCCTGTCCCTGTTATCCAAAATCTTATCAATGGGCTTCCTTAGTGCAAAACATGGGCTCACACTACTGAGGGGTCACTCTTGTCAGAATTTCATGACAGAAGGATAAGATGACATGCCTGGCAAAATCATCTTCCATGTGGAGATGGAGGGACAAGAAAAGAAAAGAAAAAAAAAAAGAAAAGACACAGACACAGACAGACAGACATGCCTTACTACCAGGGTGGTGTGGAAAAAAATGGGCTGATCTTGGACAAATTGGCAGGCATTCTTTGTAGGTTTGTCTGCAGGCATCTCGAGACAAATCATTTTTGGCCAAAAATGGACAAATGTTATACACGCTGATGTTATAACCACTTCCAAAAAAACTATTGTTATTGATCTGTAATGGGTCACAGATGCATTTCTTATAGGATATATTTTTAAAGCCATTCTGTGTAATTGTAGCACCTTATCTGAGGGCTGCTGTGAATATGCGGTGATGAGGAGTTTCTTTTTTTAGCTGAGCCATGCGGCTGACTAGCTGATATAGTACAGTTGCTGTACAGATTGGGTTGATGGCAATATCTTTCGTCGTCTTCATTGCTGGGTATTTGTAGATTAGCATAAGGTTTAAATCTCACTCCCACTTTGTGTAATGTTAAATAATCGTAAAAATGGCCTTCTAAAATATCCTAAAGTGCCCTCTGCAGGTCATCAATGCAAAAACAGAGTCCACCAGAGAACTATCCACTTTCCTGATTGTTAAACTAATTAACTGCAACACTCTCATCCTGTTGCCACTATCTGGGTCTGTGTACAAACCATTCCTCCTGGAATTCTGCTCCCTTTATATCCAAATGCTTGGTAGGATAAAGACCTCTATAATACAGGCACAGTTCAGTCTACTAAAAGTAAAACACCCCTGCAGGTGAGGAAGGTCTTTACTGGTCAAATTAGTACGTCAGCCACATTGCAGTCAAATTAGTACACCCATCACACCCATCATTCCCTGTGGTCAGTGGTCTCTGTCCTAATCCAGTTTAGTATTGCCTAATACTGAGACAGTAGAAAGCATCACATGTATTTTAATGGGGCTGGATTAGGATTGAGGAGTTGCCAGTTCAAATTCTACTAGGGCTTGAAGTCCAGTGGGTGGCGCTAGGGCAAGTACTGTCATGAAGCCCACTGGACTCACAGGGTCACTCCCAGGACAAAGCAGGGAGATGGACACTGCCTCAAGCTCATTAAAGGAAAGATTTATGGGCGTCAATGTGATAAATTGTTGACAATGTTAAATTATGAGGCCTGAAAACAAATAGATGAAGCAGTGACAAACCCACTTTCAGGAGTAGATAAGGAAAATAAGGCCAGAGATTGCATTTAATCAGATGAGGCGAATCCTTTGAGCCTCTAAGGCAGCCTTCTCCAACTTGGTGTTTTTCTTAGGTTTTGGACTACAGCTCCCATGAGGCACAGCCATTGGACATGTGGGTGGGAGTTGTAGTTCAAAACCTGTGAAAAGCACCAGGTAGGGGAAAGCTGTTGTAAGGGATGAGTGGAGCAAGACAGGTCAACTAGGCTGCCCCCATGTGGCTCTGTCACAACATCCTCTCCTTGTAATGTATCCCTCAGAGGAGGTTACTTTGTGCACTGGAGTAAAAGAGTAAGCCCAGATTGCTCTTGCTTCTTTTCTTGGCCCTTTGGGGCCATGATCGGAATGGGAGATGGGCAACACGCTTCTGTCCTTGCTTCTGTAAAATATTTGAACTCCCAAGTACAAAGACTGCTCCCTGCTAAGCATTTTTATTAAAAGATGGAATCCTGTTGTGGTAGGGATGGGGGCCGTCCGGCCTGCAGGGCTTCCCATCTAGGCTGCCTGCTCCAAGGCGCCCTGCCTTTCCCTTCTCCAGGTCAGACACAGGCAGCCTTGCTCTGTGCTGGCCAAGCAAGTCCACCCTTCTCTCTGATGTCAGGGAATGGAGATTGGGGAAGGGCATGTGGGGAGGGAGGGCGCGGCCTGCCTGCTGATCCCGTCTGGCCCTGGAGTCAGAGCAGTTCCCCATTTAGCCCTCATTTGTGGTTGAGCCCAATTATGACACAGCTGTTGGTTTAGGGACATCTTATTTATTTATTTTTCAATTTATATCCTGCCTTTTTCCTACAAAGGGCTCAAGCTTACATCTCCTCCTCCATCTTATCCCCACAACAACCCTGTGAGGTAGGTTGGGCTGAGAGTCTGTGACTGGCCCAAAGCCACCCAGGTGGCTCCGTGGCTGAACGGGGACTAGAACCCAGATCGTCTGAGTCCCAGTCCCAGGCTCTTAACCACTACACCACACTGGCTCTCTTATGTTGTCCTGGCCACATTTGCACATACGCCAAACCATCCCCCAAACCTGCTCTGAGGTGTGGATTGTTTGGGGAGCCATTGGCAGTGTGCCTGCCAGACAATGGGTTCACCATGGCTTGTTTTTCTGCCCCCCCCCCCCCGTACTCTGGCTGAAATTCAAATGTCCTTCATGAAGCAGCCTCATCTCCCCTCCCTGCTCATCACTATGCATTTTGGTTTGCTGCTTTAAAAAAAATGGCTCTTTCTGCAGCTTCCTGACAGTTTAGGGGGGGAAACCCTGATGAAATGTATGCAAATTTAATGGCTGAGATGTAAATTGAGAAGAAATGTGTGCACCTGCGTGAACTGCTCCTTTACTGCAACTGCACAAATATCTCATGTTTACTTCTCAGCCCGTAAATTGGTGCCTATTTCCCCTCCATTTACTTTCCAGCCAATAAATTTGCATATTTTCTGTGGGGGTTTTAGAATTGTTAGGGAGCCCCAGTAACCACAGCACAATTTCATGCTCCAAAAGAAACTCTGAAAGTTGGCAGGAGGGAGTTAATACCCTCCCCCTTTCTAGAAAATCTGGAGACTTGGGGAGGCAGTATACCAAGAACCGTCAGTTAATCAGTTAATAGCTGGAGGATCGCCTTGCATAGGGGGAGAGGCTGCTCCCCCTTTTGGTACACCCTCTTTTGCCTACTTTCTCCCCTTTACTGGTGCTTTTCAGTCAGCAGCTCTGTGCGAATTAGCCTGTATGCAGTCTCACCTGATCAACCTATGAGCTGCTCCACTTCACTCTCCTTTCACCAGCTTAAGTAGACAAGGAAGTTACCCAGACAAGGCTACATGTATTAGATAGCCCCAAGAGTGCTCTTCCAAAAGACTATTGAGGACCGTGACAACAGTGATGACAAGGATGAGAAACAGAATTGTGTAGTTTTCTGAGGCAGCATTAGCTTTTAGAATGGGTGGCAAACCAGTGACAGTCACTCCAAAGTCCCACTTTGCTATCAGTCAGTGGGCTGTCAGCAGTGCATCTGAGATTATAAAGAGTGATGGGAAGTTGCCAGTCTTGCTGACTGCCTCAGAAGACAGTCCTTCCACCCATCATGATGTTGCTTTACTGGGGTCGAATGACACAACACCCTTTTGTGGATTGTGCAACCCGTAAGAAGCCATGGGTTATTAGGGTGACTTGTTGTTTCAAAATAAGCCAGAAGGAGGCAGGCTGGGTTTGGATAGTTAGCCAAAATGATTTCTTGTATCAGGCAAACCAGGTCTACCAGTTTTTTGCAAATGGACTTCCTGGGGGGAAAAAAAGTTACTAATGGCTACCTTGTTTCATTCTGCTTAGTTGGGGATCAGGTGCTGATCTTTGGGGATCTGATAATGATAATCGGTTTGAGAAACCAAGAATCGATGATGGCTTGCTGGAAGTTGTTGGTGTCACTGGAGTTGTTCATATGGTAAGTCCAGTATTTAACACCAGTGCATTTGATTAAATGCATCTGAATCATTAGCACCCAATTTCTAAATGTTTCCTGGATTTGATCCATTCATAAACACAGTGTGCTACCAACTTTAATAGCATTTATTCCACTAGACTTGACACAGAATGGTTTAACCTGTAAGTCAAATAGCATTGGTATTTAAATGAAAAGAATACCCTGCATTGTTGGCAAAAATGCTGTGAAGCTATAATGCTTTGAAATGTTTCATGAGTGGAAAAATACCTTTAAAGTTATTTCTAAAACTGTAACATCCAGTTTTAAATAGAGAGTATTTCTGGACTATTTGGCAGCTAATAAATAAATAAGGGGTTTATCATAACATTAATACTTGTTAAGATAGTGTGACAGGGGAGTGTGGCACTGGTGATACTCTTGGTCCTCCCAGGATAATTGATCCTGTGATCAATTATCCTTTTGATAATTGATTGCAGGATCCTTCTGGGGCAACTCTCTGAGTTGGGAATGGGGGGTACTGTGGTTCACCCTCTTCTTAGAGAGTCTTCCCCAGAAGGTGATGCTTGGGAAATATTGTTCAGCTCTGTGGATTCTGCTGTGTGGAGTTCCTCAGGAGTCTGTTCTGCCCCCCGTGTTATTTAACATCTACGTGAAACCACTGCGTGGGGTCATCTGGGGTATTGGGGTGCACTGCCATCGGTATGCTGATGGCACGCAGCTCTCTTTCTCCTTTCCATTGTCAGCAGGTGAGGCTGTAGCTGTACTGAACCCGCGCCTGGCTGCAACCATGGACTGGAGGAGGGCTAACAAAGTGCAGCTCAGTGCTGACAAAACTGAGATGCTGTTGGTGGGTGGTCCTCTGACTGGATGGATGGAGTTCAGCCAGATCTAGGTGGAGTTACACTCCCCCTGAAGGAGCAGGTTCATAGCCTGGGGACTCCCTTTGATTCATCTGAGTCATTCTAGGCTCGGGTGGCCTCAGTGGCTCAGTGCACCTTCTACCAGCTGCAGCTGGTGGTCCAGCTACACCTCTATCTGGACAGGAATAGCCTGGTTTCAGTAATCTACCCACTGGTCACCTCTAAATTAGATGGCTGCCGTGCACTCTGGGTAGAGCTGCCCTTGAAGAGAAGCTGCAGAATGTGGCAGCCGGATTAATAAGTGGTACCCATAATAAGTGGGATCATATGACCGATTCTCACCTGCCTGCATTGGCTGCCTGGATGCTTCTGGGCCCAATTCAAGGTGCTGGTTTTAACCTGTACATGGATTGGGACCACCAAACTTGATGGAGTACCTCTCCCAACAGCAGCCTACCAGGAGATAACGCTCAACATCCAGAACCTTCCTGTGAGTGCCAAATCCAAGGGATGCTTGAAGGGCAGCAACAAGGGGGAGAGCTTTGTGGTCCCCCCCCCCACATGGAGATACTTCACTTCTGTGGCTTTCCTGGGGCCGACCTTGTCACCTTTTTGGCACCAGTTTAAGATTGCCCTTTATACTGGGGCTTTTAAAGATAGACTTGGATATCTAGGGGCTTGAGGGGATTACCCCCTCAAGTATTTTTCTTTTACAGAGTTATTCTTCATGGTATATTTTTAACTTTTTATCTTTCTGTTTTGGTAAGATTTTATTGCACTTTTATTGTATTTTACTATATTGTTTTTGTGTACTGCTGTAAACCTGCCAGGAAGCTTCAGCTATTGGACGGTATAGGAATGAAAATAATGATAATGACAATCTGTTGGTTTTTTACAAATGATTCTTCTGACTAGACTGTTCTCAACAGGGTCAAGTGCAGGGAGGCCTCCGTTCAGGCATCCGGATAGCGCAAGGTTCCTACTTCCGTGTAACTCTTCTGAAACCGATTCCCGTACAAGTAGATGGAGAACCCTGGATTCAGCCACCAGGCCAGATCATAATTTCTGTCGCAGGACCAAAGGTATTTGTACATGTCTTAAGTCAAACATGCTTCATTCATTTAAAGAAATGGATCTCTCAGAATCATTGCCCTTAAAAACATACAACTTACACCTAATAGACAGTAAATATTAAAAACATTTCTTCAGGTTTCCCTTCTTCAGGTATGACACATCTCAGCATATTGGCCCAAGATACACACGAGTGTTGTGTCTGCTGCTTCAGTCCTCTGCTTGGTATATCATGATTTAGAAGACTTCCTATGTGAATTAACCAGAATTAATTAGGTTAATTAACCAGTGTGCCCCACTGCATTCACACTGGGAGGCTATGGTTACTTCACTCAGAAGTTTTCATCCATGCTGTGCCAGGAAGTGGGGTGCAGATACAAGGCTTAACAAGTGGGGTGTGTTGTGTTAAACTGGACCACATTCTCACTGTCTGAGATAAAGTTGTGTCTCGGATGTATCACTTCAGACTGCAGGAGGAGACTAACAGTAACGCAATGATTTTCCATGCAAAACCCTTCCTCTACCTAGAATACCAGCTTGGCCAGAGTTTTTCTTCCAGACATCTAGATCTCGTTGTACAAAATGTTTTATGTATGAAGTAGCAGTCATGCTGGTGAGCCCTCATTAAGAACCTAAAATGATACAGCGAGTTGGAATGGAAGCCTGAAAACTCCTAGTGTTCACCCAGCCATTCACATGCTAGTTCTATCATCTTCACAGTTGCCTGATTCATATGTTCTTAGAAAGAAGCACATGTTAAAGACTGAGTAAATATATACTTCTTTGCTATGTTCTCTCTCTCCCTCCCTCCCTCTGAGTGTATGAGAAACAGGGGGGGGTATTTTTTCCATGTGTATATGCTGTGACATAGTTCAGAACCCATGTCAATTATGCCATTGAATTTTATTTTTATTTTTAATATTTTTAATTTTAATTTTTAAGAAACTACCTACAGTTGCATGTGAGGCAGTCTTTTCCTATGCATTTTGCTACTATAGATAAATATAAAAGAAGAGACCCGGATCTAAAACTGTGGTCGATTTTTAAAGTACCTATGGTTCCTTCAGATAAAGATGCATTTGCCTAAATGTTGTCTTTAACCAATGCTTGTTACAGGTGCGCATGTTAAAGAAATCAAAACAGAAACAGAAAAAAACTGGAAACGTGAAGGAGTCAAAGACGGAGAGCGCGTCAGTTGGTGAAGTGGGGCGCTGATGGAAAAGGAAAGCTGTGGAGCCAGTGTGGCGCCCTGCTCTGGATGAAGGGGAGTCTACCCGGTAAAGCTGCACTGCACTGCTCAGGCCAAGATGGGCTGCTGCTCTGTCCCACATTGCGCTCCCGCGACCACCCCGTGGCTGACGCGAGACAGATCCACACATCACAAATTGATCAGAGACCTCTGCACTGGGTAGCCCTTCCGCAATTCATTCACCCATTTTTGCTTTATGCAACAAGTGAATAAAGCAGAGATCACATTATAATGTGCTTTTTATACTGTTCCCCCCCCCCCACACACACACTACTATTTCCTCCCTGGAAGCAGCTTATTTTATAAAAATAAGTTTTTCGCCCTGTTAAGCCATTAAAATATCATTCCCTGTTTGAAGGTGTAAGCCAAACAACTGTAATGAAGGCCGTGCAGAATGGATGATTTTATGTTGCTGATTAGTTGTGCAAAGATGCTTCAAATCATTTGGCTCCTGCGGCAGCAACCTGTCCTCTGTTCTGCGGGTGCTGCTGCCAGTGCACCCACTTCACTACCAAATTTCCTGGCCATTCCTACTCTGGTGGGGGGGGGCGCTCATGGCCCCACACGGGGGGATCCAGCAGCTTGTGCCTCTCCAGATTGCCATGCACAAATTGCTCACATTCCCCATCTTGGCTGGCAATGGCTGGATGCGATGCAGTGGAGACCTGGCAGGGAGACATGCTCAGGCAAACGGGATGGAGAGTGACAGCTTAGCATGGACTGAGCCCCCTCCCCTCCCGTTCGTCGCATTTGTGTGCCATGCTTCCTTGTTCCACACTACTCGATGAAACAGCAGCAACGGGGAAGCTCTCCTGCTGTACTTTTGTCTATTTTTCTATTGCAGACCCTTTTATATGCACTACAATATTTTGTTTTTCTGCAGCAATGCATCATTTGTTCATAATTTTGGTTTCTAGTTTGAGGTTTCTAATTTCATTCCTTAAAATCTTTTAACTGTGTGAGACTGATACTGGCAACCCTAATGCCAAATCTAGAATGTGTAGTTTATGGCACAATAGAGTAAACTAATCTATTTCAGCATTAATATGTATATCTTTATATCTGTATATAGATGCAGATATGTAGATAGATATAATATTGATACACTAAGTTGAAAGATGTATTAGTTTATTCTCTGTTGAGTAATGTTCTAAATTTTGTTTCTTTTAATCACTCCTTCTGATCTCTGGCTTTGTCCTTGTTGGGTATGAAACTGGTTGTGGTTGGCTGTATACTGATTGTATAGAAAAAAAACAAGACATTGAGAGATCTGTAGTGATAAGACACATTTTCTGTCTTAATGCCAGTAATTGTGAGGTAGTATTTGCTTACATGTTTTCCACACCAGTTTCACTTTGGCATTTCTTAGTATTTTGAGTTCTAGAGGATCTTTTCTATCCTTGATATTAGTTAACATTACACAAAATGTTACTATGATCTGCATTCAAATGTTGCTATGATCTTAATAGTAAGCAATAGTTTATAGTTACAAGAACAAACCACAGTGACCCTTGGGCTCTCCTGCTCCCCATTTTCTTGCTTTGGTGCATCTGCAAGGAGGCCACTGCTATTTTTGATTAACCACACATTGTACACTTTGTCATATCTGAACCTAGGCAAACTATGGGCAATCATACTCTTGCTTGTTTAATTGTTGTTTAAGCAAAAGTTAAGCTTAACCACAGTTTAAGGTTTTGATGCACCACTCAACTGTAGCTGATCAAAACTTCTGAACTCCTCATGGCCAAAGTCAATTGTAGCCAGTATTGTTTTGTTGCTGGAAGAAACCACAGAAAGCAACCTAAGCATGGGAGTTGGCTTGAGTTCAGTATTATTTCACATAGCTGTAATAAAAGATGGACATACTTTAGCAGAATATTCCTCTCCGGGGGGTGGGGAACCTCCTGAATGGTGCCACATTATGGAGAAATATCATGACCCATGAATACCAAAGCAGTAGCAGTAGCACCAAGCACTCTCATAATCATTACGCAGATGCACGATGGCACCTTTCAGGTTTTAAAAGGCTCCCCATTGCACAGATGCTGAAGCTGCCTTTCTCCATCTGGCAATGGCCAGAGAAGTCCTTTCCTGCGGCTGTCCCAGAAGCTGTAGGACTACTTCACAGCCATCTACTCTAATACCCCATCTGTGTGTATTTAAGGAGAACAGGTCAGCCTTTTGCCGATTGCATTCAGAGGCGGGGAGAGGGCATGCACGACACTAGAAGAAAATTGGCACTTAGACACTTCCTTCCTGCCGCCAAATGTTCAGAATGGTGCGGCTAGGCAGAGGAGGGCTCACCATGTGCTCCCCTTGATATTGCAGACACTAGTGAGGAGGTGCCTGGAACACTAGCGCAGGCCTCTTGCAACCCAGAGGACCCGCAGAAGTAGCTCTGGTTGCAGGAGGCATGGCTGTTTGCAGCCGCTCTCACCAGCTGTGTGATGGCTGCCTCCACAGCCGCTTCTGCACGAAAGAAGCACGTGCTGTTGCTTTGCTGCTGTGGTATCGAGATTCTTCTGGAAGAACCAGGATGGACGCAAAGGTGCTTCAATAGACCCACCTAACCCAAAGGACCTTAACTAGACTCGATGCGTACCAGCTCTTGGGGCCCACATTTCTTCCAGCATCACCTGTGGATCCATTGCCTGTTGCACTCCATTTTCACCAAGTCTCTTTTTATTCATTGCATGTTACACAGCAAGGACTGCAAACTACAGGCAGCCAGTTACAGCCAACTTGTCTTTATGCATCTGTCTTCCGAATGATTAGACTACATTGTGGTTTGTACATACTTCTGCAATGCCCGGAATAAAACTGGGCAATTGTGCAAGTTTTGTAAAAGATTCTCATGTAATTTTAAAAATGGAATTGTCTCTTTCATGGATGGCAGAAGTTTAAAGCTCTTGATAATTAGGGTTTGCAAGCAAAATATAGAATGGAAATATTCATTACAAATGTCTGTGAACTAGTCTTTTACAATTAAATATAGTCCCCCCCACACACAGAGATGCACCATATTTTTAAGCTACCAGAATCATACTCCTATTTTTCTTTTATCCAATCTAAATTGTCATACAGCTTGGCCAGACTCCAACAAACTGCAAAAATGAGTTCCCAGAGCAAGAGAAGGATTTAAATTTGCTTTTCTCAAATAGCAGTGCCCCCATATCATGGGGCAGCCTTCCCTAGCCTGACTTTCAGTGTGTTAGACTGCAACTGTTAGAGTTCCAATCCTACATTTCTGGAAGGTAGCAGGCTGGGGAGGATTGCCATATTTATTCTGAAAATTGCCTTCAGTAGCTCTTTGGTTCTCACTCTGCATTTTCTTCTTCTGCAGTTACTTACTTATAAATCCACCTTGCAAGCTGAATAAAAGACAGTTGGTTTGTACAGTTGGTGATTTTCACTGCCAGTCAGTGAAATAGCACAATATTTTTGAAATGTGACCGCTTCCCCAAATACCTAAATTGCGAATGATAGAAATTGCAAAAGCATGCGCTGTACATTTGTCAGCAGAGGTTTAAATTCACCTCAACCAATTACTGCTTCTGAACTTGCATAAGTATTGTGCAGTTTAATACTTACTAGTCCAATAGAATAACTTTGCACTCTGCTAAAAGGCCATATTCAGCAGAATCTAAATAAATGTCAAGTGACATTAGTTTATACTGAAGTGGCCACCTGTTTTCTCTGTGGGCCAACTCAATCCTTCATCTGTGAACTCTGCTCTCCAAAACAAATTATACTGGCACACAAAACTGTACTTGTAGCAGGGCAGAGTTTCACTTCCTCAAATGCTTTGCCATCCAATCCATTGATGATGCATTCTTTGCATACATTTAATGAGTATGTATGTAGACATAATTGCATGACTTCATTTAGAAACTCTAAATTAGTCCCTGGACCAGTTCCACATCAGGTTAGAGAAAAGCTTATGCTGCAATTATTCTTTTTTTTTTTTTTTGTGGGGGAGGGTGGTTAAGTTTTAAGGTATGAGCTGAGATCCAAAGAGTGATGCTGAGACTTGTTCGGTGCCCCTGAGGTGGCACTACTACTTTTCAAACTAAGGAGTGTTTCAGTAGTAACTGAATACGAGTAATACAAGTTTTTCAAGGATGCGCGCGCGCGCACGCGCTCTCTCTCTCTCTCTCTCTCTCTCTCTCTCTCTCTCTCTCTCTCTCTCACACACACACACACACACACACACACACACACACACACACACACCAATCACAGTTAAGCACTTTTAAACCCTGTTACTCTCTGTGAAGAGAGAAGTTAAGCATTCTCTTAACTCTTCTATTGAAATGGAATGTAACTTGAACTGATCAGCCTTAGCAGCCTGGATTGTGCCCATAGTTTTGATTGTATTACTTTGCCATTCTGAATTCTCTGGCTTAATGCCAAAAATGGGGGGGGGGTGATTGAAATAATTCAGAACATTGAGGTGTCTGCTCCAAATCTCACAGTATCTTGGGTGTCTGTCATCATTAGCAAATGTCATTCACTAAAACAAAAGGCACAGTGCTGGACTGGAGCAAAAAACTAGTCCATTCTTAGTTTTTGATATTTGTAATGCTAGACTTAAGTATGTGTTACTAAGTTTATTAAAGATCCCCAAGCTGTGCTTCCTAAATTAAGTTTACATGGAACTGTATATGGAATATGTCTTTTTGGTAAGATTTAAGCTCAAGAACACTTTATCACTTTGGAGGGGTTTTGCTTTTTTTAAGGATTGTGATATATCAGAGATTTTTTAGAGATTTGTGATTATGAAGCATTCAGATTAGAAGAGAGTATTACTTCATATATTTTCATCTAAAAAGTGTTTTGGTATATTTTCATTACACTGTTGCTAAAAGAGATATGGACTGAAAAGCTGGGATCCTAAAAAATGAACTCTATGGCTTGTACCATACGTTGTTTATGCTTAATGCATTTATTCCTAAACGGTGTACTTTATTAAAGTGCGGTGTGTATTTGCCTGGGCATTACAAATTACATGCTCATTTGCACTACAGAATGCTTCTCTGTGTGACTTGCGGCCTGTGTAGGGATAAGGTGCATTTCCTGCCAATTTCTGCCTTCCTCGTTAGGTGGGTTGCCATTGCCATTCCCATCATTTTTGTCCCAGTAGCCCATCTGCCTCTGGCCTCCCTGAAGATCTTGGCTCGCCAAAGCAGGAGCTTGCTTGTGCGCCTTCCCTTTCCCAGCACTAGCTACGCTTCCGCATACGCACCAGGATAAACAGGGCGACCGCTCACTGAGGCTTTGCTTTGCAAAAGAACCGTGACTGGTGTAGGTGGCCATGGATGGTGCCGACCATGGTGAAAGCTAAGAGGGGAGTGAAGAGTCACTCTGGGAACAGAGAGGGAAGGACCGCATACTCCTGGTACACAAGCTGACATTCACGTGTAACTGGCATTACTTTGGCAGTGGGCCTTTGCTCCACCAAATGAAGCTGGGACTGGGGCCGCTTGCCACGTTATGTCTTTGTCCACAGTGCAGCTGGTCCACACGTACGTGCGGGATGAGTAACTACTAATGTAGAATTGGTCATATCAGTGTGTGTGTGTGTAGATGTTTTAGAAAATAAATGCATGGATTGGCTTGTTTGACATGAATTAAAAAAATAAAAGCATAGGAAGGAAGGAAGGAAGGAAGGACGGAAGGACGGAAGGACGGAAGGACGATCACTGCTAGTGTAGTTTTTCTTACTGAACAAAGATACTTCTATCTGCACATATAAGCCTGGATGCGCATTCTCAAAAACAGAATGCTGGAATCAGCCTTCCCGAAGAGCTTTTTGAAATCAGGTCTGTTACTGATTTTAGACCATGTTGCTGCTGTCGTTGTCATTGCTAAGATCTACATTCATTGTTTACAGCTTCTTTCATTTGCACTTGAAAATATAAAAGAGATGGTATTATATTTTGTATAGCTGATTGCAAACTCTTTTGGCTTTTTAAGCCCTTACATAGCAGGAAAGATATATTTTGGATTTGAGATCTTGCCTGTAATATATGGCTAGACATTCAGCTTGATCATTTTAGTGTGTCCAGTTGTGCCTATTTAGCTGAACTTTCCTCCTAGGCAAATTCAGGAGGGAAATAGAGTCAGGACTTCTGTAGTTGATCCTATAGGCTATGAATAAGCCAACTGAAAGTTCACTTTAAGTCCAGATGAAAATTGCCTTTGAAGATATTCAAAGCAAAGCCCTGTTCTCTCCAGCAGAGTGGGAGATGAGGGTTGTGCTGGCCCACTGTTAGTGTCCTGGTCTGAACTACAGGGCCCAGCATCCCCGTCCTAGGACCCTACAGGTGCATTGGGCTCCCAGTGTTCTCAGCCAGCATGACCATTTGAGGACACCAGTTTGGGGAAGGCAGGTGTGGCCCATGCACTCGCTTTTGTAACCGGGGAGGTCTAATTTATGGACCCCACAGCAGCCTGGTGCAGGGATATATAAGACTGAATTTACATACTTTCCAAGGCCATTCATGGGAATTTTATGAGAATTCATGGTTGTGATTGTGCTGCCTCCACCTTCCTGCAACAGGCTGATCTACATTAAGCTGAAGAACAAAAGGCCAAGTACTGACAGTTTTCTGACCTAAAGCAGCTTAAACCCAATTAAATCTGCTTGTGCTGAGGAAGGTGTATTTAGCACTCCCTCTGCACTTTTTCCTTTGCCTCCAATGCTACTATTAGTTTATACATGACATAAACTTTGGGAGGTGCTTTGGGGTGTAGAAATGGCCAGGGGAAGGAACATTTTTTTGTTTTTTTAAATCCTTTCCAAATGGCAGCCTAAAGTCACTTGCGGATCACCTTTGGCTCTGAGTTTTGAAAATAAAAAACCTAATAAGCTGTGGAGATCAGATTATGGCTCTCCAACCAGTGTTGCATCTAGTGGGATGACATCAGCTTGCATGCATTTACTCCAGACTGATTAAATCAGATTGTGAATCAGGTTATCCTGTAATAGCTGCTGCGTTCATTCATTGTGGTTCTTGAGTTGACTGTAAAGCCATTCTTTGCATTGCTTGCAGTAGCACAACTATTTTGATGTTTACAGGGTGGTGACTGGTGATTGTAAACCTCCTTATCGGTGCGCTGCTTCCATGGGAAGGTTTATGCTTCTTGCTTAGGACAATGAATGGAATAATTGTCTTTCTTGACCCAGCCTCCAAAGTAGAACCTTTCAAAGCTGTGTGTAGCTGCAGATGAAGAATGCACAGAGTTTGTACTAGCATAAATATTAAACAGAATATTTCTATTTAGATGGTTTATATTTTCCGAAGATAATTTATAAGGAAGCTTTTATATACAATGGAAGTGTTAATGTAAATGCTAATTCAAATAATCATCATCTAATCAAACTTGCTAACAGAGAACTTATTTCCAAGTGCAAAAGTTGTGTTCGTAGTTTCTATTACACTGCTTTTTTTTTTTTTTTTTTTGCAACTTTTCAAAGCACAACAGCTGCACATACTAAATTTTCTGCACGCATCTTGCTTCCATCCATACACAGGCCAATTTGTCTATGAACACACACCTGGCTGAGGTTTGTTGTGCTGTATGCGCATGGTAAACTGCACATGTTGTGACCAGGGTGATCACATGTTCTCAGTGCTTACATTATTGCCTATATGGAGGAGGAATTTGGCATGGGTTAAGAGGCCCTTTTGAGCAAAGATGAAAACTTTCAGTGTGTGCATTGCATTGTATGTACTAACTTTATGCAAACCTTCCTTTCAAATTTTCTGGAAAATACAAACGGCTTCTTAGCTTTAAATTTCTGTTTAGCGGGGCTAATTCCTTTCAGTCAGCAAATTTCAAACCAAGCAGGCCTGCCAAGGCTTAGCATTGCTCCTGAGCCCCAAGAACATGCTTGCCCTTACGGTCTCAAAAAGGGGACCCCAGCACCCAGAGGGTTCCCCAGAAGACAGTGTGAAAAGCTACACTTTGAGGGAATGGGATGGTTCTTAGGGGATAATTACAGCTCAATGTTCTGGCTTTTTTTTTTTTTGGTCATCTTTCAAAAAGGTGGTTAAACCAAATTGTCTTAAGTGGCTGTGCTAGATTGTAGTCACGAGTAAGGAACAAACACCCTCCAGTGTTCCAGAAATCAGGATTGTCCCATTTCTTAAATTAGATGGATAAATCAGTGCTTAAGAAATGAGTGAGTGTCCTCATTTGGCTTATGACAAATTTTTAAAAACAGTCATAGTTTTACTTCTTTGTAACTAAAAAGATCTCTAGAAACATTCAAGGTTAAAAGCCCCTCAGGAACCTTTAGGAACTAGTGAGAATGCAACCTCAGGGCTTATCCACGCCACAAATATGTTGTTGTACCACATTTGACTTCCCCCAAGGAATCCTCAGAGGTGTAATTCGGTGAGGTTCTCCAGAATGGCCGGGGTTTTCGGAGGGTGTGTGTGGCTCGAGGCAGACAGTGACTGTTAAGGCCGTTCCTCTGTGAATGCAGCTGACTCTGAGGAAGAGAAGGTGATTAGAGACGCAGTAGCAAAAGCCCAAGTTTATTCCGTATGCACCTGGCCACTAGTCTACAGCTAATCTTGATTTTAGCCAGACTGTAAATCATTTACTCCTGCAGCTCATGCAGCGGCTTCGCTTGTAACAGGGGCAGGAGAGGACATAGGTGCAGGGAGGAAATTCCAGAGAGGCAATTTCAGCTCAATCCGGAGGCAAAGGTGAGGCCAGGCAAAGTATTCCCAGAGGCAGAGGCTGAACTTTGCACCCACTAAAGCTGCCGTGCTAACTCTGAGAGCTGCAGAACACCTGGGGAACATAGGAGACCTGGGCATGGCAGCTTTTCCTTGTACCTTCTCTTAGCCAGGCCTTTTCTAATATCAGTCTAAGATTAGTGGCCCAAACCGCTGAATCTGTAGTGCTTTGTATACATAGGGTGTGTGTGAGGATTTGTATGTGCTTGCCAAAGAGATGCCTTAGAAGGAGGCCTGCATTTGAAAAAAAGATGAGAAACGTCGAGGCAATGCATTGCATTGAGCCATCTAGCAAATACCTTGCAGAGCATTCCTGATCATGCCACACAATTGGGCAAAGCTGGTCACCTGGACTGGTTTGCCTCATGTAGTGCTTGCTGTTTGCAAATTGTGTGCTAAACTATTTGCTCATGAGACATAGTTTTCTTGTAAAAATTAGGTGAACACTGTTTCCACCTTGTGTGCCTAAAGCAGAAGCTAGAAATGCGCATCATACGTGTTTGCTTGTTCTTCTGTCTTAAACAGGGTTTTGTTGTGTACCATTTTCGAGTTGTCTGCGCTGCACACCACTTTTCTTGTCTTGGGGTGATGAGTCCTGAAACGCAATGTCTGTAAAAATTATTTATATGACGTGCTTCCTTTTTTATTTAAATATCAGTTTGTCTTCAAAGTATATCCTTAGGAAGAGTCTGTATATATTTTTGTTATGTATTTGTGTTTGGCCCCATTTTGATTGTATATTTTGCACTGATTTAAAATTCTGTAACAATTCCGTATCAAGTGCTTTTGAGTCTTGGACATCTGTTTAGAATTTTTCTGTGATGAATATAACAATTTTTGTTGTACCATGAATATTTTGGTCCTTTGTATTGTGTTGCGACAGAAAGACTTGCAAACAGCCATTCCCCTGGTCAACCTGTCATGTGAATTTGCTCGTTTTTAGGTCCAAAAGAACCAGCATGTGAACATGCAACAACTGAGTGTGTCCGATGGACTGATCACTTCTTCCATCTCCCTTGCCTATGCTGACAAGAGAGGACCCTTTGAATGCATACACCCTGTGACTGAAATACTCAAATGGGATCTGCAAGAAAACATTGCTGTGTGACAGGCGCTCTTTGCAGTGGTTCAGCTGGGCTGTTCCATTCCCCGTCCCCTGCAAGAGTCAGTGGGCAAGCATTCCATGGGCTATTTGAGGAAGGGAGGTCCTTAGGGTTCTTCCAAGGTAATTTTTGTACTTCTACAAAGCTAGAGTTTCTGCAGAGTTGGCCTCTACTGCCCTCTTGTGTGTGGGTGATGCTGCTCTTTGTCATGGTCTCTGGGTGAATGCACAGATGACCACTCGAAGAATGGCAGTTACAGGTATGCAACCTGCCCTTTTTGTTGATTACATAATTAATAGTAATTATGGCAGAGATAGGCAGAACTGTTTCCTCTTCAGTCCACATAAGAACTTAGGCTAGTGACACATGGCGGTATCCCATTTAATAATCACAATAGCCCTGGACTTCAGAGGATTCAAGGAAGGCATTCTTGAATCCCTTCTGAGTACCATTCAGAAACGGTGTAGCTTATCGGGCAGGGGAAATAAGTGGCTTGCGCTCTACTGCTCCTTAGCGTGAGCACTGAGATTTGAACCAGAGCTGGGGAACATCTGGCCTTTGAGATGATGACAGCTCCTATCAACCCTAGATAGCCAGCCCAGTCAGTGCTGAGAAATTATAGAAATGGCTGTTGAACCACATCTGGTCTTTGTAGTCTAATGCTAAGCTGGTACATGTGGAACCTGCAACAAAACGTTGCAGTACTGTATGCTCCTGTCCTTAAGAAAACTAAGATCATGGCATTCGGTCCTATCACTTCCTGGCAAATAGATGGGAAAGAAATGGAGGTAGTGACAGATTTTATTTTCCTGGGCTCCACTATCACCACAGACGGGGACTGCAGCCAAGAAATTAAAAGATGCTTGCTCCTGGGGAGGAAAGCTATGGCAAATCTAGATAGCATACTAAAACGCAGAGACATCACCCTGCCAACAAAAGTGCGTATAGTCAAGGCTATGGTTTTCCCAGTTGCAATGTATGGCTGTGAAAGCTGGACCATAAGGAAGGCTGAGCGCTGAAGAACTGAGGCCTTTGAATTGTGGTGCTGGAGGAGACTCCTGCGAGTCCTTTGGACTGCAAGGTGATCAAACCAGTCAGTCTTAGAGGAGATCAACCCTGACTGCTCTTTAGAAGGCCATATCCTGAAGATGAAACTCAAATACTTTGGCCACCTAATGAGAAGGAAGGACTCCCTGGAGAAGAGCCTAATGCTGGGAACAATAGATGGCAAAAGGAGAAGGGGACAACAAAGGATGGGGTGGCTAGATGGAGTCACTGGAGTGGTGGGTGTGGGCTTGGGTGGACTCTGAGGGATGGTGGAGGACAGGAGAGCCTGGAGGAATGTTGTCCATGGGGTCATGATTGGTTGGGCACGACTTTGCAACTAAACAAAAAAAAATGCTCCTGCCCAATACTTCAGTTAGTCAGCTATGTCTCCTTCCAAGATGCTCCAGTCCACCCACTTTCCTGTTCCCTTCTTCCCACCAACTGTTGGTGTTTCGTGGTCACTGTCTGTCCTCATTGGACTGCAAGTCTTCCCTTGCTCTTTCCCCCCCTATTTTTTCCTACTTCTGCAAACCTTAAGGTTCTTCGTCGTGACCTCTGTGCATCACACCTATGGGTACTGCGCCTGTGCAGTGCCTTTGGCCGGAAGATTGATAGCTAATGGTTTGGCGGGAAAACTCCGCTCCCCTCCCCCTAGCAGTAACTATGTAGCAGAGTGTCTGCCATTTTCCAGTCTTTGCAACCGCCGTTCGTAGTCCAGGGATGCCTTTATGATCCCTTGGAACAATATGAACTTTTATGCTTTCCCCCGATTCCCCTCATTATGAGAGTAATAGCAAAGATAATCCACGACGGAGCCACAGGACTGCTAATAACTCCTTGGTGGCCACGCCAACCATGGTTTTCGACACTTCTTCACATTTCTCGAGAAGAATACCTTCAACTTCCTCCCATTCCTTATTTTTTTAAAATATATTTTATTAACATTTTAAACTAACACTAAAAAACATCAAACATGGCAAACATTGGATTTACTGGGTTAACCTCCTACTACATATTTTTTAACATTCTCAAGTCAAATTTCAAATCAGTTTATAATAGTTTAAAAAACATCTCTAAATTTACGCCAATTCCCGTTTCTCCAGCTAATTATAGAAAGAGTCCCAAGTTCGATAGAAATCAGTATCCTCTTTCTCCTTCAACAATAAAGTCAATCTTTCCATTTCTGCACAGTCCAAGATCTCACTGTTCCAATATTGAGCAAATGCAATCCTTGCCGCTGTGATTAGATGCAGTATCAGATACATTTCCTGTCTGTTAACGTCTTCTGGTATGATGCCTAACAAGAAAACTTTGGGTTTAAAGACAAAGGGTTTTTGTAATATTTCCTCCATCCATGTATTTTAATCCAGTATTTTTTGCATTATCACAAGTCCACCACATATGATAAAATGTACCCACTTTACGTTTACATTTCCAACATCTATTTGACATATTTGGAAACATCTTAGCTAATCGACTTTGTGACAAATACCATCTATAGAACTTTTTATATAAATTTTCTTTATATGAAGTTGCTAATGTTGCTTTAATGTTTCTTTCCCATAGTTTTTGCCACTTTTCTAGTTCAACATTAAATCCAAAGTTTTGTGCCCACGTTATCATAGTTTCCTTACCCTGTTCTCCTTCCACTGTCAAGTAAAAAATCATATAGTCTTTTAATAATTTTCTCATCTGTTTTAAGCATCACTTGATCAAATTCTGTTAGGTCTTTGTAGAACCCCCATGTTTTACAATCTTTAGCATATCTCGATTGCATCTGTACCTTATACCACCAGGAAATATTAAGTCCTTGTTCTTGTATTTCTTGCTCCAGTTTCAGGCCACCATCCTTCTCCAAGATATCGCCATATCTTATGATCTTTTCAAAGTTCAATACATTTGGATATACAAAAGCTTCCATAGGTGAAAGCCATCTTGGTAATTTATTATACAGTTTTAGCTTAGTTTTTCCCACACTGACATTAAAGATCTTCTAATAAAATGACTCAGAAACGACCCATGTGACTTAGCTTTTTCATACCACAGATAAGCATGCCATCCCATCTGTAAGTCATGAACTTCAAGATACAAAATTCTCTTATTTTGCAACATTATCCATTCTTTTAGCCAAGTTAGAACAGATGCTTGGTAATACAAGATCCAATAAGGAAGACCAAAACCTCCATTCTTTTTAGCTTCCTGAAGCATTTTTAATTTAATCCTTGGTTTCTTTTTTCTCCAGATAAATCTTGAGATATAAAAATTTAAGTCATCAAATAATTTTTTATCAATTTTTACGGGAATCATTTGAAACAGAAACAGAAGTTTAGGTAATATGTTCATTTTAACAAGTGCTGTTCTTCCCATCAAAGGTAATTGTAAATTGGCCCATTTTTCCAAAACATCTTTAATATCCTTCAATAATTTATCATAATTATCTTCTTTCAAAGTGGTACATTTGGGTAGATTCCCAAGTATTTAACCTTTTTAACAATCTGCAAATCTACTTGTTCCTGGAGTCTTTTTGTTCTTGTGTAAGGTTTTTAACTAACAATTTCATTTTTTTCTCTATTTTCATTCCCGTAGCTTCACCATATTCCTCAATCCGTTGTAGAAGTTTAGGCATTGTTACAGAAGGTTCCTCCGTTATAAAAACCAAATCATCCGCAAAGGCTTGCAATTTATAACTTTCGTCCCTAATTCTAGTTCCTTTGATGTCCTTGTCATCCCTAACACATCTATTCAGTACCTCTAAGATCAAAATAAACAAAAGGGGTGACAGCGGACATCCTTGTCTTGTGCCCTTTTGGATCGCTATAGGGTTTGAAAGTTCTCCATTAATTAAGATCCTGGCCGACTGTTTTTGATAAATACTTGATATCGCATTCATAGATTTTTCACCAAACTCCATTTCAATCATCTGTTGCTTCATAAATTGCCAGTTAACATTATCAAAGGCTTTTTGGGCATCCATGAACAATAAAGCCATTGGTTTTTCGGTATGTATCTCATAATATTCTAAAATACCCACCATTCCTTATCTAATAACTCAGCGGGAAGGCACGATTCACCACCCGGATCTAGCATCACTGAAATTGACAGCCTGGCGAATTCGATAGCAGTCAGCGTCTACTTGGTACCGATGTCATCTGCAGTTTCTACTGATCCTGTCTCCGGATCCGGCACGCTCTTCCATGTTTCGAATTCATCTACCTTCTCTATGTCTTCGGATCCGACGAATATTCTGTCGGGTTCGCGAGTTTTTCATCCAGACATCCATCGTATTCTCGATTCTGCACTAAGGCCGTCCACTCAAAAATGGTATGCGGCGAAGTGGTGTAGATTCTCTATCTTTGCTGAATCTCACTCGTTTTCGCCAAATTCTGCATCCATAGATCATATCCTCCAAGTTCCTCTTACAACTCCACCGTTCTGGACTTAAACCATCCTCCGTAAGAGTGTATACGGCAGCAATTTCCTATTACCGTGGTGCAGTTCAAGGTTCTTCCATTTTTTCTCAACCACTGGTAAAGAGATTTCTTAAAGGACTCCATAACATCCATCCGACGGTCAGACCGCTTATGCCTACTTGGAGTCCTTCAGTGGTGCTACAAGCACTAACAAGATCTCCTTTCGAACCTTTGGCAACAATTGATTTGCACCTTGTCTCTTGGAAAACTGCTTTCCTTGTAGCAGTTACTTCAGCCCAGAGAGCTAGTGAGCTCTGTGCCCTCAGGGTAGACCCTCCATATTTGAACTTTCATAGGGGGAAAGTAGTTCTACAAATGGATCCGTCTTTTCTTCCAAAAGTGGCTACCTCTTTCCACATGGGCCAGGAGATTGTCTTACCCATTTTTTTCATCTCCTTCGAATCTGACTGAGAGGTCCTTACACACGCTCAGCATACGGCGTTGCCTAGCCTTCTACAGATCGAGGACTGAGTCTATTAGACATTCCAATAACCTCTTCATTAAGTACTCTGAGCAAAATCAAGGTTTTCCAGTTACCCCTCAGAGACTTTCCAAGTGGATAGTTCACACTATTATTCTGTCCTATCAGTTGGCCAAGATAGACTTACCTACAATTCCCAGGGGTCATTCTACTAGAGCTGTAGCTGCTTCTTCAGTCTTTGCATCGGGAGTTCCGATCGACGATGTCTGCAAAGCTGCCACCTGGGCTACTCCATGTACATTCGCTAAGCATTATAGACTGGATGTTCAGGCTAGACAGGACTGTTCCTTGGGCAGAGCCATTCTTTCAACTATTCTTCGTTGATGACACCTCCCTCCTCCAGTTGGGGTAAGCTTGCTAATCTACTCATATGTGTGATGCACAGAGGCCAGGACGAAGAAAAGCAGGTTGCTTACCTGTAACTGATGTTCTTCAAGTGGCCATCTGTGCAGTCACACAACCCACCCGCCGGCCCCACTTGGTGTCATTGGGTGGTATTGTGGTTTTTTTTTTTTTTTGGTACTGTGCTATTTTTGTCCTCGGTACCTACACAGTATTTTTTCTTCTTACCGTTGATACTGACGACGTTTTTTTCCTTCATTTAGTTATAATTTATTCTTTAGAGAGCGAACGTCCGGTCTGTCAAAGACTGGAAAATGGCGGACACTCTGCTCCATATATACTGCTAGGGGGGGAGGGGAGCGGAGTTTTCCCGCCAAACCGTTAGCTATCAATCTTCCGGTCAAAGGCACTGCGCAGGCGCAGTACCCATATGTGTGACTGCACAGATGGCCACTCGAAGAACATCAGGTACAGGTAAGCAACCTGCTTTTCCTTCAAGCCTGCTGATACTGCACTCCTGTGTACAGATGGTGCTGTACTTGTTATGCAATTATCCGCACTCATATCTGGACTTCAGAAGCAGGAGCTCTATAGTTAAGCAGCAAGTTTTGCTCCTATCCATTTCTGTCCAGATAAAACTTATCCTGCTGTTTTATGTAGCTGTGGCACCTGAGGTCACTGAGGGATCAACGACTGTCTTTAGGCACTTGTGTTCCTCTGAAAGTCAACGGGAAGCATTTCAGCTTTGTGCCGTCACTGCACCATCTTCCACTGGGTTGACTGAGCAGCCACGAGAAGTCTCTGCCGAGATCCTCTTGTAATCCGTGTGGAAGCTGACAACAAATGTACAGGCCGTTGCGCAGGAGAGTCCGGCCATTACCAGGGTGGAAGCTACGATAGGAAGAGGAAGATGCTTCATCAGTACTTCATTTCTAAATATGTGGTATGGATGCTGGTCTTAAAAACAGATTAAATTAGCTGGGTCAACTGACAGTGCTGTCTTAAATCTACTTACCTGGGACAGAGTCCTAAGACATGATAAGCCTGATTTCTGAGAGGTCACGTGTAGGGCTCCACTACTGAGTAACTGAACTACAGACAAGTGAGCCAAACTTGTTTACCAGTTTAATTAAGCTGAAGATTACATTTTAAACAGATAGGATCTACAACTAAAACCAGCCATTACAGAAATCAGGAAAGATTTAACCAAAGGGGTGGGATAGAAAACTAATGAATGAATGAATGAATGAGCAGCTGGACAGAACAAGGCAAGAGGGTGTATCAAAGACCAGATTATTATCTTGCAGCTTCAAATTGCCAAATAGTATGAAACAAAAGCTCAATATCTTTCCTTCTCCTCCCATTTCTATACTGCCCATAGCTGAAGCTCTCTGGGCAGTTCATAACATTTAAGTCACCCATCCAGATTTCGACCGGGCCTGACCCTGCACAGCTTCCAGGATTACACAGGCTCAGGCATGTCAGGCTAAATGGAATACAAACACTATTCTCCTGCAATGTAACGCTGGGACACCAGCGTGGATTTGGGCCTCAGCACCCAAAGATCTTCAGAGCAATATTCATACATCTGTAACACTGATTCCATCTCAACAGATAACCTACAAAGAAGCCACCCCAGCAACCCACCCCACACGCAACACCAAGCTACGGCTACAGCTCAAGCGCTGAAAATGGGCACTGCCACAAGAAGCCCTGGGGAAAATTCCTCCATGGGGGCTTTTCGTTCCACAGTGAACAGTCGCTTCATTCAATACTGCTACATTTGGCTCAGCTCTTGGCTTTTTCCCTACGTCGAATCTTGGGAAGAACTGTGGTCCTGAGAACAGCCTTGCTATGGATAGACTGCCAGCTTTCACTTGCAGCTGCTGCCCGACGCCCTTCCTAAGCAGCCCCAGGAAGCTGCCGTGAAAACGTTGAGGCAGTCTCCCTCCACCTAACACACGTGAGGTGAGGAAGGAGAGCTTGCCACCACTCCTGAGCCTCCAAGTCATCTTCTGCCTCCCTGGATTCTTTGCTCGCTCTTGCTCTCTTTCTTTCTTCTCCACCGCCAAGGTACAGTTGGTGGCAAACAGCGTCTTTGCAAGCAAATAGGAGCCAGAGGTGATTCTTCTCCTTTTTGAAGGAAACTGACTCAGGCTCTGAACCTTAAGAAAAGAGTGAATAACCAACCTTATATGAAGTTTGGCCCTGAGCCTTGTGAACACCTACGGCATTTCTTCCCAGCGAGGGGCCTTGTGCCTTTTTCAGAGAGCCTCCCCACCAGGCAATGGAGCAGAGAAGCTGCCTAGAACCTCAAAGCCCAGCCAAGTATCGCTCTGTATTACTGGAGAAAGCACTTACTTGTCCAGTCTAGCGCTCCGCCGCTGGCTACAGTGCAAGTTGAGAATGGGGCCTCTTCCTTCTTCACAGCCAGGCTTTGGAACAAGAACATGTACAGCATTCCTAGCAGCTGGCTGTTCAAGACAAAACGGACCATTATTCAGTTTACCCTTGTTATCTCGTGCTTACTGACACCCCAACTCTAAGCCTGACGATTTTGCAGTGGGATATTTGCACTTGATGGTGGCTTGTGTTCCTAGAATAGATATTTTATCTTTGCTTTCCCTGGATTCCTATCATGTCCCAGTGGAATCTGTACTGGCCCAGATGAGCATCTTCTGCCTGCTCAGTCAAGTAGGAATCTGCCAGTGAACTGGGTCTGGTCCCAGAACACTTGCTTATTTCTCCTTCCTTGACTTGAAGCTTTCCTCTGCTTCACATCTTGTGCTTGGCAGAGGTGGCGCTGAACATGTGCTAACATACCCCAAGCGAAAAAATTGGTGTGGAACCCAGGTCAGAATTCTCTTTCCCCACAAGAAGCCAGAGAAACTCCTCACCTGGCTTCTGAGCTAGGAAGTTAAGGAAGAAAGCTGGAAGGAAGGCAACCAGTGAACCTCTGGGATTAATTTGGAAGGGAGGAAGGGGAGAGAGACCCTTTCTGGAGATCTATGACTGCTTTTGAAAAGCAGGCTTTCCCCCTGTAGCACCCAGGGGAACACAGTGCATGGCTGTGTGGATGCTCTCACTCCGACTGCCGGTGCCTCACTGCTGAAAGATCTGGGAAAGTTAATCTTCACCCCAGCCTCTATAGTGCATTTTAGGCAACTAAATTGGCCACGGGATTGGAGACGGGGCAGCCTGGCCCTATCCATTGAGAATTCGGCATCCCATGAAGACGAAACATCCCTTGCTCTCTCGAAAGTTGACTTAGTCTGTTTTCTGAGACTTGCATCACTTGAATAAGTGCTTGCTTTGCAGCCCTGTCCGTGCACTTTAATTTCAACATGGGGAAAGCCCTGCACTGGGAAGGAGGGAGGGAGGATTAGACCTGAGCCAAGCAAGACAGAGAAGAGAAAGCCCTTCTATCCTGGGAAACACTTAATTGCACATCCTTCACAGCATCCAGCACCATTATCCCCTCTCTGCACAGAGTCCCTTCCACGGGATGCCTTTTTAAGCGTGCCAGGAAGCAATTGCTTAGCTCCAGCCTGGAAGCAGCTAATATCAAAGAAAATCAGATAAGCAGCCTATGTGGCTCTTGAAAGCTGGGCAAGCCCGCCTCCTTGCTGGAGAGAGTGCGCCTCTTACGGCGGTGGAGGGCTGAACTTTATTTCAGGCAAGCTGCTAAGGGCTGCACTCCAGGGCTGGATGGGGCCAAAATACACAAATGGGGCCAAATTATAAACAGGAAGGCATTTGCCTGTGGGAGCGTAAAGCTCTCACTGCCTATTGCCAAGCTGTAGGAGAGGCATTTCGACCTTTCAGAAATGGCACAAAGCCTGGAAACGACTAAAGGACGGGCGGCTGGAGGAAAGAGGGTGTAGCTATCTGGGGAAGCCTGAAAGAAACCCCCGGAGGACCAGATCTGGGGTTAACCCTGTTGCCCATGACACATTGTTGCGCAGAAGAGAAAATTCAGCATCGTCCCATTTCTGCTTCAATGGGTGAAGGAATCTGTCTCATTTCTGCTACTTACCTCATCACGAAAATAAGTCCTGATGAGGTTCCTTCCCCCACTGGGTAAGAGCACTCGACGGCTAGTTCCATTGCGACAGGATAGAGAGCAAATCCAAATAACCCGAAGAGGGCGCTGAAGGTGGCCACGGCATAGGTCTGGTTTCTGTAGTGAGACATCTGCAGGAGGAAAGGCTATGCTGAAGGTGGGATACTGATGCATCTGTCTCCCCTTGTTTGTAGCACGACCCTCCTGCTCCACACAACAAAGTTAAGGCAATCCCGTTCATGGGTTCTAGAAGGACAAAGCTTTCCAGCTCAGGATAAGGAGCAGACTTGTACCTAGGGTGGAGAGCCCCTTTGCGAAGCCTCCCAGCTGTCCACTACCTCAGTCAAGCGGGGCCCGGAATGTTGCCCTCCCTAACTACCCTGCATGCCTTGCTGAGATCATTCTTCCGGCTTCTAGCTTACTGGGGCATGCTGAAGGATGAGCTGCTACTCTTCTGACTCTTTTGATCCTCAGAAGTCTTGGACCTCAGAAATCCTGGATCTACTTGGAATGGGTTGATTTCAGCCACCATTTTATGTTGCCTCAGAGGCACACTGCCTGCTTTCTTTGTGGTTTCCAAGCTGAGGAACCCTAGAAATTCATTGGAAACAGGTCTTCCACAAAGGGGAGCTTTCCTCGCACTGTCAGAAGTCTCCTGCAGAAAGATATTGGGCATATTTGAAGGCACACTTGAGTCATGGGGCATGACAGTAAGGCCTAGCCCTATGATCTTTGCATTCAGAATGTTCCCAAATTTTCCGCAATATGCAATGTAGGGCTTCTGTGGCAGGTGTATTGGGTTGTCTTGGCAAACCAATTGATCTGGAAAGGGAATTCTGAGGTAGAAAGTTAAAGAAAAACCCCAAAACTAATTTTCGGTTTGCTTGGCATTGTGCTGAATAAAGCAACAGCTATTTCAGTTTTGATAACCAGTGGAAAGGATTACTAGAATATTGAGGAATGGCCACCTAGAATATGTATTGTTAATCAGCCCCCTCTTGGATGCACCCCTAATATGGCGAGGGGGTTTGAGAGGGTCAGAGGGGCTGAAGGCAATTATCCCCTAGGAGAACAGACTCTCTCATCAGGCTGGGTTCTCTGCAAGGCCCCCCAAGGTGGGATGGTGAAAGCAGAGACACCAGACTAAGGTGCACCCACCCTCTTCAGGAGTAATGTCACATCGGCAGAAGTGGATGGGTAACTCCAATGGTCATATGGCAAAGAAACTTCTGAAGGGACTGGGAAGTAGCAGTAGCTGAAAGTGACACTGGCAGGATTTTTCAAAAACAACAGCAATGTGCGGAAAGAGGCAGTGGTCAGCTACTTCTGAAAGAGGATCAGGACTGCAGCTGAGCAGTGAGAAAACAAAAATGACTAAAGAAGAATGACAGAACTTAATTGTTCATAATGAAGGAATTGACATTGGGAAAGAGTTTGCATATCTTGGCTCATTCATCAATTCAAATGGAGACTACAGCCAAGAAATTAGAGGCAGACTGACACTTGGAAGGGCAGCAATGGAGGAACTAGAAAAGATAATCAAGAGTAAGGCTGTTTCACTGGAGATGAAGGCGAAGAGAATCCACACTATTGTATTTCCAGTCACGATGGGTGCAAAAGCTGGAAGAAAAAAGCTGGAAGAACACTGATGTGTTTAAAACATGGTGATGGAAAAAAGCTTTGCAAACACTCTGGACTGACTGAAAGACAATCAAGTCGTGGTCTCTGTGCATCACACATATGGGAGCTATGCCTGTGCAATGCCTGCATTCGGGAAAATTCTCTCAGCTACTAACATTTTTGGCGGGAACTCCACATCCCTCCCCCTTGTATAAATAGGCGGAGTCCCCACCCTATTGCCAGTCTGCTTTCAACCGCCGTTCGCTGTCCTCAGGTTCTCTCAGTCTACTTTCGATTTCCCTCACAAATTCCTCATTGTGTATCTTTCTTAAATTCCAAATCTTCCTAAACCTCCTACCTTATTGACTTATATCCCCCTCTACCTTAATCCCTTTACCCCCTACCCACCCCCAACCAACCTTTATTTCCCTCTCAAAGAAAATAAAATAAGCGGACAAGTGCATCAACTGCCAAGCCTTCATGAAACAGGCACGTGGAAATTTGTAAGACTCCGGAGAAGGACAGTCAGGCTAGGGAAGGTTGAAGGCCGAAGAGGAAAAGCAGGAAGAGACCAACAGTGAGATGGATCAATTCCATAAAGAAAGTCACAGGTTTGAGTTAACAAAAGCTAAGCAGGACTAGGACAGGCCATTTTGAAGGGCATTCCTAGGATAACATAAGTTAGAGACAACTTGTTGGCACATAACAACAATTGTCGATCAGACAAAAGACTTTTCAAAAGCAAAGTCTAGAAGAACAGAAGATTTTAAAGACAGATGGTACAGTGTACTTTTGAGTCTGGTCATATGAAAGAGGACTATCTTGGAGTTATGTCAACATGATGTAAGGAGCTCTTTCTATATGTAGGATTTAAAAATGAAACAGCATGACTGCAGTGACTACATTAGAGTGAAACTAGGTCAGAGTTTGCCCCAACAGGCAATTCAAGCTGTTTGGAGATTGTCCACCGAATGAACAGTATATAAAAGCTAAAAGAATAAAAGCTAATGAAATGAATAATCAAGTGCAAGGGGGTCAGTCCAGTATGGGATCAGGCACAATGGGACAATTCTGAGTAGACATCTCCAGGACTACGTTGTTTGAGGCACTATTTAGTCTTAACTACTTACCACTGCAAATGCAGTACTAGCCAGTGCAGTTAGACAAAAGCAGATCTTGGTAACTTCTGTAAATTTCTTTGTCCTGTCAACATACAGGCCAAGGAAGAAGGCACCAATTAATCCGAACACTGTGAAGAAAGCACCACACATGCCTGCAAAAGACTGTAAAACATGATGGATTCAGAGGTTGCGTTGCACAAACCAAAGAACAAGAGGTGGCACATTCTTCAGATCAGAATGTATCACTAGAAAGCAATCGGGGTATTTCCCCTGGTTGTTCAGGAACATTCTCCTGCTTAAGGTGCCGAATGCCAAAACCCAGCCAGTGGCAGGCCCCCAAGCCAGAAACTTTACCTTGGACTCCCTTGAGAAAAGGCACCCCGAGACCCACCACATCCACTGCTCCCCACAAGACTTCAGGTGGCATCTTCTTCGCTTTGTATCGGGCATGTTCTCAGTCTCCCCGCTCACCTACGAGCCCTGCCCCTTCCCCAGAGGACAAAGTCCTGCAAGAAGTGTGCCGTGACTTACATCTGAATACCCGTTCACACAGAGGATCTGTTCCAGCAGAGCGCTGTAGCATGTGACTAGCGCTATCCCACTCCCAAGGCTGGCGGCCAGGATGAGGTAGGCCTTGTTCCGCAGCAGCTGAGCATGGAAAAGAAGGAGGACTGGTCAGGAAGCAGCACTGCTTTTCCAGCAAGTGAGTCCATGCGACCATTTGGAGCCATCAGTCTTTTTGTTTGAAGCAGGAATGGCGGCTAATTCAAGCGAGGGTGTGTCGAACAAGCCAGGATTATGAAGCATCACTTGCTACACCTTGACTCTCAGGGTTGTTGTGAAAATAGGAAGGCTCCACACGGGCCACCGCAACCTCACTGGGAGCAATGGAAAGGTTAAAAGGTGGTGCACCAGTGTGATTTGGGGGACTGTTGCAGCTGCAGTGTCCTCCACGCTGGCACCATCCAGATGTTTTGAACTTCAGCTCCTATCAGCCCCAGACAGGATGGCCACTGGCCAGGAATGCTGGAAATAGGAGCCCAGAACCCCTGGGGGGCACCAGGCTGAGGAAGCATGCTTTCTTGTAATTTTGTCTTTTGAAGCTACACCTTCCTTTGGTGCAACAACCAAGTTGCCCACGAAAGGGATTTTTCTCTCCATCATGCAAAACTAGTGAATCCAAAAAAAATGGAGAAAACTGATGAAGTCACTGGTCACCAAGAGGGAGCTTTTTGGTCTGTGTGACATTTCCATGGTCCCACTGTGCTACCTCTCCTTTGGAAGCAGCCGATGAGGACTTGCAGGTGCAAAAGAGGCATGGCAGAATGAATCCTGCCAGCCTGAGCATACACTCCCCTCCCCTGCCGTGCTGTCCAAACGTGCTTCCGTGTGCAGCTGCGAGCCATCAGAAGGACTGGTTTGTGTCCAAATGCCAGCACAAGGCAGGATTTGCCTCTGGCTCCTCCCCACTGCAACCTCCTCCATTCCCAGAAAAGGCTGTCCTATAGGGCAGGGACCTCAGGGAAAAGCTAAAGTGGGAGGGGGAACCGAGGAATATCAGGAGGATGGAAGTCGCCGACTAGCCAGAGGTGTTTGCAAGCAGGTACACAAGTCAACGGACTGTTCAAAAGTCCACTGCAACCCAAGGGGGCTGCTACAGGCATCCCAGGGAGTAATTCTCATGTTCCTTGTGCCTATTCACCTTGTTAGTTCTGATATCTGAGCATGCCCTTTTCCTTCTTGGGAGCTTTGAGAAAAAAGACTGGAGAGCAGGTTTGCTCCAGAGGTGCCTTTTTAACAGCCTGGATGTGTCACTTGATACATCTACAAGAATCTTGTAGAACTTGGCCCTAATTCAATGGCATGTGTGCCCAGCAGTCTGGTTCACACATGCAAAAGCCAGTTGTGTCTATCAACCACTTGGCAGGAGCGTGCGCGTGTGTGTGTGTGTGTCAGAGGGGGAGATGCAGATGGAAGCACCATTTAGCTCCAACTTTGATGTCCTTCCTGAACTGCTCAATGGTGTCACCAAGTGTCTGCAAGGGCCCCACGATGTCTTAGACCCCAGTTGGCAACTGTGCATCAGCTGGGATATGTACACAGATGGCCACTTCTAACACGCAGCATACCAAGTTCAGAGGTCCCTGGTTTTGGGGGGTCAGTGCTCACATCTGGGATTTGCAGAGGGTGTCTTGAATGCCCTCCAAGAATGGCTGCCACAGTAGACATGAGCAGTCAGAAAATCCACATTTACCGGAAGGCAAACTGGTCATTAACTTGTCCAAGAACCCTCCAGGTGAAGGTTTGAGTTCCAAAATGCAAAGCCGCTCTTCCAAAATCATATAAAGCCGGCACTGCAGGGCAGGCCTTTGCTCTCTACTGTATCAGTCTCCCAGTTAAGAAGATGGCTCTAGAAAAATGGTAAGAAACAACTAAAAATCAGGAGGAGCAGAGAGTCTGGCAAGCAGCAGGAGGGTTGTCCAAGGGCACCACCTTGGAGGCCCAGGGCTAGACTGGAGGCTTACATTTTGGAGGAGCCGTAGGAGAGGAGGAGCAGACCCCATAATGTGTATGCAGCAGAGGAGAGAATTAATTCCTGGCATCTCCTCATCAAGGTTCTTGACTAAGAGGCAGGGCAGGGCTGTTCAAGAGGCAACACTGAGCCAGATGGACCAGCCACCTGATCTGGCATAACCTTGGTAAGCTCAGTTCCCCAGTTCACTATGTTGCCTCACTTGCCACGTACCATCTTCAGGCCTCCGGAGAATGACAGAGAATCAGACTGAAAGGCGCTGGCTGACGGAGGTGTCGGAGGAACCTTCTGATGAACGCCAAAGGTTGCCAAGACACAAGCAAATGCAGCAGGGCCTGCGTACACACCAAGCTGGAAAACACAACCCCAGCCAAGGATTTTTAAAGGAACGAAAAGGGGTTGGCTCTTGTGCCAAGGATACGGAAGTGGTGGGGAATTCTAAATTGATGATTTTCACTTACCAGTAATGGAATATCTTTGTCTTCCTGCACAATTGCAGGTGACAGGAGATTAGCTATGAGGAGTCCCAGTGGATTGGCTAAGTAAGAAGAGAAAAAGGTGACTTGGAGGTGGATGTTTTCTCAAGCAACCGAAGCACAAGGCCAGACCTTTTATTTGACCTCTTAAACACTGGCCATGCTGGCTGGGTATGATGGGGACTGTAGTCCAGTGAAATTCAAGAGATGTGATCATTAGGTTAAAGCGTAGTTGTATGTAAAATAAGTGTGAGGACCATTCACACAGCAGGGTGGCAACAGTCCTGATATGGACCATGAACGCTGGTAGTGTGATGACTACGAGGGACAAGAATTGTGATTGTGTTAGCAAATCCTGCTGTTTGTCATCTAAATGTGAATGCAAGCAGGAGCAGAAGTTCTCCAAATTTTTTGCAAATTCCCCATGTTGGAAATTTTCATGTTGGAAAAAAGTGTGTGTGTGTGGTTTTAATGGAAAATGCACACCTTATTCTGCGGGGGGGGGTGTTCACTTTTGAGCACACCACTTTCTTTAAAATGTGCATTTTTCCCATTTGAAATGTATACTCTTCCTGTTTTAACAAAAGGAAGAGTATGATTGAATGCAAGAAATGAGGTGAAGCAAGCCACAAGTTTGTTTTCTGGGACTCTTGGTGAGCATGAAAATCACTTATTCCTCTGTCCTTATATGGTAACCCAGAATTTTAATTTAAGCCTCAAAAATGTTTTGCTAAGTATTAATTCAGAGCTTCTTGTGTCTCCTTCACTCTGGAACCAATCATCTTTGAGTAAGATCTACATTCCCCTTTGGGACTGGGTCCTCATTATGCCTAGTACAAAGAGTTGCAGAAAAAATTAAATCATTTACTATTATGAACAGATTACTTGTAGTGTTATTAAATATGGATTAATGACACTGTTGGTGGTCCTATCACAACATTTTCTAAGGAAGAAAATACACTGAGCAATTTGAGATATGATGAGTTTACTGTGATTCCAACACATTGAATCTCTCTCTCTCGGACTCCATTAAAAACTGAGTCTTAGTATTAAATGTATTAATTGTGTAATTACTTCAATTAACAACTAGGCTGACAACAGCAAAAGCTTTAAGAACTAAAGTGGTCACTGCTTAGTAAGATTTTGGCCAAGATAAAATAGCTTACTAATGGCCATCCCACAGAATTAAAGTTCTTTATCAGGTATTAGAACCAGTTGGCTGACACTGAACAAATCTCAACATGATTTCACTTCCAACGCTGCTAGAATCGCTGGGCTCTGAAGCTCAGTTACTGCCCTGGTCCACAGCCCACATCAGGACATTCAGAGGTTGCCACTGTGCCAGGACAACAGGGGCGCAACTGATAAGTGGGCACAACAAACATTCATCAGGTGATCCCAAGATCTGGGCAATGGCCGTGAGCGATGCCTTTCGGTAAGATGAGCAGCAGAGGGAAGTTGTTTTACAGTGGCAACCATGCCACAAAAAAACCACAACCGCATCAGTGACCCATGTGCTTGTGCACAGAAGGCTGATGTAGGCCTCTTGAGATCATCTGTAGAGGACCTTCAGACCAGGGATGGTGGCGGCAGCCATGCAGGGCAGTCTTGTTCCAGCCCCTTCCATTCTTAAGAGTCTCTTAAGGGCACAACACTTCCGGCCCAGGGACCACATGCAGCTGCCCAGGCTCCCAGTCAGGCCCTCCAGGATGACCACATGCCCTTCCCCACATCACCGGCAGGTTGCTGCTTCCCCTCCATTGTCTATTGTTTGGGTAGTTTCCTGGCTTTTGCATGATTTCCTCCCTGTTCTGAATGGTTGAAACGCTTCTCCTAAGACTTTGTTCCTCGCAGGAAGAGCTTTCAGATCAAAGATCCCGGGAGCTTTGGCACTTTGGCCTCACCCTTGTTCTCCTTGGCCTTGCCCATCCCTGGAGTGCTGCCCAAGAGCTTCTCTGGCACTAATTCTGGCCCCTGGGCTGAACAAGGCTCAGCACCACTACTCTAGTGCATTAACATTTAATATTCACTCTATAAATGCTAAGTATAACACCACAGATAAAAAGAGCCAGTGTGGCTTAGTGGTTAGATTCCTGGGCTGGTCCTCAGGGGGTATAACAAGTCTCTACTCAGCCACAAAGTTCACTGGGTGACTTTGGGCCAGTAGCTTCTTCTCAGGCTAACCTACCTCACAGGGCTGTTGTTGTGAGGATAAGATTAAGAGGAGGAGAACCTTGTAGGCCACCTTGGATTCCTTGCAAAAGGAAGAAAAGCAGGATATAAATGCCATGCAATCATAATAGTTAGCAATCATAATGTGCTTGAAATCATCCAGAAGCAGTGCATGCACCTTACCTGAGTTTTTTTTTCTTAAAGCATCCCTGCCAAGGAGGAAAGCACGGTTATTATTGCCAGCAGAAGATGGAAGCAGAAAGCATTGTTAGAGGCAAAGCCGGAGGTGTCATGGTCAGCTGCTCAGCCTCTAAGCTGCTCTTGCAACCCCACAGCTCCAGAGCAACCAAGGGAGGCTCACCAGCACCCAGGTACTTACACATTGAGCCGATCATGTTGGCTGTGGCCCTCTGGTGATCGGGGAACCACAGGGCTGCTAGTTTGGTGGGTGAAAAGATGATGAGTGGCTGGGCCATGGCGCAAAGGCACTGCCCCAGGAGGAGGTAGGCAAAGTTCAGAGATCCCAGGCTCAGGAAGTCGAGAACGCTGAAAATGCGGATGATGCTTCCTGTCATGTTCAGCCAGGCACAGAGGAGCACCTGCAAGAGAAGGAACTGAAAGGGTCACCAGATGACACACGCAGTACTAAAACCGTCCTGCTGCTCGGATACGCTCTCAGATCCGACGTCAAGGGCCTCCTCATTTGGAAGGTGGTGGCCCTCTCGGTGTTCCTTTAATATGTTCATCAAACCAATTTGTTAGTAGGTAACTATAAGACTGGGAGGATGTGAAGCAAACAGCAGGACAGAGTGGCTACGAAGTGAATCCATAAGCTCTTCCGGCTTATATGCCCTCCAACATAAACTCGCTGGTTGACCTTAAGCAAGTGAGTTGCCAGGCATCCGAATGCCACTCCCAGCACATGGCATGGAGGTACGATGGTGAAAAGGGCTGTGTCCAAATGTTGATGCACCGAGTGCCCACCCCTGACTCAGCAGGTGACGTGAGCTGGGTGCACCATCCCTCTTATAGGCGCTGAATGTTGGTGCAGAGGGAGGGGTGTGAAACCCTTGCTCACTTGCAAATTTGCAATGGGGGATGACTTTAATACTGAACAGCTTTGGAGGCCAATAGCCAGAATGGTGCCGAATGTATGGAAAGGGCTTTGCACTCTTGAGGAGTCCCATATAAATGCCAGTTCATCTCTGAACAAAAACGAGGGAGAGTTAAGCATGTAGAATGCAGATCTTGCCATGTAGAGCTGCGCAGGTTTGAGGGATTCCCCACAGCCAGTCGATCTGGAGATGCAACTGGCTCGGGCTTCCAACTTGCTTCACATTCAAGCTAACCACAAGTTGGGCCTGTCCTTGATTATGCAATCGGTTTCCCTGTGTTCACTGCAAGCACATGACCCTGAGATGAGCATCAAGGCTCATGTGCCCACCGATAAGAGCAGGTAAGCGGGCAGGGACTTCACAGTGGTGGACCCACAGTTCTGAAATTATTGAATTAATTAGGCTTCACCCCTTCACTGCAGGCCTTTCCATAAAATACCTTAGGACACACAATTGTCTCACTTTTCTGTACTGAAATCCTGTGGTTTCATTTAGATCTACCATTTCTTTTTGTTTCAATGTATACATTATATCTAGGCATTTTCCCTGTTGTGCACCCCCATCCTGTGATGGCATGGCCCTAAACAGCAGCCTGGAAAGACATTCAACAATAACAAAATAATTACACACATCTGTTTCATGGAACAATGACATCCACAGCCGAGGATTCTCCCCCAGCATTTGGGACATTCGTGGCAAAGAGCAGGCACCAAGTCATGATCTGGCACAACACTTGTGCACTGCAGAGGATTCTGGGGTGCGCTCTAGGATGCACACTCAGGGCCGAACTATACCTTGAGAGTTGGATGCTCGAACAGCCTTCAATGAGAGGAAGGGCTTTGCTCACCAAGTGTTCCTCTGCTCAGTCTTGCCACCCCAACACGGCTCACCTCATTCAGCGGAGTGTCCTAGTCTTTTGTGTGGCTTTTTAGGAGGCTGGAGGGGCTGCCATGTGGAGGAGGTGGCATCCACTTCGGCCAGCCCGGTTAAGCCAGCTCCAGTGTGGGATTGCATCTGTATATCTTTAGGCAGCATGGGAGCTCGGATCCAGATTGGGGCTGTGACTGCTGAATCCTTTCCACTCCCCACTTTGTACACACCATGGTCCCAGTGAAAATCAGCCCAGCCATAGCTGATTTTTACCCCAGAAGAGAAGCTGGTGTCTGGGCTGCTGGCCGCTTCCCTCCTGCAGCAAATGACTGTGGAGTCAGAGTGGCAGCTTTCCAGCAGGAAAAGGGTGTGGAAGAAAGGGCTCCAAGCCTGTCTTAGGCTTCCGAGTCAGACTAGAGGCCTCCATTCCTGCTACCTTTCCGAAAAGGAAAGAAGTACAAATACATGCATTTAACATGGAGGTACTGAGCCCCTTTCGGTCCAAATTCAGTTTTTGAGAAGCTTTCAGGGGATGTATTTTAGCAGTGGGTTGGGCTGGGGGCAAGGGATGGGGGGCTAAAATACCAAAAAAGTACCACCATATTCTCACTTTAAGCTCTTACTACCAATACCTAAGCCTTCGGAGAGAGACTTCACCTTTCAGAACAGGTTAAAGTTCTCTGGGGCGCACTATGAGAAGACCACCCTAGGAATAAACAAGATCACATCCATCTCCATTTCAACTTACAGCACATTTGAGCCCAACAGTGTCCAGAATCCATACTGCAAGGAACCCAACTGGAACCGATATCACAAGGTACACAATGGAGAGCCAGTTGACCATGTCCATTGTGGTGTGGAATCGCTTGGCTGTTTGATCGGCCACAGGAGCGAATGTCAACCATAGCTGCAGATGGAGGAGAAAAGAGGCATTTTTGTAATGTAACGGAGGAAAACATTAATGTAGCAAGTTTGCTACTGTGCATTACATATACCACCCTACTGTTATCCATGTACCTGGGAGTAAGCACTGCTGAACTCAATGGGTGCTACTTTTAAGTAGCTCTATACAGGATTGTGCAGTCAGTCTTGAAAATGCTTGTCTCCCAATGAATGCAGGAACCAGCTAGGCGAGGTTACTTTACCAAAACAGATTATTTCTGTTCCACTTAGAAATATAGATTATTGAAATGCATGTTCATGGACAGGAGGATTAGTAAGGATACTTGTGCACTTCATAAAGCTGGCCTAAGAAGTTGGGCACAGCAAGACATTCTTTAAAATAAGCTTTGAGAGTCTCTCTCTTTGGGATGATGTCTTTTTAAAAAAAATACCGAAGCTGATCAGAGCCCACTCCCTGTGAACAAACGGTAAGTCAGACTGTGGGTTTTGGGCAATTTAATGCAAACAGGAATTAGGATTTTGCTGGGGCCCTCTAAGCAGACCCCAGGTGCAATGAGGGGTTTGGTGTGTGTGCACACACAACCTGCTTTCAGATTTTTCTAGTTATCGGGGTGCATGCCAGGCATCATGTGAATTAAACCACTTGTTTGAAAAAATGAAGTTGCTCTTAGAAGGAATTAATTTGTATTAAAACTATTTATGAATCCTTGTGGGCAGAAAAGATCTGTCACCGTGAGATCCTTCCGGTTGCATCTCCTGGGTAGGGAAGTTTTACTGCCATGCACAAGTCAGGGGATAGAGACAAGCATAAAAAAGGTTGCAAAACTTGCATCTAGGCATATCTTTCTATGAGTCGCAAAACCACTCTAGCATTTAAAGGGGGAATCTTCTTCTGGAAGAAAAGAGATGATGACATTCTTGTTCCTTCCTTCCTTCCTTCCTTCCTTCCTTCCTTCCTTCCTTCCTTGCACTGGTGCTGCTGGGAGATACCATCACAGGTGTCTGGCAGGACCAACAGTGCCTACAGGGAATTCAAAAGTTTCTGAACACACAAGAGACTTGTTGACATGCGTTTGTGTAAACCAGCCCTGAACGATCAGATTTCCAACTTCCACAATGTTTTCTTTTTAATGCTGCTGGTTCACATGTTCATGTAAGAGTCCACATGGCCACCGGTCAACAGTCATCCAGATATTTCTCATCCGTTTCCCCCACACGGAATCAGGGCCTGTTTTCAACACCAAGGATTTTTGGAGCACAGATCGGCTGCACTGCATCAAACCAAGAAGGGCTTCTTTAGCTCACTAGAACTTAATTGCTTTTCTGTGCCACAGTGAAAACAAAGGAGAGGTCAAGTGTGGCAAGCTGGTTAATTGCCTAATTAAGCAGTTAATCCATATGCAAAGCAGTCCAGAGCACAAGACCATTTTCTTTTTTACCAGAGTCTATATAAGTGTAGTGGAAGCTATCTAATTAGACAGATAAACTTAATAACTGGATTAAGTAGGTGGTAGAGACTGGGCACTCGCCAAGTTGTTGCTCTGCTATTCCTCTGGGAAAACACAAAAGGCTATCTGGAAAAACCCAGAATGTGCTTGTGAAATGCACGGACCGCCATTCATTGCTGTTTGCCATGTTAAGGACTTGTTCTTATGTTACTAAAACGGCACTTGATGCTGCTTCCCCGCTGCAACCCATCATGAACTGAAGATCAAACCACTGGTATCATTACACATGATTATCTTGGCAGAGAATCTAACCAAGTTCAAGGCTGCCAGAAGCCCACAGCAGCAGATAATTTTTATGTTAAAATAGTATAACTGTGACCGCTTGGGATGCCCGTTTGGGATGCCCAGCGGACGGCCGCGCCTCCGCTTTCCCTCGGACCCCCCCCCCCCCCGCCGGACAGCCAGAATTTCGCGACGCCTGCGACGTGCTCGCGCTGGGCTAGCCCGGGCAATCCGGGGCCGCTGCGCGGCGGATCCGAGCCCAGGAGGAACCTCCCGAGGATCGGGGCTCGGGGCGGCGGGGAGAAAGAGTCACTGAACGACGTACCATCGCGTTGGAAGAGCTGACCAGGCAGACGACGGCGAGCAGGAACCAGCGCCGCTTGTACACTTTAAAGGGACTCGGAGATGTCAAGTCCGGCGCCGGGGCGATTTTTGCCAGAGGATTCTCTTGGTCGCCGTTGTTGGCGCAGCCGCTGGAGAGCTCCCCGTCCATTGCTTCTCTTGACGTCAGGATCCTGGGAAGCCTCTTGGAAACTTTATTTTGCCCGCTCCCCACACACCTCCCTGCCGCGGTGAGCGCGCAATCTCGACTTGCTTTTCAGTCGGCACTCGATCTCTGTGCATGCGTAAAAAGCACCTCCAACCGCCAACGTCCCACATGCGGCCGGTCCTCCCTGCTTCACTCGGGCGGCGAGGATTGAAAGGACACGCACAGACCGCCCCATCAGGCTGGCAGGTCGTGAAAAGCCGGTTCCCGCCTCGGCTTCCCTACGCGGTCGAGGCGGCGGCTCCTTCGCGTGGCCAGCAACGCCAGCAGTTCCTTATTTCGAGACACTCCCAGAGTTTCTCCCTGCCGGGACGCTGCTGGGTCCTACTGCTTCCTGGGTTGAGCCTCCGCTGGCCAGCCCGCCTATCTGCGGTTGGCTCGGCCTGTGGTTCGAGCGGCCAGCCCAGCACGTGAGCGCCGCGAGGAGACGCGCCCTTGGCCTGTGGCCGAGCCCTGGCTCCGGGGGCCTGGAGCCCCGCGCCACCGCCCTGCCGTCCGCAGGCACTGAAGTCAAGGTACGGGAGCCCACTGGATCGGATCCCCCGTTAGCCGGCTTTCGAGCCACGCGTCGTACGACCTGCGCCCCCTGCTGCATGCCCTTGAGCCTTGCTGCCCGAGTTTGTCTTTCTGGGATCGAATAACCGTCCTCTCCCCTGTTCAAAACCCGCTCTCACAATTTAGGGTGCCCTTAGGAGACGGGGTCCTTCAAACACCAGCTTGAGAGCACATGCAAATTAGCATGGGCAGATCTGCGCATTTTTTGGGTCAGTGGGCCCGAGCCCCTGATGGTTTTGTCACCTAGTGTGGCCCCTGCTCCCAAGGGGAAGAGGAGGGTGCATTCAAGACAGGGATTTGGGAGAAAAGACTCAGCAGAATGTGTGGCAAGGCCCCCAAACATAGTAGGACCAAAGCACTTCACCATCTAACCAGCTTGGCCATGGAGCCAACTGGGTGACTTTGGGCCAGTCACAGACTCTCAGCCCAACCTACTTCACAGGGTGGTTGTTGTGGGGATAAGATGGAGGAGGAGAATGATGTAAGCTGCCTTGAGCCCTTTTGTAGGAAACAGGCAGGATATAAATTGAAAAATAAAAAATAAATAAGGCAAGGCATGCTGGATCAGACCAAAGGTCCAGCTAGTCCAGTGGGCTCCAGTGTACGCATGGTGGCAAATCAGCTGGCACGAATTTACCCAAGCAGGATGCGAGCAAGATCTCCGTTAGCCCAAGCCCTTTCTAGCATGCCCTAGTAAGTCTACTCAATCCGGAGCCTCTTGTTATAACATAACTGTATTTAATTTCCAGCCCTGGCAGGACTGCTGTGCCCTTGGGATTACTATAACAACCCGCATTCTTGCACATCCATTCTGTGACCTGGATGACCACAGGGGTTTAAAGCAGTATGTCGCAGCAGGTTTTGTGAATCGGTAGCAATGCAAGACAAATGTGTTGGTGGAGGCCGCTTACACTGCAAAACAAGTGAAGGCCTGAAGAAGTGTGGGGGCAGGATTCTCTCCTAAGGCAATACAGCAAATCCACTTATACCCATCCCTCATTTCTCAAGGAGACCTGAACCTCTGCCTGCATTTTGCTCTGCTGAGACAGATGCCTCCACTTCCTTGGAAAGCATATCTGCAGCCATCTTCCAACATGAGTAATATGAGATGGCTTTAATTTCCAGGTCCTGGAAAGCAGGGCCGGCTCTGCTGTGAGGCAGAATGAAGCAGCCTCCCCAGACAGAGGGACCTGAGAGTGGGGAGAGTGAGCAAGCAGCAGCAAAGGTTGAGAGGGCCGCAGGGCCTGGCATGCACCCCCTAAACTAGCCTGCTTCCCTCCAGGTGGTGGAAGACTCTGTCAGGTCACCAGTGTTGGATTCAGCTGCCCGCAGAGGCAGTTTAGGGGCAGCCCGCTAGGGCTGGAGCCCCAGATTTTTTGTTTGGAGCTCCAGATCCATGGAAAGCCATCTGCCCCACCAGGGGCACCTGCTGAAATAAAGAGATGAAGCTCCTAGTATTCATCTGATGATGAGCTGGCTTTTTGCAGCCATTTTGCCTCTTGCTGGTTCAATTTAATACTTTCTGCCTGAGTCCACCTCTGTCCAGACACACACACACACACCCTATATCCTCTTCTCCCTTGTCCATGCATCCCTTTTTAAAAATAGGGTAGTTCTTAGGAGATCTTTAAAGACACACACACACACACACACACACACACACACACACACACACAGAGAGAGAGAGAGAGAGAGAGAGAGAGAGAGAGAGAGAGAGAGAGACTAAAAAATATATAAAAAAGTACGTGTGTGAATGTATGCCCCCCCCCCCCCGTGGTTCTGAGGCTCAGATCTTTTGGTATGTAGCGCCACCCTGGGCTGCCAGTTCGGTTGACATCAGTACTTGCAGGATTGAAGGCATTACCACCTTGTCCTTTGACCCTGGAAACGGGCTGGCCCTGAAGGGGAGAGCTTTGAAAGCCGGCTTTGCTCACATGCCTGATGACTCAGTTTCAAACACACCCTGTGCTGAACAGACATCTGTGATCTGTGCTGGCAGCTGCAGAGCGTCAGTGCATGCTGCTGGTGGTGATTTTCCCTTGCTCTTTTTCTTCCTCTCCTTGAGCATTTTTCTCACTGTGGTGGTCTGAGGCCAAATCTGCCCTTCAGGAATTCCTGCATGATCCCACTTGATGCATTTTGATCTAATGTGACTCATGTAATAACATACCAAATGAGCAAAACTGTTTACCCTCCCCCAGTGTGCATCCTTGCAAAAAGCTGCGCATTTCTTTAGCGCGTGTGAAAGTGTTTGGAGTGCTTGAGGTACATTAGCAGCCTTAGAAGGTAGGCCAGTCTTATGGTCCTCACCTTGCAGGAGCGGAGAAGATTGCGTGTCCCCTGAGGCTACTTAGTGAATTAGTGAAATGAGATGGGACTTCCTGGCCAACAGCTTGTGCTCTTAACCATAATGCTGCATCGGCATTTACTTGCTTCTCTACGTTTGCAAAGTCTAAAAAGGCCTTGTCCTGTCTTTCCTTTCATCTTAATTGTCTCTGTAAGTGTATAGGTAGGGCCATTCATTTACAGTGGAAATGTCAGCTCTGGCAGGCAAGTTTCAGGGATAGCAGACCAGGGCACTGGGCTAGAGGTGGGGTGAAAACTAAGTCTTTGTGCAAGCCGAGGTCACATACAGGTAGGCATGGAAGGACCAGTGGCAGAAAGAGGATCAGAAACAGATGAGAGTCAAACACAGGCAAGGCATTGCAGGACCGGAGGCAGATGCAAAGTCAGGGACATAAGGAATGGGAAGCCTTTTGTATGAGTTTCCTTCACCCTCAGCGGATCTGCCTGAATGGGCTGAGGGTAATCCTACAACCACGTACACATCTGGAGCTGACTTTGCAAATATGGGCAGCCCCAGATTACGAACGAGTCCCTTTCCTGAGAAAATGGAAATTCATCTTTAAGTTGAATTTATATGCGTGTTGAATCATGTATAGTTGACCCTCCACATTCACGGGGGCTAGAGGCACAGGACTCCCAGGAAAGGAGAAAAATCACGAATATCGCCACCTCCTCCCACCCAGACTCACCAGTGATGCCTCTTTGCAACAAAGGAAGAGGGATTTCCCTCTCCGGATGGGCAGAGCAGGAAGGCATGCTTTAAAGCAGGGGTCTCAAACTCAACTTACCTGGGGGCCGCTGGAAGTAGAGGCTGGGTGAGGCTGGGCCGCATCAAGTATTCCACCACCGCGGCGGTGGTGGGCCGCTCATCCGGATGCCAGCCCGGGCACCGCCGGCACTTTGAAGGCCGCAGGGCCCCTCCCTCGTGCCCCGCCTGTCCCGGCAATTGGCCCGCGGGCCGCGAGTTTGAGACCCCTGCTTTAAAGGTTTCTCTCTCTACTGTTTCATTTCTCTCTCTATGGTGATACTTTGGAGGCCTCCCTCTCTCCCCCTTCACTTCCTCTCTCTCTGTGGTTATGATGATTTTCCATGGTAACTTTTTAAAATTAATAGGCTTTATGGCAGTTTGTTCATAAGTACAGGCTGTTTGTGACTTGGACTGCCTGTACCGGCATGGTAGAGCAGGCTGCCTTCTCAGTCAGACCACCTGGCGGAGCTGCAGCACTTTGCAGGCCCTGCAGATCTTCACCAGACACTACCTTGCGTGGACTGTTGGTCCACCGGCTAACTCAGTACTGTCTATACTAATGGGGTGAGCAAAGCGCTCAGGGGAGGAGGTGGAGTAGTGTACCAAGTAAGAAGAGTCCCTTTGTAATCTCCAATCTGTGTTTGGAGGTAGCAAGAGTTTTAGCTGCTGCTTCCATTCCAAGCTCCTCGTAGACTCCAGGTCAGGGAGCTGGACTTGGGGAGGGGACTGGGAAGGCTGCCTTTGCCAGGATTCTTTGGGGGCATCACGACAGGTGAACTATCACAGGTGACATTTTCAAATGCATGCCTGATTTGACATACAGTAGGTAGGCCTCTCACACCCGCTCATAGTACTGGTACAAAGGGAAGACAGTGTTTGTGGTGTTGAAAGCATGGCTCGCCTAGGTCAGGTCAAGTGCAATTGGATTGTCGGTCAAGAGCCAGTGATAGAAGATGAGTGTAGCACAGGGATGAATTAAAGTGGCTTAGCCAAGAAAATGGAGAAGTGTTCCACTTGAGGAATTTGGAGCTGCTTATTTCACAGCCTTATGAAATATACCCTCTCAGCGGTATTATTCCCTCTCCCTCAACTTCTTCACATGCTATTTACCTGCCTTAAGGCAAGCATGGTTGGCAGAAAGTTTCCTTCCTTCTTTCCTGGAAGATACATCCCTGGGGGTGGCAGCTGATCTCCCCCACCCCCACCCAACCCCAAAGTCTTCTCCTTTCAGATCAGAAACATTGCAGGTTTTAGGTACCTGCAAATTCACACCATCTAGAACACTGGAACTCAAGTATATTTTGTTTATATCCCAGACAGAGACAGAGAGAGAGGACAACTTCAAAAAGAATAGGCAGCTTATGAAGGGATAAAAGATAAAAATGGCATTGGAGTGGTTGTCTAAATGCAAAGGCTATTAAAGTAGGAACCAAACCAAGCTCTATTTTAAATGTCAAACTGCCATGTTCCCACCACCCCAGTTCTTCCTCTAGGAGAGGTGAAGTGTCCCAGGTCTGCATCTTGAAAGCACTAGCTCCAGACTAGAGTTCTGATCCAAATCTGGGACCCTGCACCTACTTTAGAGTACAAATGGGGAGCAGGGCTCAGCTGGTAGACATACATGCAATGTTGATTTGGCTCTGAACAACAAGTGACATCATGACTCTGTGTGAACTGGCAAAATAGAGCCAGTGTGGTGTAGTGGTTAAGAGCATGGGTCTGGGACCCAGGTGATCTGAGTTCTAGTCCATGTCCAGCCATGGAGCCAAATGGGTGACTCTGGGCCAGTCACAGCCTCTCAGTCCAACCTACCTCATAGGGTTGTTGTTGTGGGGAAAGATTGAGAGCAGCACGAGTAGACTGATGTAAGCCTCCTTGAGTCCTTTAAAAAAGGAAATGGCAGGATACTATCGCAAGTAAATAAATGGATTGGTCCCATCAACTTCTAGAGACTGAATGTTATTAAATGGTAATTTTAGTACTAGCCAATGTCCCCAAAGTTCCTAAAGCTGGGTGCCCTAGGGAATACATCCCTTGAAATCAGCCTTCTCTTAATAGATATTCTAAAGGATCTCTATCCTTGGTTCCACATAAGAGCACAATATTAAGGAATAGAATTTTATCATTCCAAAGGGATATTTGAGCCATTAAGGGAAGGGAAGAGTAATTGTTTCGCAAGGGATGTTCATTTGCATCTGACAAGCAGCTTAAGAGAGTGATTCCTAGACCAAAGGACACTTGATATTACTTAAAAACACACATTTCCTAGGCTTTTCCACAGAGAATTCTGTGGTTCCACCAGTCTCCCTTGAGGGAAGCAGATTAGCTTCATAGCAGACTCCTGATATTTAAACTAGATGAAGAAAGGGCTTTCCTGTCACAAGCTGTGGGTCTGTTTCGTCTTTCACCTCTGCCACAAACTCACAGCAGTTTTAGGCAGCCATGTTTTTCCGAATCTTTCCTCCATATCCTTCCTCACAGGGTCATTATAGGCTGTTTGAGAGGATGCATGGGATGTCCTTTAGGCAACCTATAGATACTTTGCACACTGAAGATCAAACAAGCTGTGACGTGCACAGGTAGGCTGGGTGGGACATCTGCAGTAGGCACCCAAACCCCACCAGGCACCCACTGACCAGAGCCACTGGACTCCTTCCCCACATGCCTCCCCCTGGCCCAGTCTCCTTTTCCTCCAGTGGCCAAGCATGGAGTGGACTCTTGGCTTTGGTGCAGTTTGTTCTCCTATTTGGAAAGGTTAAAATACCTCCTTTAAGCCTTAGTGACTGGCAGTGAGGGTTTTAAAGGAAAATAAGATTTATTTTATATTTTGGGCCTGTCCTCCTTGTTTTCAGCTCTGTCCCTGTTGCCTTTTTCCTTCCCACCCCTGGAGTGGGACATCTGTAAAACTGATAATCTCTGACCCCACCGCAGTGGATAAGTAATCTCTTTTTTTAATAAAGATTTTTATAAAGATTTTAAACTAAAAACATCAATCATCAAATACATCAGACATGCTTGGTCAGCCCCCTACAACACATCTTTTTAACATTCTATAATCATATTCAAATCGATTTATAAAAATTTAAAAACATCTTTAAATCTAAGCCAAGTCCCATTTCTTCAACCAGTCATAAAAAAGGTCCCAAGTTTGATAGAAGTCAGAATCTTCTTTCTCCTTCAGTGATAGAGTCAATCTGTCCATTTCTGCACAGTCCAGAATCTTTTTTAAAATCAGTTCCTCAGTGGGTAATTCCCAAATTTCCCATATTAGCATATCTTGATTGCATCTGTACCTTATACCACCAAGAGATATTGAGTCCCTGTTCTTGTATTTCTTGATCTGGTTTCAGGCCTCCATCCTTATCCAAAATATCATCATATCTTATGATCCCTTCAAAATTCAATACATTTGGATACACAAAAGCTTCCATAGGTGAAAGCCATCTTGGTAGTTTATTATACAATTTTGGCTTTAACTTTTCCCACGCTGACATTAATGATCTTCTAATAAAGTAAATAATTTATTTGTAAGCCACCCCGAGGCTTCGGAGAATGGGATGGCCTAGACATTTTCTACATAAATAAAATAAATAAATAAATAAATAAACCCATTTGCAAACCATGACCTTCATGACCTTCAAGATACAAAATTCTCTTATTTAGCAAGGTTATCCATTCTTTTAGCCAAGTTAAAATAGAGGCAAGGGATGTTCATTTGCATCTGACAAGCAGCTTAAGAGAGTGATTCCCAGACCAAAGGACACTTGATATTACTTCAACCCTATTTGGAAAGGTTAAAATTAAGCCTTAGTGACTTGCAGTGAGGGTTTTAAAGGAAAATAAGATTTTATATTTTGGGCCTGTCCTCCTTGTTTTCAGCTCTGTCCCCATTGCCTTTTTCCTTTCCACCCCTGGAGTGGGACCTCCAAGAACTTCTGCAAAACTGATCATCTCTGACCCCACCCCAGTGGATAAAGTAATCTCTGGTGCTATCAGCTCCTCAAGGACTCTGGAAACAGCTGGCCCTGTATGAAGGAAAGCAGGAGTGGAGAAAGCAAGGCCAGGGAGAGCCTGATATCAGCTCAGCAGGCGACCTTGAATTGGCCTTGGAGGAGTCTAGTGTTTGTTTGGAGGTGGGGCAGGTGGTGACTCTTGTTTTAGCAAAGTATTTACAAATGGGGTGTTTAAGTACTTAAAAAACAAGTATTTGAAAATGGCAAATCATCCTGACTCCTTTCTGAAAGGTGGTATAGAAATGTACTGAATAAAATAGGAGGAAGAATGGTAGCACTGGGTATTCTGACTTGTTCTGGAGAGAACTAGGAAGTTACAAGGTCATTATCTTGTTGCACGATCCTGCTTCCACAGAAGTGACTTCTACATCCAATATCAGATCAACAACTTCCGTCTTTTACTCATTCACTTTGGAGCCTCAGATGTTATTTTAGTCCACCGGCAGAGGGAGCTTTTACTGACTGGATTTTAAGAGGGATGAGGAAAATATTTGTGTTTAAAAAATCACCTTGCTGTTCTGTCTTCAAAGATTGTGCTTTCAGGGGTCAAACTGGCAACTGTTGTTAGAGGGTAGCTCTGCGAGCGCTGCTTATAAGTGCAGGGGACTGAAAGTAGTGAGGGGAAGACTCTGGTTAATAGAAATACAGAGAATGATGGCATGGGCAGTACAAATATACCCTTGAAAAGTGTGAGGAAAGTTTACTGTGACTTAATAAATGAAGAGCAGGGAACAATGTTATGCATGTCAAGACAGGAAACAAGCTCTACAGCTCCCCACATTCTCTTAACCAGCCATCTTGGGCAGAGGATTTCTCTTTCTAAACATGCATAGAATTGTGCCTTTGTTTATCAATTTCTGGGGAAAGAAAAGCTTCCAGTACAGGAGTGTTGTGAACTTTCTCTTCTGAATGAACTGAGAAAAGGTATGTATTATGTCGCACTAGCATGGATGATGTACTGACAGGTTTAATAATTCTAAAATATGAACACATTATCAGAGCATCCCAAAAGATGGTGATTGTAGGGAACAGAAGCAAGAAAAACAAAGTGGCTTTGAACAGAGTACACATGGAAGATCAGAAGAACCACCAAAATGAACAACCTGGAATTAAGCATCCAACAACAACATCTGATTCTTGCTGGCAAAAATGCTTCCCTTCGCTGCATCTGTTATCTCCCAGCCATGCATGTTGCAAACTGTCTACAGATGCTGATATGGGTGCATAGTTCTTCTTGCAAGCAAGGCAGTTCGAAAAAGTTGTTCTTAGATTTGTGGAAACTGGTCATGAATGGTTTCCTATCATCCAAAGTCTTTCCATGATAATTGGGAAAAGCTCAGACTTGAGGTGCAGCTCCCTTTATGTGACAGGTGCATCTTCCATGAGCATCTGAGCAGGGAGAATTTTGTCATTCATTGTAAGCAGGCATCTGTATGAGAGAACTTAGGTCTTTGAGGATTCAGGAACTTGGTGATATCAGGAAATGTTCTCCACATATAACTATCTGAACATAATGATAGTCCAACCATGAAGGGGGTGACATCATAATGAGTTCAGAATTCTGTATCAAATCTGCAAAACAGCAGGAGAAAAACAGTGGCAACCAAACCAACACAGCAAAGCAAAACAGTATTGGGGGCAAGAGAGCAACCAAGAGGCCAATAACTGCCATAAAATGAAGCAAGAAGCTTTGCAATTGAAAGGAAAGCCAAGAATGAGGGGGCTGGACAGGGCTTCCTAGGGAGGGAGTTCTGGAGCTTGGGTGCAGGCCGCTGGACCCTACATCCCATAGTTTTCTCAGAGTGTGGTGTACCCTGAAAAGGACTCATTCATACATGCAGTGCTGGCTCCAGTTTTTTGAGAGACCTTGTCTAAGATAAAGGGAGATTCTCATTGAGGTTATGAGTCTACCTACTGAACAGCATTGCCCACACCTTTTGAGTAATCATATTTTTATTTGCAACACAATGGTAACAACAGCAATCAAGGGGGCGGAGGTAGGAGGGAATCATGCCATTCAACCTATCAATATACAGCAATCTATAACTAGAGGGAAAGCAAAAATAAGAAAGAGGTAGACAGAGAATTGATATTTCCATTCCAAAGATATGCATTATTATAAGCAGTCCATATAACTAAATAAGCATCTGTATGCCTTTGACAGTGGTAGAAGAGAAGACTGAAATGTAGCAAGCACCGTAAGATCTGAGCAATAGGCAATGGGAGATTTTTTTCCTTCCAAGCTTGAGTACGAGTACGAAAGCTCTTGATAGCCACCTTGGCTTCGCATCTGTGCATATCTCCACATTACAGGAATGTTGTTTAAGAATCCACGGCCAGTTGCTGTTAGCACAGATTTCTCAAGAACGAAATTTCTGCGAGCGACGAGTTGGAACGAAGAAGGAGCCACCACAGGGTCTGCCCATGAGGACATGTGGACCTCAGTCCGTGGTGGCCCTTTGGCAGGGCTACACTCACCGTCCCTGTCACCTCCTCTATCTCAGCATCGCTACCACCAGCCTTCTTGAGAGGGAGAGAGAGAGAGAGCAGAGAGGCACAGCCTTGCCTCCTTTGTCCTTCTCGCCAGCCGTGGCGCAAGGGACAAGTAAGCAGGCAAGTTGCAATGGCGGGAGGAGAGGGGAGCAACTGCAGGGGGTCGTTGCCGGAGGACCCCTGTCGGGGTGTGGATTCCTGGCAGGTGCCCGGCCATGCCTGCCTTTGAGTCCGGCGCCACCTCTTGGAGTGCTGGCCAACGAGAGGGGAAGGCGAACCAGGCAAATGCGAGCGTCAGCCCAGGCTGTTGAAGGGGAATCCAGAGAAGGGATCAGAAAGCCAAAAAAGCCGTGGGGGACAGAGCGAGATCTGAGAAAGTGTCATGCCACAAACATGCATACATGAATCAGCCCTGTGGTCATTTTGTGCTCATGACTCCTACGGTGCGAGGCTGAGAAGGAGGTGCTGATGAAAAGCCAGTTCGGGGCATTTCTCAAGCATGGAGCATAATCTCTGGGAAACTATTCGGGGGGGGGGACCCCCTCCCATGCAGCCCAGCTGCTACAGAGAGGCAGAGACAGTCGGAAAAACGACTTGCTCCGACATCCCCCTCGGCCCGCTGTTGGAGACTTAATCTTCCCCCGAAGGCAAAGCACTTATCTGGCAACTGATAAAGGGCTGCTGATTAACACCTCCTAATGACACTTAGCACATTTACAGTCTTTCATCTGTAAATCTCAAGGCCATTTAACAGAGATAAGCACACTTACCCTTTCCTGAGGTCAGCTGCTCTCAGTTGCGAGCCACCCCGAAGCCCGACTCTGCGGAGAAGGCAGAGATCCCGCTGCTTCTTGGACGCCTGGCTCGGGATCTCCGCAGCGGGGCATGGCTGAGGGGGCTTGCAGGACCAGCTCTGTCTGAAGGGGGACAACTGCGGCCTCCCGAGCGGAAGGCTGCGGCCGCTCTTGGCGAGGGCCACACCAGCAGGATTTTCTCCTGTCCGAAGGAGCTGGTTCTGGAGGCAAGTGGTCTGTGGCTCCGTATTTAGTGTTAACGTCTCAACCTGTGATTTAACGGCTTCGAGCGCAATCCGGTGGCCTCCAGCGGACCATGGGATGATGGGAGCCTCAGCTCTGAGCTCCTGGAGCCTCTGAGGGGGCACTCCGAAGGCCCAGCTGCTTGCAGCTGCTGTGGAAAGAACTGCACTGGCTGCCTCTCCGAGGACACAGCTGGACTTCCCGGAGGGGAGGAGGGGGTGCTGGGCGGCTGGGAGGGGAAGAGGCTGCGGCTGTTGCCTTCCACCCTTTCCTCTCTCCATTCCAGCCTTCCCTTCCCTCCTTGCACTTCATCTAGATGGGTGAAAACGGCTGACGGACAAAATACACAAGGGGAGGTTTGGTGGTGATGGAGAACTCGGCCACCATGCCCTGATCCTTGCATCTGCCCGGGAGCACATTGGATTGCCCCGAAATGCGCCACAAGTTCTTAGGAAATTAGTTCAGAAATTATCATTTCTTTCTGGGATTTCATCTAAAATGTGGGATGGTATTCAGGAAGACTCCCCAGTGTGCTGTTTTCAGTCATGATATTATTGGTACCAAAACTTACCTGCTGTTTGCCAGGCAAAGTAGATTGTGTCCAAAGTTAGTGCAACTTAAGAGTTAAAGTTAGTGTAGAGCCATTAAGATGAGACTTGTGTGTTAGATGAAGATTGGATACAACCGAGGGAATGTTGGGGGATTTTTTTGGTGCCTTTTCAACACAGTTGCTTGACATCATGCCAATCAAAAATCTCAGAATCCAAACGACCAGCATTGGTGAGGTTACAGGTTATTTGCCAGCTCTAGTCTGAACTCCACTTTCTTCTAGAAGGTAGAGGATTTGGGGGTATAGATGGTCTTTAACTCCATTCCTTAATTGAGACACTGGGAGGTCATTTGTGTTTTTCTATTGAAATGATGTTTTTATTCTTTCTAATAATTATTAGAAAGTTTTGTGCTTTATTCAAAATGTGTGCACTTAACTGTACCAGCTACTGTATTCTGCCTTGCTCCCTTCTGTATTCTTGTGGCTTTATTAATTAGATTTTTAGCTTGCTTTCTACATAGAGATGTAAGGTGGCTTATCACATACAGCCTCAAGGTTGTGTACAGTAAGAAATACTATCAATAAAAAACCCAAACATTAGTAAAAGCCATCAGAGCAGCAGAAAGAATGTAATAAAAACCAGCCATGAAAACCCAGTAAAAACATCAACCATCAAATGGCAGTAAAGAGGATCACAGACATGAGATGCCATTAAAGTTTATGCTATGTTAATAAAGCTAGGAAATCTCATTTCTCCCATCTCAATCTACACTGCTGTCTCAATTGAGTAACACAGTTATTGAATAACAGCCCATTGAATAACTGTGATCAGGCCCCAAAGGGAAGAGTATACTGTATTACTAACACATTAATAAAGGATTTATTTATTTCATTTCTATAACTCCCCCCTCCTCCCACAGCCAAAGATCTCTGGGTGGTTTACACTGTCCTTAAAAAGAAACAATAAAAGTACAATTAAAATATCATAAAATCAGAAAAAAATTAATGTCTAAAACAGCTAAAAACAGATAATAAAAACAGACAATAAAAGGGAATAATGAGAGAGAGAGAGAGAGAGAGAGAGAGAGAGAGAGAGAGAGGAAAAAGAAAAAAGGAAAGGAAAAGAGAGAGAGAGACTCTCTCCAGGTAAAATACCTGGTGAACCCCTCAAGTCTCTGAGGGCTGAATCAAGACTTAGGCAAGAAATGGCTCGGGCCAGACATCATCTATTGGATTAGGGGCCAGCAATTTGGTCAGTGTGCAGGGCTATATGACCTTCAACCCAGCCTGCGCAGGCCAGAAGATGAAAGGGATGAGGCCACACCTGTGGACATCATTTGCTTCTCACCAGACACTGGATGCATCCAGCTGGGACAATAAAGCTCTGTCTGCTAGAGCTTTATTTAGATGCCCGCAGACCCTTCCCCACCCATTCCATCTCCAGACTATAATAATGCAAGTTTCACGATTTCAATGTCAAACTGTTTTTTCTCCCCCTCCGTCTGCTTTTTGTAACATTTTCCCTGGCTAAGAGACCTAGAGATTATAAAAACAATTTTTGTGATTGGCTGAATAGAAGTATTATATTTCATGTGATTTATTTGTTCTATTTATACTCTACCTTTCTTTCTGCAAGGGACCATCATGACTCAGATGGGCCTCTTCCTCTCCATCTTATCCTCAAACCAACCCTGTGAGTTGGGTTAGACTTAGAGCAAGGGACTGGCCCAAAGTCACCCAGTGAGTCTCATGGCTGAGTGGGGACTGCAACCCAGATCCCCTGGGTCCCAGTCCAACATATCACTATGCCACATTGGCTCAAGCATTTCTGGAGGGGTAGCTGTATTAGTCTGTAGCAGCTAAAATGGCAAGTTGTCTTATTGCACGTTAAAGACCAATACCTTTATTATGGCATAAGCCAGGGCAACCTAGTCTTAGATCAAATCAAGCCAGAACTTTCCCTAGAAGCAAAGGTGAGGAAACTGAGACTGTAATACTTCGGACACATGAGAAGACAAGACTCCCTGGAGAAGACAATCATACTCGGGAAAGTCAAAGGCAGAAGAAGAAGACCAAATATGAGATGGATTGACTTCAGAAGGGATGTCACAACCTTGAACTTAGAAATGCTGAGCAGGATGGTCATGGATAGAACATTTTGGAGGGCTTTCATTCATAGGGTTGGCAAAAGTAAGAGACAACTTGATGGTACATAACAACAACCTAGTGCCTTCCAGATATTTTGGATCACAATACCCATAATCTCTAGCCAGACTGGCTGGCTAATGTTTATGAGGGATGCTGTCCAAAACGTCTGGATGGCAGGCTGCCTTCCCCTGGGATGAGCTTTTGTGGTCTGCTTGAAGCATCTTACGATGTTTGTTTCAAGCATCTGATGAAGAGGACTGCAGTCTACCAACACTTGTGCCATAATAAACGTGTTAGAACACAGTCCAATGCCTATTTGGACAGAAATGAGTCCTACAGTTCCCTGCATTCCCCCAGCCAGCATGCATAAGATGGTTCCTTTCATCTTTAAGGTGCCACATGACTCTTGGTTGATTTATAATGGTTCTCTTCCATGTTTGATTCAAAAACATTCATTCTGTGGTGAACAGGGATCATGTTTGGCCTGGATATGATGAGACTTTATCATTGGTTGCTATTAAAGCACATGTACTCACCATTGTCCCAGTGCCTTGCATTAAATCATTAACTTGGAAAAAATATATCATTATTAAATTATGTAATGAAAATGTACTCTGGGAGGAAACAAGCAAGACAGGACAATCCAAGCTGGAACTGGAGGTTATGGAGGCTCCAGGCCTGTTGTACTTTGGAATATATATTTTCCCATTTTCTGTGTTTAGCTGATGTGCCATTAGACATGGCTGAAGGTACCGAGATCCTGCAGCAAGTTCCATCGGGGAGGAAGTTAATTCCCTGATCAGATCTATCCTTGATGACTCAGAATGCCTAACAAAGCTCTGCCAGGGAGTTGAAGGACTAATTAGGCAGCATACAATGATAAGAACAGCGATTCTCTGAGGATAAAGCCACAGAAGAGTAACAACTGTTCCTTTCTTGACTGCACTTGTGCTGTTCATCCGTGTGCCAGTCTTAGGGAGAGTTTTGGCGAGCTTCTTGTGAACTGGCTTTAGCGAGTTGGTGAGCCAAGGCATGGCCCACATACTTGGAAGCGTTGAGTCAAGGAGTGAATTTTGCATGTGCTGAAATTTCTGTCCAAATGTGAAAGTACAGTCCTCCTCATCCTTAAGGTACTAAACTTTCAGGGAGCTCCTCTCCTAATGCTGGCTTCAGGTTTTGGGGACTGTTGGGCAAGATCTCTTCCATGGGTCCCCTCCCTCAGTAAATCTACCTTCCTATCTCTATTGCTAGCTGCTGTTTTGTTCCTCAAAATTTCTACCACAAAGCTTGCTCGACAGCAAGGAAATAAACAGTGACAACTGCTGAGTTATTTCATAATCTCTGAACGTGGAAATGCCGGGTTGTGTAAACCAGAGTTAATCCAACAATTGCCCATGGTTTGTTGTTGGGCTAATTCTGGGTCATTTAGGGGTTAAGCAGAAAGCATATTTAAATGTCATACAAAACGCCCTGCCAATACACCATGGTGGATTTGTTGTGGCAGAGGAAAAGCCACAGTGAGTCCAAAAGATAATTTGACTCACTGGGCTGTGTATGCCTTCTTCCTTGATTCTCCCATGGGATTCCCCATGACAGGCCAAACCTAATCCTTCTGTACTGTGCTTTTCTTGGTCCATTTTACCATTTTCTTTCTGTGATTTGGTAGCGAATGACAGCCCCATCAAAGTGCTCGAGCAGCACATTGGAAGGGCTGCTTCTGGCCCATGACCGCCTTTTTAAAATACGGACATTTTTCATATTTTTAATTTGAGTTGATGGGCATTGAGCCAGAGAAATTGCCTTGAGCTTTATTTTTCACGTTGGGTTGTTCTGACACTGTCAAAAGTTGAGCTGTCAGGCCCCTAGATCACCCTCTTCATGGCAGGTTCCTCAAAGTTACCAGCCTCATCTGAAGGGCCTCTCACTTTTCCACCTTCCCCAAGATCCTGGGTGCTTGGGAAGGTAGCAAGTGTGAGCCATCCACTTCTGTGGGAGCAAAGAGGCTTGACAGCTAGCTGCCAAAACTCTAGTTCTTTTGAAATATATCTTTTTAAAAGGAGAAAATTGTACTCCCGCAAGTAAGAACATAGCTTGTGACCAACTAGAAATCATGCAACCTTGCTTAAACAGGTTTAGTTTTACCCTTTGCAAACTCTTCAGTCGGATCATCTTTTTAATTATGTCGGCTGACTGCAGAATGGCCACTTCAGCAACTCTATTGGAACTTGTTGATTTTACAGATTCTTGGAATTAGGGAAGGAAAAACTACCTCTGTCTATTATGGAAAGCAGCAGATGATGCTGGCAAAGCTCAGCCCCTGTTCTCTGCTTTGCCCTTAGTCTGTCTATAGCCAGTGCGATGGGTCTCAGGATCTGGGTTCTAGTCTCCACACAATCATGAAGCCCACTGGGTTCCTTTGGGCCAGTCACTGCCTCTCAGCTTGTCTACTTTGTAGGGTTGTTGTGGGAATAAAATAGAGAGGAGGAGAACCTTTTACGCACTCTCGGGTTCCTTGCAGGAGAAAAAAGTGCAGGATATAAATGCAAATATCACAATAATCATCATCTTACAAATACAAGGGGAGTTGGTAGGAAATTACTACTCAAGGAACTGCTGCCTTGGGCAAGCTGGAAATCAGCTTTTTTTCCATTTTTCCTTTTTTTTCTTCAGTGGGTGGCTGGACTGGGCAGCTCCCTCTTGTTAAGACTAGTAGGATTTCCCCTACTCATTCTTTTAAGAAGTAAGTGGCAACCTTGCTTCCAGAATTGGGTGTGCAAATTGCCATCTTGGAAGCAATCACACTTGTATATTTCATGATATTTTTCTCTGTTCTTACTTCACGGAGTATTCTCCTTGCTTATTGTCTAGTGAAAGTTAATGGACAGAATAGACAACAAAAGAAAGTCAAATAGACCATCTCAGGCACTTAGATTGCGTAAGTTAGATACAGCTTTGAAAGGAAGCATGCCCAGCTTAATGGACTGATTCCCACAATGAATGATTTTCTATTAATTTGCAATGAAATTTTTATTCCAAGGCTTGGCATTGACCCTTTGAACCAGTTTGTTCAATATGGTATCTATATTTTCTCTAAACCACATGGATGACTGAAAGTGGTCAGCCCATATGGTTCTGCAAAAAATGCCACATACAGATCCCACTTTATTTTCATGTAAGGCCAAAATCTTCAAAAGGAGGAAAAATTTCACTAACGGCCAGTTCCATGCAGCTCATTGTACCTGGAAAGCAGAACGGTTTTTTCCCTCGCTGCAGGAAGACTGACTCTCACAGCAGTTCCAGGAATAGCATCTTTGAGCTGTGGTCTACACCTCCGGATGTTGAAAAACCAACAGTCACCACAGCTGAGATATCTGCTTCCTGGATGCTCCAACCACCCACAGAGCGCTTCTATGCCCTGAGACAGCATCCTGCTTTTGACTTCAGTCTCTCCTGAGCTGAAACATCAGCCAGGCCCTCAGTACCGACACGGGAGAATCAGCTCCTGGCTTGAGTGGGATTTTCAATGGTAGAATGAGATCCACCTCAAGCAGTTCTTCCCGGAGTCCACCTGCACCACCACCAACCTATAAAAGAAGACAGAAGCATACTATGTAGTTATCCAACATAACGACACCTAGTAGCATGACGAGGGTCTGGAGGTATAGCTGAGATCCCGTATGTTCTGAAACGACTACGTCCTGACCTGTGGACTCCCCATGAGGCCATGGACCCTGATGACTTTTGTGCAAAGGAGAGCCAGGACACGGTGATCTTGCTTGGTGAGTGGGACAGTCAGAAACTGCCCCAGTTTCAGGGGACTCTCACATGCAAGAACAATCCATGAGGCCTCATATAGGAAGAGAGTTGCCTAGGTGCATTGCAAGACTTCTTCCTTTGGAACTGTGCATGGGACTTGGTTGTTCTTCTGTGCCAGATAAAAGAGCTACATTTGTTCACAATGATAAATCTTCTATATTGGTGGTTGTAAGCCTATCAGATATTCTGCTTATCATTTGTGAATTTAAAGTGAGATAACAGAACTCCATCTCAGAGTATCAGTCAGCAGGGATTTCGCATTTAATTCGAGACCGAGTAAAAATCAAAGGTATGATAGTTGTAATATTGTCTGAGATGGCAAGAGGGATTGTATATTTTAAATGTAAAATAGTTTTTTAGCCAATTTTGCTTGCTTGGTAACTCAGATAAAGGGGTGATTCAATGTCTGATAGGTATGTGAAACAACAGTAATTGTGGTGGTGTGGTGCAGGTGAATTGATTGATTTGGTGTTGGGCAACAGCCATTCTGGGGGTAGTTGTAAAAGGGGAATTGTGTCAGCACCCCTAGAGAACTGAGTGTTTAGGACAGCTGTAAGTCAGCAGCCATTCTGAAGAAGGCAGTACTTAAAAAAGTTTAAAATGCATAGCTGGGGAAAACAGCAGAGGATGGAGAGGTCCACTGCTAGGCTAAGCAATGTTTCTCTTACATAGGACTTTTTTAGTCATATTAATGATGAATACTCTGGGAATTGTGCTGTTAGCATTCTTATGTGTGTATTATCGTAAGGTCAGAGGGTGTTCCTCTATGACATCTGTACTTCAAAACTCACCTACAACCTAAAATGCAAACAGAATGGATATAAAAGGCACAAATGGCAGTGCTGACCTCCTTTGTGGTTTCTGTTTGCTGTCTCTTAACTCATATACAAAAGCTCAGTTTGAGATCATCGCGCCAGCTGATCTCTGGTTTTCCTTGGAACAGACATGCTAGGAGTGTTTCGATGCGCTGCCAGTTCAGTGAGGTCCCTGAATCCTGAAACAAGGCTGACATGGTTTCCTTAAGGGCAAGAGGAAGTTGAGAAGCACAAGCTACTGACAGTAAAGGGGGGCAAAAATGGGACAGGGAGCACCAAGAGGCTCATGATTGTTGTGGGGGGAGCCACAGCTGGTTGATGCAAAGTGTTGCTTCGGGACTTGTGGGTCAGTGACCTAGAGGAGCTTGATAAAAGCAGGAGGGTATTTTGTTGCTCTTGCCTAGAATCATAGAATCATAGCACAGTTGGAAGGGACCATCAAGGCCATGGGGTCTAAGCCCCTGCTGTTGCAGAACACCACGTTACACCATCCCACTTAGATGGCTGTCCAGTTTCCTTTTGAATGTCTCTAGTGTGGGAGAGCCCACCACCTCTCCAGGCAGCTGGTTCCACTGTTGTATCACTCTGATAGTGAGGAAGCTTTTCCTGATCTCCAGCCTGAATCTGGGTTGTTGCAACTTGAACTGATTATTGACCTCCCTCTTTGTGACAGCCTTTGAGGTTCTTATAGAGGGATATCATGTCCTCCCTCAATCTTCTCTTCTCAAAGCTGAACATGCCCAGTTCTCTCAGTCTCTCCTCATACGAGTAGGGCAGTGTTTCCAAACCCTGGATCATTGGACCCTTTCGAATTTACCTGCAACTTTCTTACATCTTGGTGCCCAGAACTGGACACAGTATTCCAGGTGAGGTCTGACTAGTGAGGAGTATAGAGGAACTACTACTGCTTCTGATTTGGAAGTAATATTCTGTTAATGCATCCCAAAATAGCATTTGTCCTTTTGGTGACTGCATCAGATTGGTGACTCACGTATAGCCTATTGTCCACGATTATTCCGAGATCTTTTTCTTTTTCAGTTCTGTTGAGACATGTATTCCCCATGTGTTTGCTGTTTCCTGGTACCCATGATGGGGTTGGTTGCTTGAGTTCAGACAGCAGGACAACGCCTTGTGGGCGGAGAAATCTCCATGGTTTGTGAAGGGGGACTTTTTGCCCATAAAAAAGCCATCCTGGGGGAAAAAGCATGATTTATTTATTTATTTAAAACATTTCTATGCCGCCCCCATCGCAACAAAGCCTCGGGGCGGCTCACAAAGAATACATAAAAACATACATAAATAATAATAATATAACAATTAAAAAAAACATTTAAAAACCCCCCGGGATGATGCCACAACTAATTGTGGCATGCCACGGACAATGGGCCATTATGTTGTATGAACCCACTCACAGTTTCCACAACAGTCCAGGAATTGGGCCATTCCTGGGTTCTTGATTGAAACTGGAAATAGCTTGCCCATGGCGTTTTTCCCCAGCTGATATACTGGGCAAACCGTGTCAGTGTAACAGCTGCTGCTCCTCCCCCTTCCCCGGCTTATGGAGTATGTTCTAAGTTTTATGCCATATTTATGGAATGCACTGCCCATCACTCCACAGGTACTAAACTTTAAAACCTGCTTAATATTCTGATGGGAAGCAGATTAGCAGTTTCTTCAAGGGTTTGCAGTCAGGTTTCTTTCCCAGCCATTCTAGGAGATGCTGAGGATATAACCAGGGAAGCCCTGCTTGCAAAGCGGGCGCTCCATCACCGAGAACAGCCCTTCCCTCTGTTTTGATCTCATACTGCAGAAGAAGATCAATGCTGCAGGTACTTTAGTGATGCTCATGTTCATATCCCAGTCTTGTCCTGTAGCACAAATGGGTGGCATACAAATGTTTTAATAAATAAATAGCCATGTTATACCAAACCAGACCAAACCCCTTTCCCAGTTTCTCTGCCCCCTCCCCATAAATATATTGGGGACTGTAATTCAGTGAACAAATTGTAGTTCTTGAACAAAGCCATTTGGGAGATCATGAGCCTTCTCCTGTGATTTAAAAATGCCATGTGGGTTGCAGTGCATGCCGGCTGTCATTGCGAATATTCAGGCTGCCCCAGTTGGTTACTGTGGCTTATTCTGTTGTATGAAGCTTGCTGCCATGGGTGAAAGCACCCAGAACCCATGGACTGCACTCGGGTTCTGGGGTGACTTACTAACCATGATAATAAGCCACCCTGCACCCAGGGTTCACAGATCATAAAAGCTGTGGCAACGGCCCACTTCAGGTTGTATACGCAAAATGGCAGTGGAGGTGTGCAGGATGTGTTTATTATTTAAGCCAGGGTTTCTGCCAGTGATTGTGTGAACTGGCCCAAAGACTTAGGCATGTCAGAGATCTGCAAAGGGCTAGTTTTGTTCTGGGGGAATTGAATTCATTTGTTTTCCAGAGAGGGTGGTTATACTTCTGTAGCCTCTGCAGGTCCTCCAGAGCATATTGGGTAATGAGTGAACATCACACTGTCTTTTAGGGTCTCTTAAAAAAACAGCACCAAAATGAATGGGTGGAGTATGTCTGAGAACATCTGCTGCAGTCCGTAAGAAATTTGATCGCTCTTTTCTAAACTTGGCACTGGAGAAAACTGATTGCTGGTTACATTATTTATTAATATCTTTCTATACTGGGAAGTTTTGGCCTGTTTGACTCTGGCCTATGCATCAATTTATAATATTGATTTATATTGCAGATTTTGTAACGGATTTTAAATATTATGACACTATGATTATTGCAATGGATTGCTTTTTTTGGGTTATATTATGCTTTGAAACGTTGGTTGAATTTATCGTGGTGAGGTACCTACATGCATTTGTGGGTTTGGTGTTGTTGCTCTTGTGTAATAAGATATTCTGTGATTATTTATATAGAAAAGGGGCCAATTAAAATGGTAGAGCTGGTGGGGATCTTGTCTGTAGATTTTTGTCCTCAAAGAGGATATGCTTGGATAAATCAGCGAACTATCAATGATAATGCACTGAACAAAGCAAAACATTTTGTTCAGTTGTTGGCTAGTGAAGGTATCATCAAAGAATCCTCAATGGAGGATAACAAATGTTTGTTAAACCAGCTGAAGTGTCCTGATCTGAGTCTTAGAACTCTATGACAGTGAGAGTTTATGCATACTTTATTGATTTCTGGCCGTAATAAACATCAGCAGAAGCAAATGAGGTCTCTCCAGCAATAGGGCTGCCATATGATAGAGAGCTTAAATACTGGGTTGGCATATAATGGCAGAGTCAAATGCACACTGAGACAGGGGGAAAAAGTCCTTTAACTCCCAGCATTCCTCAGCACTACTTGGGGAATGCTGGGTGATGTGGAACTTTTTCTCTGACTAAACATGCATTGGATTTTGCCCTAATTCTCTCAATGGATGAAGCTTTGGCTTCAGTGTTTTCCTTGATTATTAGAACTAGCAAAGCATGTTGTATAAGCATAAGCAGGAGGTGGCAGACACTTTCCTTGCCAGGTAGCCTGTTAAAATTTTGTCACAGGTTACTCCATGGAAGAAATTGTTTGGAGAGTTATGCACTGGTAAAAATCAGTAAATCAGTGTCAGAGGAAAATGAGTGTGGTACCACGCCATGGAGCACATGGAGAGAATTTAGCAACTCCCCAACATCCTCTGGAAAGATTATTGGGAGAGGCCTTTATTTCACAATTGCCACTTGGTGAGGTGCCTTTGTCAGCACCATGAGGGAGAATCCCCAAAGTGTCTGATCCCAAGCTATAAAACGCCATGCCAAGGGAGGCCACTACTCCTTTGCTGTCCTCCTGCCAGCTGGCAAAGACGGGTTTATTAAAACAGGCCTCTGACCTATTTGTGGGACTGTAGGGTTTGGTGCTGTTCGAATTCGGTTACTGCTGCACAATAACTTTACTTGTATTATCATGCCTCGTTTTATGGCTCTTTGAATCATGGGTGTAACTTGGTTTGAATGCCATTTTTTGTAAAAAGGCAGGGTAATGTTTAAAAACGCATTGACATCCATGTTGACTGGGAGTGATGGGAGGTGTAGTCCGATATGTTTGGAAGGCACTGGGATGGAGTGGCCTGCATTCATATCAGCCCTGCTTACTGTTGCTCCTCCATCCGTGTTGTTCCTTTGGCTGCTTGGGCATTTTGTAAAGTTTCCAAAATGTAAACAAAACCGGGGTAAAAGAGGCAGAAGAAGCAACAGTGGAGGAGCGCCACAAAAGTCTGAGGAGCCTCTGTTTCAAGCTGCCACAGGTCTGTGGGAAAGGGTTGCATGAGGAACGGGAGAAGGAGGTATCCATTTGGGCTAGTGCTATAAGCACCCAGCCCAGCCAGAAACTAGGTGCGGCTGATGTAGCATTGCTGGCAAGCATAACCACGAGAGTGTGACCGCAAACACAAATCTGGCAGTGTCTCTTACTGAGTTTATGTGACAGCCAAATGCGACACATGCCTGCCACGTGGTACCCTGAGAAGCAGAGGCATCAGGGCATCGCGCTGGGTCTGCTTGTGGCTTAGCATCCAGCCGGTGCTCTTGCCTGCTTTCTTGTTTTCAAGGCTGGGAGGAAAACCACAAGCAGGCAGGGGGACCGCTTATGTCAGGCATGGGGAATCTGTGGCCCTCTAGATGCCATTAGGCTAAAACCCCACTCAGCCCTACCCAGAATAGGCAGTGGTGAGATCTGCAATCCAACAGCACCAGGAAGGCCAGATGTTCCCCGTCCCTGGCTTATGTACTGTGCACTGTCCTATATCTGTAACTGGTTTATAGCAGAATACCGCTGGCTTCCTGCCATTGTGCAAGAGGATGACTGACAGCTCTGGAGGGATTCCTTTCCACCCCTGTGCAGCTGATTCCTTCCCATCCCTGTGCTGGGACTACCCTAATGTTGTTTGCTTTGCTTTTATTTATTTTGATTTTCCTACAGGCTCTGGTTTTATTAATCCAATAAAAATTTGGATTAAGAACAAGCATATTAAATAAAATGTATTAAGTATTTAGTTCTAATGCACAGGCATGTATCTGGAATCACAGAGTTGATGGAAGTTCTTGTGGTCATCTCATGGAATCCCCTGCTTGATGAAGAAAATTAGATCCAGGGCCTGCTTAACAGATGCCTGTGCTTGAAGATGTCCAGTCTGGGATAGCTTAGCATTCTCCCTGCCCCAGTAATGTTTTCCAGTGCTCCACTACTTTTGCCATTAAAAGGTTTCTTCACATGTTCAACCAAAATCTATGACTTAAGCCCCTTAGGATCTTTTGTCTGCCAGAACTGCAAAGAATAAGACTTGTCTGCCCTCCATGTAGAAGTCCTTTGGGTTCCTACTCTAGTTTCTCTGATCCTTTGGGTTCCTTCTCTATTTTATTTATTTATTTATTTGGAGTGCTTGTATGCCACCCCATTCGCATAAGCCTTGGGGCGGCTTCCAACAAATAAATAACAATGGACAAAAATATACAGAATTGGAAACATCCCGGAGTTAGATAAAAGCAATAAATAATTTAACAATCAATAAAATAACATTTAAATAAAAAGGTCTTGGCCTGGCGCCAAAAAGCAAATAATGATGGTGCCAGGTGGACCTCTCTGGGGAATGCATTCCACAGATGAGGTGCCACTGCAGAGAAGGCCCTCCTCCGGGTACTCACCCACCTAATTTCCTTCACGGAGGGTTCCCGGAGAAGGGCCTCTGCCTCCGATCTTAGAGGGCGGGAAGACAAGTATGGACGGAGGCGCTCCTTCAGGTACCCAGGTCCCAAGCCATTTAGGGCTTTATAGGTAAGCACCAGCACCTTGAATTGGGCCCGGACTTCAATGGGAAGCCAGTGAAGCTGATGGAGGATTGGGGTTATATGAGAACAACACCCAGTCCCCGTCAGCAACCTGGAAGCTCTGTTTTGCACCAGTTGAAGTATCCGGACTGTCTTCAGGGGCAGCCCCACGTAGAACGCGTTGCAGAAGTCTAATCGGGAAGTGACCAATGCATGCATCACTGTCGCCAGGCAATCGTCCTCCAGGTAGGGACGCAGCTGATGGATCAGCTGAAGCTGATGGAAAGCAATCCTCGCCACGGCCGACACTTGAGCTTCCAAGGTCAGTTTACCCAGCTTCCAAGTTCAAGCTGCGGACCCTGTCCTTCAGAGGGAGTGCTACCCCATTCAGGACAAGGTCCAGGTCTCCCACCCCAGAATCCAAACCACCCACCAACAGGACCTTCATCTTGTCTGGATTGAGCTTCAGTTTGTTGGCCCTCATCCAGCCCATTACTTCGGCCAGGCACTGGTTCAGTACAGCCACTGCCTCACCTGGATCAGTTGAGAAAGAGAGGTAGAGCTGGGTATCATCAGCATACTGATGATTCCACAGCCCACACCTCCTAATGACCTCTCCCAGCGGTTTCATGTAGATGTTGAATAGCAAGGGGGACAAAATGGACCCCTGCGAAACTCCATGGCATAACTGCCATGGCGCAGAGCCATAGTCCGCCAGCACCACCTTCTGGAATCGGCCATTGAGATAGGAGCAGAACCACTGCAAAGCAAGAAGGATACCATGGTCGATGGTATCGAAAGCCGCTGAGAGGTCCAGGAGAACCAACAGGGATGCACTCCCCCTGTCTCTCTCCCTGCACAGGTCATTGTACAGGGCGACCAAGGCAGATTCAGTACCATAACCGGGTCTGAAACCGGACTGAAATGGGTCCAGATAATCAGTTTCATCCAAGAGTGCCTGGAGTTGTCCCGCCACCACCTGCTCTAACACCTTGCCCAAGAATGGGATGTTGGCCACCAGTCTATAATTGGCAGCCATCTCTGGATCCAGGGACGCCTTCTTCAGGACTGGCCGGACTACTGCTTCCTTTAAAGGGGCAGGTACCCGGCCATCCCTCAGAGAGGCGTTGACAACCTCCAGGATCCAGGTCCCTATCCTGTGCTTGGCTTTGTTAAGTAACCAAGATGGGCAAGGGTCCAATAAGCAGGTGGTGGGACGTACTTGTCCAAACACCTTGTCCACATCATCAGGCTGCAATAACTGAAACTCATCCAACAATTTAGGACCAGACAGCAACATTGATTCCTCCCTGAAGGCTCTGAGTTACTAATGGAGTCCAGCTTGTGATGAATCTGAGTGATTTTCTCCTTAAAATGCTTGGCAAAGTCATCACAGTGGGCTGTCGAGGGTGGTACAGGATCTTTTTTAGGGCTCGGATGAACCAGCCCATGTACCACCCGACAAAGCTCCGCCGGACGGCATTGTGAGGAGGCAATGGAAGCGGAGAAGCATTTCTTCTCTAGTTTCTCTGATCCTTTGGATTCCTCCTCTGGTTCTACTTTCATCACCCTTTCTCACTGGACTCACTTTCCATACCCTTCTCCATCTCTGTGGCCCTCCTATGATTCCATCCTGATTTCCCATGCCTTCCCAAGTGCAGTGCACAGAAATAGAAACAGTACTCCAGATGAATTCAGAATTAAGTGGAGCTATTTCTGTTTGCAACTTGGAAATTGTATTTATATTAATATAACCTAACATTAAATTCACTTTTTTGTAGCTAGATCACATTACAGATTCATGCTTGGCTTATGATGAAGTACAAATCCCAAGATCTTTACCACGTGTGTTATTACCAAGCCAGGAATTGTGCATCTGGTACCTATGCAGTTGATGGGTATGTGTTTCCAGTCTAATTGCAGCATTTTGTGTTTTTGTTGAATGCATTTTGTTAGTTTCATTCCAATTTCCCACTATATCAAGCTCATTGAAATTTTATTCTTTTTGGAAGTGTTAGCAGTTCCTCCCAGTTTTGTGTCAGCTGCAGATATGATTAGGATTCTCTCCATCTGTTGGCCTTCCCTAACTTGATGCCCTTAAATGTTGTGGACTTCAACACCCATCAGCCCCAGCCAGCATGTGAATAATATTGGGAGTTTTAATCCAAAGTATCTGGAATGGACCCAGTTTGGGACAGGTTGAAATAGATCATTAACAAAATGTCAAAGAGTGCTGGTTCCAGAGCAGAATCTTTCAGTATCCCCCTTGGAACCTCTGATATTCTGAAGAACCATAGTGAAGAACTATTTGGAGTACATTTTTCAGCTAGATGTGAATCCATTTGATCAGCACAGCATCAGTAAAACCCAGAGAACCTGGGAGATTCTGAACCTGGAAAAATAAAATTCTTGGAGGATGATTAGAACATTCTGCTGTAAGGTCACTAAAGGAAACGAACCTCTATCTGCGTGGAAGATCCAATACTAATTGAAATTCCTAGGTGAGCTTTTGTGTGAGAACCAAAGCAGAGGGTGCTGGACTTAAAGACAGGTTCTCCTGGACAAAAATGCATGGGTAAAGAATCCTTTTACTTTGGAGGAAACTCTTCATGATGGAACAGAAGTTATGAAGGTAAGAACCATCCTATTGGACCAAAGGGTAGCTAGTCTGGCATTTGGTCCCTGCGGGGTCAACCAGATACCTATGGGGACCCTATGAGGTGGACATGAGTGCAACAGCACACCCTTCTTTGTGCATGCTAGCCCTCAGGTATTCAGTGGCCCTCGGGGTTCAGCAGTATGAAGGAGAAAAGGAGATTAAAATGGGTGAGAACTGAAGCAAGCAAATTGTGTAGGATAGAAGCTACATTGTTAAGGCCAGTGAGTGCAGAATTTTTCAGCCGTTTCTTATCTTAATAAAAAAATACTGAGGAACATAAACTACACAAGAATGTTTAGGCTTGAGAGGTAGGGAATGAATGGTTACATATTAACTTAGCAGCTCTTAATGTGCTGTCCTCTTACGGAAATGCATGAATCTATGGAGTTGTGTAATGGATTGGAAATTAGAATGAAAAGCCCTTTAATGGTGCAGACAGAATTGCAGAAGGGCTAGATTGAGGCATCATAGCTAAACCAAAGCATTTCATGTTTTCTCAATTGGAGCGATAACACTGGATAGACTTGTGTGGAGTTCCCACTTATTATTTTTTTTAAACTTGGCATATTTAGATAGACCTGCCATTCACTGCATCAGAAGGGCAACGCCTCACCGTGGCAGGGAGTTAATTAGGAAGAGACGGGTTCAAATTTCCCACAAGGCCACAAAGGTACATCACTCTGAATTACTTCACTGCGTTGTTGTGAAGAAAAAATCCAGTGATGGAATGCATGCCTTTTGGAGCCCTTTTGGAAACAGAGCATAATGTACACAACAAGGAACCTCAAGTGGCATATTGTGGCTACAGGATAATCGTGTATCTCACAACTTTACTGAGGAAACGCGGTGCTGGAAAACGGCACACTAATGCAGCATTACTCTTAAAGGATGTCCTATAGTAGTGGGCTGGACTAGATTATTTTAAAGATATTTTCTGTTTTGTATGAACCCGTACAAAGAGTTCACCCTGTTTTTGGTTTCTTGTTTTCTTGATAAAGCTCTGTTTACTGTTGTTTTAACAATTTGAAAAGCTGTGTTTGTTGTTGTTGATGTTAACAATTTTATTTGTAAGCTGCCTCAAGCAGGTACTGAAAAAAGAAGCTTTATAGTGGAATCCTCTTCATGTTTACTCAGAAGAAAGAAGCCTTACTGAGTCCAATGGGGCTGAGGAATGCATATCGGATTTCAGCCTCTCTGAGCAATCTTATGGCACAATTATCCTGAGGTGGAGGACAGAGATAAGTTGCATCAATTTTAGAGTCACCCTGTCCTTTACCTAGGCAGACTAAGAGGTGAAGAGAAAACACACAGCAAATCAGGCACTTGGATAAAAATACAGAGGCCGTAGTGTCCTGAAAACTCCTCCAAGCCTCACCACATGTGGCAGGAGTCAAGAAGACATGACACATTAAGGGGCAATCCAAAGGCATGTCAATAAATAGGCAAAGGTCAAGCACCGAGATATCAATGTAGGCTCAGTTTGAAGCAGAATGGTCCGGCTGTGGTCAGTGGTCAAAGCAAAGAACCACAGAGCTCTTTTTCTTGAAGAAAGGTTTGAGGTGCAGCCAAGGCCTAATTGTAGGAGAGTAGTCAAAACACAGTCCAAGAGCCAGAGGCAAGCAGGAGTCTAGGGCCAACAACTCAGCATGGTCAGGGATACTCTACTAGTTAGGAAACAATTCCAGCATCTGGGAAGCTCTGAATGAATGCTTACATGGCTGTTGCTTCCAGAGCTCCACCCAGGCTTAATGTTAAGCCCTCTGGCAATGCAGAGGGCCGTTGCAAGATCTCCTTTCTTCCTGAGGTGCCCTCTTTGTTTCAAAACATGCCTTCTCAAAGGCCCTGCCTCTTCAGACAGTGATGCTTTCACACTCAGGTGGGGTTGGGTGACACTTCCACTTCTGTCTCAAAGGCCAAGTTCCTCTCATCTTTCAGGAAGGGGCCCACAGCTGGCTCCCTCAGGTCTCCTAACATTGTTCCTTGACACTGTCTGTCTCTGAGGGCTCTAGCTCCTTGTCTGAGGTGGATTCCTCCAGTAGGGGCATGGTGGTGGCTGTGCAAAAACACCCCTCAGGGTATCCCAAATGCTATGGCCAAAAGCGGAGAAACAACCTGTGGGTTGTTGCATTTTAGCTATTGTGATATCTGCCTTTTGGGATACAAATCCGACAAGGTGGCATAAGGGTAGCATAAAAATTAGCAACATTAACGTGTTACCCTCAGGACAGCTAGTCAGAGGTAGGCCTGAGGGGAGATAGGGTCCACCTGGAGGAGGAGCAGGTGTCTGCTCTCAACCTTGTGCCTTCCTCTCTCCTGAAGTCCATCCTTCAGGACAGCAGATGACTCTGAGGTTGTCCTCCCCCTTGCCTGTCTATCTCGCCCTCCTGGAATCCTTCCCAAGAAGCAGTAGATGTTAGATAGCCATGGACCTGATGGGCTTTCTTGGCCCCTTCCAACTCTACTATTCTATGATTTTATGGAAGGTGGGGTAGTGGGAAAGCCTAGATGGAACAGGCCCCACTTCTCTCCCTTTCATGTTCCTAAATGTGGAAAAACCATGTAAGATTTCTGCCAGTACTCCATTTTTAACACATTGAGCCTTGGATTCATTGAACTCTGTACCACATGACTGTCTCCAGGATTAAAAACAAAAACCTGTCACCTTAATAAATCCTGTATATACGGTGTATCTTAATAGTCTGATAACTAAGACATGGCTTGATTGATAAGGCTAACCAGTCTGTAATTACCTAGATCCTCACTGGATTTCTTTTTAAAAATTGGTATTACACTGGCCACTCTCCAGTCTTTGAGTGCAGAGCTGATCATAGAGTTATATAATGTATTTTGTTAGCAGATCAGCAGTGTCACATCTTTAAGAACTCTAGGATGAGTACCATCTGGAGTCAGTGATTTGCTAGCTTTCAATGTATCAACAAGGTCTAGAACTTATTATCTTGTCACCAATATTTGCCTCAGCTGCACAGACACTCTTCCTGAAAATATCAGTTCAGGCACCGGTATCTTCTCAATGTCTTCTGCAGTGAAGATGTTTCTTCTATTAACTCCATCGCTGTCCAACAATCCAGTGACTTTCCTATCAATTTCCTGCTTCAGATGTATTTAAAGACTCTCGTTTGCCTTGATATTTTTAGTGCTATGCTCCTCAAAATACTTTTTATTTGTTATTATTTGCTGGCATTTCCTTTTGTTCTTCTCGTTTTTCTGAAGAAACCCTTCTTTTCTTTGATAGCTTCCTTGTCACTGCTTCTTAACCATATCAGTGACCTCTTGGACTTGGCACTGCCTTTCTTGACCTGTGGTATACCTTCCAGCTGAGCCTCTATTATTATGATTTTGAGTAACTTCCAAGCATTTTTGGAGAAATGTAACCTTTCTGACCCTCCCCACTTTCAACTTCTCTTTTATAAGTTCCTTCATGTTAGTTAAGTTTATCTTTTTTCCTTTCTTTTTTTCCCTTTTTTTTTGAAGTCAAACATGTCTCTACTGAACTTCCTTGGTAATTTTCCACTTACCCATCCATTAAATTTGATAGCACTATAGTCAGTTTTTTTCCAATTGGTTCAACATTCCCACCTTGCACCAGGTCCTTTGTGGTGCCACGTAGGCTTCGAGTCATGATTTTCTCTCCTCTGGTTGGTTGTATGGCCAGCTTTTCTAGGCCACAGTCGTTTAAGTTGGCAGCCAGTGTATCTGCCTGCAACCCTCCAAACTCAAAGGTTTATGGACATCTAACAGAAGGGGCACAAAGGTGCGGATTGTCTCTGTGTTCCTCTGTCTTCCTGAAAACTTGTTTGATTGCAGACATTGACTCACAAGGAGAAGCACCAGAGGCATCGCCAGGATTTCTCAGGCAATGGTGTTAAGTTGCTCCTCCCTCAGAATACCCCTCTCCTGCAGACCCCCCCTCTTGCCAGCCCCAGGGTCATTCTTGTGACCTGGAGCTGGAGCCAATGTGGAAAGAGCTGGGCTGCCTGGGCAGGTGGAGGGAGGGTGCTCCAAATTCAGGGTCTCCTCCTTGAGGTTGGAGCCAGGACTCCTAATTATTCTGTGGCCATATAGATGGCATTTAGCAGCTGCAGGATTGTGCCTTGTGGGTATTAAGAAATGCAATCTCTTTGTCAAGACTGGAGCGTGCATTTATTCGGTCCAGTTGAAGTTGCCTATTATTACAACACTTCCTCATTTTGATCCCTCTCAGATTCCATTTTCTATTTCAAGATCCCCCTGCATGTCTTGATTTGGGTATGATAGCATGGTCCCAGTACTAAATTGCTTTTTGGAGCCTATTTTGGAGAGAAGCTTCGGATTATGGGGCGGCATAGAAAGAGAATTAAATAAATGAATATTATTCACCCATGGTGGTTCTGTGGAGGAGCCCGTCCCTTATAAAGCTGTTGGTTTGCTTGACACTGTTGTGCACTCTTTGACACGCAAAATGACAACACCCTTCTTTTGCCTTCCTATGGAGTTTGCATCCAGAGCAGACCAACCACTATCTATGTTCTCTTTAAAAGAAGGCACTCCAATACTCTCATCCTGGCTTGAAGGAGTCTAACATTTGCACAGAAACACCTCCCTTGGCCTGCAAAGAGGTCAGATCAGTCAATCCAAAAGGAAATCAACCCTGACTGTCCTTTAGAAGGACAAATACACAGCTAAAGCTCAAACACTTTGATCACCCAATGAGAAGGACGGATTCATTGGTGAAGACCCTGATGCTGGGAATGATTGAAGGCAACAGAAGAAGGGGACGGAAGAGGAGGAAGTGGCTGGATGGAGTCACTGGTGTGGTGGGCGTGGGGCTGGATGGACTCTGGGAAACAGTGGAGGACAGGAGAGCATGGCGTGCTGTGGTCCATGGGGTCATAAGGGGTCAGGCATGACTTTGCGACTGAACAAGAACAACAAGACCTCTACATAGTAACCCTCTTCAAATGTCTCTGGGATGTGTATTTTCTGTTACGGTTATGAGGTTTCTTTGCCTGGGTATCATGTTTCGGGCTATGTTCCTGGCCACATCCCCATTTGGGCATTCAGAAATCGGACTAGGGCATTCCGTCTCATTGGATGGCCCCAGAGTCTAGAATTATGAGGGAGAAAAACCTCTCTCTCTACTTCCTCCACTCCATGCATACATAGATACACATCTGTCCTGACCGCATCCCACACATAGGCAAGCTTGAGCCCTTCAGGAGAAATGTTCCACAGGGTCATAGCCTGGCTCCTGCACAGCCCCACCATTCCTTTAGTCTCTCCTCTAGCAACTCCTGCGACCAAACCACCCCTCTGCTCTTTGGTCATATAGTCTGGGGAACAATCCACCAGGTCTCATTGCCACTCCCTTCCCTGCAATTGGCTGTCCCACACTCTCTGGCAGCATCCCCCTGTGTATCCTGAGAGACCAGCTCCCTTACAGTGCAGGGAGGAAGAACAAGCAAACAGTGGAAGGAACAACATCACTGGCCCCTGAAGCACCCCTCAGAACCCTGTCTTGAGGTCAGCTGAAGCTGGCGCTTACCAGGTTGTGGGAAATCATAGAACAGTAGAGTTGGAAGGGACCATGAAGGCCACTGGGTCCAACCCCCTACTGTTGCAGGGCACCAGTTTAGCCCACAATATCTCCAGGCAACCAGTTCCACTGCCATATTACTCTGGCAGTGAGGAAGCTTTTCCTGATGTCCAGCCTGAATCTGGGTTGTTGCAACTTGAATTGATTATTCCATGTCCTACACTCTGTCATCAGCAAGAAGAGATCTTGACCTCCCTCTTTGTGACAGCCTTTGAGGTACTTACTGTATATCATGTCCCCCCTCAGACCCTTTCTAATCTACCTGCACCTTTCTTAAATCTTGGTGCCCAGAACTGGACTCCACATTTTAGATGAAGTCTGACTAGTGAAGAGTACAGGGGATCTATTATTTCTCAGGATCCCCTGGTACCGCTCTCTACCAACAAAGGAATGATACAGTACGCTGATTCATATCTAGGATGGAGCAGACACAGAAAGGAAAAGATATGTGAGGGCTAGCCAACCAGCCACCCCGGTATGATTCTGGTGATAGCCAGGGGTTCAGCAGGGTTGCAGGCAGACTGTTCTGATGGCAGGAACACATTTGCTGTTTTTATGTGCTGTCAAGTCTCCCATCCTCCCAAGTCTTCCTCCAGCGTATGTGCCCTGATGCATGGACATCCTCCAAAATGTCATTTCTGTCCCAGTTCTGCTCAGTGCTTGCAAACTCAAGGCTGTGGCTCGCCTTGTGGAGTTGGTCCATCTCACAGAGAGACTGTCGTCTGCCTTTAGCTTTCCCTGGTATGATTGTCTTCCCTAGTGAGTCTTGCCTGCGTGTAATGTGCCCCATATATGGCAGCCTCCGTTTCGTTATTTTTGCTTCCAGGGCAAGTTACATGGGACCCCCTAGTTCATCTTCCTGACAGTCCAGGGTGTTTACAAAGCTCTCTTCCAACACCATGTTTCAAATGCATCCACATTCTTCCAGTCAGCTTTCTTCACTGTCCAGTTTCACACTCATATGTACTGATCAGCAATACAGTGATGTGGATGATCTTGGCCATGGTCTCCAGTGAGACGTCCTTACCTGTTGCATAACTGTTTGGCCTAGAAGCAGCCTGTCAGGAGCAAGTAGAGGATCAGCCTCATGGAGGAGCTGCTGGTCTTACTGTGGACTATGGAATGGGATGCAGGACAACAACGGGAGCCACCCACAGGGCAACAAGCAATAGATGGAGCACCTACTTCCTGGGTGGGTGATGGAGTGAGTGGAAAGAGTGAGCACTAGCAGCATTGGAGTTCTCTGGCAGCCTTTTTTTTTGCCCTGTGCAACCTGGCTGATTCTGCAAAGCACATGTGCATATTGTACCCTAGCATTTGGCAATGGCAAGTGATGGAGCAGAGTGTCTGGTCTTTGCCAACTTGCTCCTGTTCTGTGTGGGAGATACTGCTCCCTGCTGCTGGAAGAGAAAGTGTGTTGGTGCAATATAGTGCATACAGCTTGCTGTTTTCACATACAGCAGAGCAGGGGTGTTTTGGTTGTGGAGAAGCTCCTGGAGAACTATATTCTGGGGTGGGTGAAACTAAACGTCGAGGGAACGCAAAACACCAGAAATACCCAAATATACCAGCATAGTTTAGTTCACAGGTTTTGCTGCAAGTAAGCCTTACAGGAAGTAAGGCTTTGGGAGAGGCATTTCAATTTTAACAAATGGGGGGAAATGTCACAAGAGCCTGAAAATCACCGAGTGATCAATGGGGAAAGGAGAGCAGGGGGAGAGAGGGGCCATGGCCATCCAGTAAACCCCAGAGGGCCAAATTGGAAGCCAAGCTGGGCTGGATTTACTTCCTAGGCTTGAGGCGGCACACCCCTGACCTAGAGCAAAGCATGTGTCGAGAGACACTTGTGGCCCTTCTGCTTTACAGGGTGGCTTCTCCTTTCCTTGCTCATCTGACCCTCATTCTGTCCTGGCACCCCCAGCTGTAATGGTGGACTGGGGGTTTGCTGATTTGCACTTGGACTCCTAAACCAAGCACCTGCCAGGGCGTTAGAGAGAAAAGTGCTAACAGTGTGCTTTTTTGAGGTTTCCCACACCAAAGTTTCCCCTCCTGAGTTCTAACTATGCACAACACGAAGCCAAAGCTAAGACAGCCAGATGCCACTATCAGGGTATCCCAGGCTGTGGCCTCTCTGTGTCAGGCGTATATGCTGGTGTTGGGGTGCCGTGACCAAGGGCTGTGTTACAGCACATGTTCTGTCTATGCTCCAGAGATATATAGGACTTAGCACGGGGTCCTCTAGTGTCCTGCTTGTGACTCTACCTTAATTTAGCTGTTTTGCTGGGTGCATCCTTGCCAGCAGTACACAAGTGTGGCGTGTGTTCCATGAGCATATCTTTTGTGCCAGTGGTGTGTCTTGTTTTCCACTGGTGCAGCAGCATTTCATTTTTCAGGCGAAACAGCTACTTTTTTTTGGTTTAAACTCTGAAGATAGGACAAAACTATCCATAAGAATTATGAGCAGGTTGCAACCCTCGTTCTGGCAACTGGACAGAAGGATCAGATTCTGACTGAGCTAGTAAAATTCTGGCCGGATGTCACAGAGAGAGAAAGCATAGGCAAGCAGCAGAGGGAAGGAGGAAAGTCCACATTCAGGCAAGTAGTTCCCCTCCACCTTGCTGCTGGTCCTCTTTGCACACTTGGAAGATACTTTTCTCATGTTCTCTTTCCTAAATGCACTTTGTCCCTTCTGTTCCCCCTCCCAATTATTTCCTCAGGCACTGCCATTAGAAAAAGTTAAGTGCTCAGCAGAGGATGCATAGCCAGCTCCCTGACAGATGGTGAATACAGATGATCGGTGGTCTCTTCTTTATTTGTTAGCAGTGATGTGGGGGAACCATACCCTTCCCTGTGGCTAATTGCTAGGTGAATGGTTGGAAACAGAAGCCATGTTGGCAGGGTCTTCACCGATCTTCTCCACTTAATACTTGTGCAGCGGGAAGGACATGCAAACTTGGCCCCATCCATTGCCTTCAGGTGTTTGAACATCATGTGAGCAAAGCAGAAAGAGGTCACAAAGAAGAAACGTATGATGAGGCCATGTTATGCTAAGACATCTTGGGGTGCATGTGAGCACTTGGCTGGTGGAGCAGCAGGAATGGGGGTAAGTAGCTGCAGTGGGAGTAGCAGTGTCCACATGAGAAGAAGGGGGCAAGGGCCTGCCTCCCCCCACCCCATGCACACCTTCCTTTCCCATGACAACTACTTGGTTGCAAGCTCTTGGTGAGCCCTGACCAAAATCTTCTTCTTGGGACAAATCAGTGTCTGTGACACAGATCCAACTATTCCTGGGAGGTGGGGGAAAAGCTTAGTCATGTATTTATGCACCAGTTGCTGAGGAGCTTTGGCAGGTGGAGGTTCCCGTCCTGCTTAAGGGATCCTGTGGACACCTGGTGTGCCAGCATGTGATCGGAGTGGTGGGCTGCATGGACCATTGCTCTGGCTTTTCTTATGTACTTGTTCGTTCTTCACATGCACTCCAAACAGTGCTCATTCCCCCATGTGCTCAGGTGCAGGAGTGTGTCAAGGGGTAGCATCGCTGGGGAAGCGCACTGGGAGCCCCACGCGCAGCCACCTGTAGCATGTATGAAACCCTCGCGCGCCGCCCCCCCTCCCCCCGACCCAGACAGCAGGGGGAGAGGGAGAGCGAGCCATGACCTGGCCCACAAGCAGCAACCCGTTGTCATGGGAACAGAAGGTAGGGGGGTGCGCGCGCGTTAGCGCGCGCTCGCGCACGGAGTGGCGGTTCCTGGGTGTGCGCGCGTGGCGGGGCGAGGGCTCTTGCCCCTTCCCCTCACGTGGACATCACTCTTGCCGCTACTGCTGCGGCTGCCGCTGCTGGGGCCGCCGCCGCCAGCCCCACCCCCTCCGCTTCCCTCCCCCCACCACGCGCTTCCCTGCTGTATCTGCGTGGCCCGGTCTGAGGGACTCGGCCGCTGCTGAACGGCACCCGCCTCGCTGCTGGTGCGAGTGTGCGCGCGTGTGTGGTGGTGGGGGGGCTGTGAGGGAGGTGGTGCGCTCGGGTCGGCTTCAGCGCGCATGCTCCCCGTTCGCGGCGCCCCCGCTCGGGTGCGCTCGGCTGCGCTCGGCAATTTCCGCCTCTTTGTTGTACTAACTCACGACTGGAATAATTTTTTCCCCTTTCTAACCTTCTGCTGGTTCTCTCCCCCCCTCGCTCGCTCTCTTTTCCCCCCTCAAACCATCCCCCGCAAATCCCCGTGCTCGAGTGTCCGAGGGGAGCGGGCTCCCTCCCCCAGCACCCCACCCGCGTGGCCGGCGCCGTCCTCGTTGCTGCTGCTGCTGCTGCTGCCTCCTCCTCTTCCTCTTTCTCCCCCCAGCCAGGTCAGTGTTTTCTCTCCTTTTTGCCTTCCTTTCTCCCCTCCCCTGCCCTGGCCCTCCATTAAGATCCACCACGGAGGCCCCACAGGGCGGGTTCCCTCCGCCTTTGGGCCAAAGGGGGTGGTGGGTGGTGGAGGGAGGAGGAAAGGAGGTTGCTTCAAAGGAGTCCTCCATGTCCTGGGTGGTGGTGGTGGTGAGGTGGTGGGTGCCTGCCTGCCTGCCTGCCTGCCTGGAGAGGAGGGGACTGCTGTGGAGAGAGAGGGAGGGGGCAGGTGGCCGTGCGAAATGTGCCGCGGGCCAAGACCCCGCTTCTCTTCCCCGCACACTGCTTTTGTGTGTGTCGTGTCGGTGGGGGATATTTATAATTTTGGGGGAGGTGGGTTTGAAGGGCTGCGTGTCTCTCTCTCAACTTTCCGTGACTGCAGCAAATACCCTCACGAGAAAGGGTGGCGATGGTAGTGGGCTTCTTCCTGGTTCAGAGTTAGAGACTTTCTCCTGGATAATAGGTAGTCTCTCCCCCTCATTTTAGCAATTTTCCTTTTCTTTTCCTCATGCCTTCCCTTAGTTAACTCCCCCTCAAGAATGTAGGTGCTTGACGCTTCCAGCGATCCCAGATCGTCTCCTCTCCTGACTCTTAAAGGGGATTCTTTCCTTGCATTTAAAAGCTGTTAGCAATTTTGCCTGCCTTCTCTCTCCCTCCCCACCTCGCCGCCCCCAAGTTATGCCAAGGAGTAGTCAGTTTCGCTTGCGCGGTGACTAAGGGCATGTTCACATCGGTGCTTTGCTTGTATGGCAGTGCCCATTGCCTGTGCAATTTGATTTGTAAGCCTTTGCACGCGACGGGGTGGGCAGAAATAGTGTTTGTTGTGTTGTGTGGGGCGGTGGAGTCCTACATGGCACGATTGTAAGGTTGCTGCATAGTTGTGAGTCTTAAGTTGATCTGCAGAAATCTCGGCTCAGGAGCAGCAGCAACTTAACTTGCAGCTTGTCCACAGTGTAGCAGCCTGGGGTTTAAAGTGTTCATTGCCTCAGGTGTCTGTCGACGAGGGTGTCCTTTCTAATGAAGCAAGGTTTGGAAGTCTGTAGTCCAGGAACTGATATATCTAAGCATGGCTGTTGGTTTTGCCATTACGGAAGTTTACTGCTAGCAGTTTAGCTAAATGTTCTTGTACAGGAGATATTCTTAAATCTCTTTTAGTTGTAGAATAGTCATGGGAAAAGGTGATCAAATCCAAGTTATCAATAACCAGTGAACATAGTTTCAGAAACTAATTTGAGTGGTTCTCATCTTCTCGAAAGAATGCACTAGAAGGTTTTAAAAAACGTATTTATTAATTTAATGATGACATGATGTGGATTGTTAGCTGGATGTGGATTGTTATCAACTTGAACTTCTGGTTATTGGCAATAATTGCTGAAGAAACGGATTTTGTAGCTTCAAATTCAGTTGATTATGGGTATTTTAAAATTACTATGTTGGTATTTAAGCTTTGTGTTGCTGTGGTAATATCATGGTTAGAATTTGGTGGCAGATGTACACACTCTTTCATAGCCAATTACAAGTGTGCTGCAGATTTCATATGCTCTAGATAGATTGTCCTGTATCTTCCTGCAACCACTGATACAGAATAAAAATTGGCAATAGAAGTATTTCTAAATGTACTGGTGCATGAAAAAGTGTGTTTTATTTATGATGCTACTAAAAGTCAAGTGCACTCATATACCTTTTTAAAGGTGTGCTCAACTTTATATTGTTGTGGACCACTGAAGTTGTTGTTTTTAATTAAATTTGTTATATTTGCATGTGTGTGGTATGATTATATTTTGTTGTATCTGCTAATATGCTATAACTGTAGTTCAGGTTTTCAGGCTTTGAATGAAAACCTTTGTTTTGCTGCTAACCTGTAATGATTTGTTTGATCAAGGCATTTGCAATGCAGAAGACTTTACTGATAGGTGAGAAGCTGTTTGCTAAGCCATAGGCAAATTTTACTGTCAACTGTTAAAACTAAATCTCTTTAAAATATCCGGATAGCCATTTCACACAGTGGAAGTGAGTACATTTAGCATATCTTTGGTCCTGCCCTGAATTGTATGCATAATGCACACATTTATGTGTGCAAGTGTTTGTGTACCTGCAAAAAACTGTACCTGCTTCTGTTATATTTGTAAAATAGTCTTAAGTATAGTTTTTTTAGGATCTATCAGGTATAGTTTAGAAGTGGACCTAATAAACATCACGACAAAAAAGCCTAATGAGCATTTCAAACTTTGCACTCCTTCTATATAAATTTGTAAACTGTGGAGCTGTTGTAACTCATACAAGTTTCCAGGGAGTGTTTTTGGATGCACCTTCAGTTGATATGAAGAGAATTGGCCAGGGACGTAGGTTCTTATCCTCTTTTGCAGACTGAGACTACCTCTTGAAACCCTCTTCTGAAACTTCACATTCCAGAGAAATATTGGCAGTAACAGGGATGTTGTCTTTAAAGCAACTGAAAGGCTTAAGATCCATTACTTTTGATTGAGGAACCTTTGATAATCCTATACAAAAGTCATCTAACCTATGTATCATGTGGCATTTTACCACTTGCTGTTGCTTACTGATATAAAAGATTGCCTCTGAGTTTATTTTCTGATCAGATTTACTCAAGGAGGTCAGAACAGCCAAATTCTATTACTTAGATTTTAAATAATACTGTCACAATGCTTCCTACCAGCAGAATGAGTCTTAAGTAACTTCATTTTCAGGTACTTGTCTGTATACCTGAGGATGAACTCAGTGTGTGTGTGAAATGTAGATCTTCCAGTAGTGAAATGTTACACATTTTAAGCACACCCATTCAGCACATGCTTAAAAATTAGATTGTCATGCTGGATTGCATTGTAGCATGAAGCACTCAGCACAGGTGCTTCAGTTCTGTGTAGCTGTGATTGGTGAAGAGAGTGGGCTTGTACTTATGCAGCCACGGTGACATCTATTCTAGGTGAGGGAAGTAGGGCAGGTCTGCCTTGTAATGCTGCCTGTCAACTGAACTCCCATTACAGCTAGTTACGATCATATTTCAGGCACTCAGGACTATTCCAATATAGCTGGCTCACTGGTAACCAGAAGGTGGGCAAAGTGGTGGGTAAATAATGTATTTGCAGTGCACCCCCACCTTGATCTAGTTGTTCTTCATCTGTGTAAGGCATTTTCAGAAACTGCTCTCTAATATCTTAAGTAACACACTATTATTAGGGCGTTGTGGTTGTTAAGTTGACTCATGACTGGCCAGTAGCAGTGGCCCAGCACACTGGCTGTGGAGCCTTGCTGTTATAGTCAACCTTGTGTCTATACTGGAGTGGTTTATCATTCATTTCATAGAATTCAGGTGCAAGGTATTAGTTTTCTCTGAAGCAGGCTTGTTCTGTATGAGAACACTGTGACATGAAATGGAAAGTCTTTTGGCTTGGACAGAAATATTAAATCTGTATACCATTCTAACTAGAAAATACTGAGAACTGAACAGTTCCAACACCAGCAAGCTAAAAAGCTTAACAGTACACCTTTAGCTTTGACTTACACTCTGCAAGTAAAGGTGCTGCAGCATATTTGTATATATTTACAACCCATCCTGGAAAATGAACTCACTCTCAAAGACATAACAAAAGGAAGCAGTTGTGGCCAGGGCGCCAGATCTTGAAAAAACCTAAAAGTCAACTGATCCCACTAATCAATACAAGCGATAAAGTAAGTAGACTCGGTGGAGTAAGTAGACCATTGCATCCAGAGCAGATATGCCTGTTGAATGTTGTATAGTTGATTTCCTCTATCATGTGACTAACTGCCCCATTGGGCAAAACAGAACTCTATTTAAGACGAAGTCTAAATGGGCAGAAATCACACAGCAAGCCCCAAAATATCAAGAAACCTCTTAGTGAGCACTTTTAACATCCTGAACATACCAGCAAGGACTTCAGGGTGGCAGTTCTAAAGAGATGTATGACAGGGGCTAACCTGGGAAATAAGCCAGAACAAGAGATGATAACTTGATTGTGTTAATCCAGAACGTAATAGGGAATAGAATTTTTATTCACGTTACAAAGAATTTTGGAACTCTTTGTGGTTTGCAATTGCCACTTTATGAAAACAAAATGCTTCCTGTACCTCTACCTGTTATTCCACTTACAGCATCTTGTGACTTGGGTTGTAACCCATGAAAATTCGTGCTAATTTAGTAAAAGAAATTTGAGCAATAAATTCAGTAAGAGTGTGTGCTGCATTTAACTCCTGAATTCATAAATAGTACCATATCTGTACGATCAGAAATATTAAATAATATCCTGTCTTCTTTTTAACCTCAATTTCCTGCTTTGCGATTGAAATGTAGAATGCATAACACAGATTTTCCAGTAACTACACATTTGATAAAATGAGTGACCATTTCCTTGCTTCTAACAATGCAAATAGTTCTTTCTGTGTGCAATATACCCATGTATGCATTTGTTTGCCTGCATGGGTAAATATAAACAGCTCCATTGCAGAGTTGCTGGAATTTAAGGCACAATTCATAAATTAATTGTGTTAATTAAGTTAAATTCACAATTTAACAGAGTTCTCCTATTAAGACCTTTCCCCACTTGTAGAATATTGTAAAGTGACTCGGTTTTGCCCCTCCCATCCAATATATGATTTTTAAAAATGGTTTACCCAGTCAACCTTTGCTGATGAACAATTTATACAAGTGACAGGATGCAGTGGTAAAACTTTTCCAGCTGCAGATGGTCATGGAAGGCAATGCTTGAATGCTTTCTCATGAATAAGAGTAGAATAAAGTAGTTGACTCTGTCATTTCAGGCTGTAGATAGGAGATTGCATTTCAGTCTTCCACCAAGTAAGCCAAGCTCATGCCTGCAGGTAGCAGCCTAGCACACAGGAGAGAATGGTTTGGCATAATCCCTTTTGTCATGTAGTTTGAGTTTTGAATTTTTTTGAGAATGGACAAGTCTTCTGTACATTGAAGCTGCTTGGAGTCAGCAGAAGTTCCTCCTGGTTGAAGTAGGAAGAGAGGTGACTTCTGCCAAATTCTGATTGTGGCTTCCACAGTACCACCCAAATTCTTCTGCAGGACCCCCCCCCCCCCCAATAGCAGAAGCTTCTCAGGGAGAACAGAATTTGCAGGTAAAGGGGAATTGTTGAAAATAATCTCTGTGTTTTCACCATTGGGAGCATCTTGAAGTGATACCACTTGGAAATCTGCCACCCTATTTGGAATCATACATTGGTTGGCTTAAAAACTCTCAGATTGTAGAAAGCACGTATAAGACTGTGCTGAAGCTTTGGCTTTGATTCTAGTTTCTAGAGGAGTTTTTAGTTTTCTAGAGGAGGTGCAGGAAGGTTTTTCTTTTTTAATAGTACAGATTAAAATTCCTTTATGGTAGCTAGTGGCCGATTTTATTTTCCTGGGCTCCAAGATCACCGCAGATGGGGACTGCAGCCAAGAAATTAAAAGACGCTTGCTCCTGGGGAGGAAAGCTATGGCAAATCTAGATAGCATACTAAAAAGCAGAGACTTCACCCTGCCAACAAAAGTGCATATAGTCAAGGCTATGGTTTTCCCAGTTGCAGTGTATGGCTGTGAAAGTTGGACCATAAGGAAGGCTGAGCGCTGAAGAATCGAGGCCTTTGAATTGTGTTGCTGGCGGAGACTCCTGCGAGTCCCTTGGACAGCAAGGTGATCAACCGGTCAGTCCTAGAGGAGATCAACCCTGACTGCTCTTTAGAAGGCCAGATCCTGAAGATGAAACTCAAATACTTTGGCCACCTAATGAGAAGGAAGGACTCCCTGGAGAAGAGTCTAATGCTGGGAACAATAGATGGCAAAAGAAGGAGGGGACGGCAGAGGATGAGGTGGCTAGATGGAGTCACTGAGGCAGTTGGTGTGAGCTTGAGTGGACTCCGGGGGATGGTGGAGGACAGGAAGGCCTGGAAGAAAGTTGTCCATGGGGTCGGGATGGGTCGGACACGACTTTGCGACTAACAACAAGAGCTTACAGCCACCAAAAGCTGTATTATTTGGTTATGCTGAATATATAAACTTTCTCTATTTTCTGTCTAACTTCTTACTGCAGCATGCCTAGCCTTTTGATCAGCTGTGCCCACATTTGTAAGAGGTTGCTGGAGTTTCTATCCAGTATCCTTATTCTTTAAACAAGCTGAGAGAAAAATAGAGCGTCCTCTTCCCTCGCCCTCAAAATTAATCCCCGGACTGTTGCAACTTTTTTTCCTGATGTCCTTAACCCTGTCATAATATTATTTTATCTGTCCCAGCTTCGACAAGAAAGGAGTGTTGTTCTCTCAGATATGTGGTTGAGCTGTTGTGAACAAATACCTTTATTATCCCCTCAAACATGACCCTTGTGAGTGAATGTTGATTTCAGTGTTTAAGTCCAACTTTTAAGAGTAGCAGCAACTTTTTAGAATTGCAAGGATAAATATGATTATGTTTTTGGCATTCTTTATCAGATCTTTTAGAACTAGAATGCTGCTGTAGGAAACAATCCAAATCACAGAAACATTGTAAGCATTGATACACTTATTTCAACTTTCCCTTTTCCTTGAGACGTATATGGAACAGGTTCTTGTCCACCTCCAATTCATTTTATTGACTATAATTTAATGTTCAGTGCAAATGAAGCTTTAGTGTTAAGTCAGATGCTACCTGTACATGTTCATATTTACTTGAACAGCAAAGTGCAGCTGTTGTCTTGTTTCCTAGTATGTTCAGGATATTAAGGAACATCTTAGATGTGAGAGATGTTGTACATGGAAAGCATCTCCAAACATAAAATACCATGCATTCTGTATTGATGAGGCAAAATCACCACAAGGCATGGAGTGAGGGATGCTGCATAATATAGGCAGTCTTCGAGTTACAAACATCCAAGTTATAAATACCCTGTACTTAAGAATGAACTGCTGTTAAGCCTGTTAATTTAAAAAAAAAGTGCCAAAAATCATTATTACTAGAGAGAGAGAGAGAGAGAGAGAGAGAGAGAGAGGGGGGGGGGGGGAAGTGAAAGGAAAGAGAGGGAGGACCTCCAAAGCATCATCATAGAGAGAGAGGAAGTGAAAGGGTAGATAGGGAGGCTTTCAAAGCATGTCTTCCTGCCCTGTCCATCTGGAGACAGAAATCTCTCCAGCATTTTCTTGTTGCAAAGAGGAGGCACTGGTGAGTTTGGGTATGGGGGGGGGGGCTAGAAATAGTCACAATTTTTCCACTTCACAGGGGTCATGGGTTCATGAATGTGGACGGTCAATTATACATGATCCGACTTAAATGCAAAAATTCGACTTAAAAATGAATTTGTTTTCTCAGGAACGGAACTCATTCATAACCTGTACTTAGATGCAGTAGACTGCATCATCATGTACTTTCATAGTCACTTGAGCCAAACATGCCTCACAGAATTGGCCATTGCTGGACTAAACAGCATGTATATGTATGTATGTATACATGTGTATGTGTATGCACATGCATGCGTGCACACACACTGAAATACACCCTAGTTATATAATTTTCCCTGTGTGGAAAAGCTTTTCATTAGAATTGTTGTCACGGTTTTAGTGGTCTTCAGATTGGCACTTTCACAGTTACCAGAATTTCTTTCAGGAGTGCCACAAGTCAAAGCAAACGGCATGTGCTGTACATCAAAGCTGTCCCCTAGACATTGGTGGCTTGTAGCTTTATCTCTAGTTTATGGCCTAAGGAACTGGCAGGATTGTAGCATTGCCACTTTATACTTGTTTTATATATGAATAGACTATATTCCAGAGTCAGTCTCCTGGACTGATTTGCCAGGAGTGGCACAGATCTTAACAACCCATGCCAGTTGTGGTATTCTTTCCACAAGTTGGCTTGTAATGGGTTAGGCACAATAAAGGACAGGCAACTTAACTGGTAAATTACTGAGCTTGCTTTATGCTTCTGCTTTTGGAAACTGAATTTTCATTTAGATGTGATGCGTCAGCCACCATGAAGTAGAAGTTAGCAAACATTTGCAAGATACTGACTGTCCTCAGAGGTAACTAACTACTGTGGCAATGGTTTTAGGATTAGGGATCTTGCACTCTTCTATGAATAGGTGTGTGGTACAATTACTTGCTGATGAGGACTATAAAATCTACCAAAAATAAAACCATTGTAGCAACTAAATGCATGTAAAAGCACTGGACTGTTGTACAGTGTTGAAGGACTCAGCTTCATGACAAAGATGTAACTTTGCTGTTCTTAACTGCATTGGACAGTATAAATGCCTGACCTTCTAGCTATTGCTATTACAAACACTTGCAATTGTTTCCTTTTACTGGTGTTTGATAAAGTGTAGCTTGGAGCTACATATGCCAGTCTATACACTTGAGCCAACAATAGAAGGCCTGTGAAGCAGAAACTGTTGCTAAGGCTTTTCAAGGCTTCTCACTTGTTTTAGGTAGCCCGAGAAGTGCTAAATTGAGGTTGCATGTGTGGTGTGGGCTTCTGTAATGGTACTGCTGAGGCTTAAGAGAGCCTGCAGGAGTGCGAGCAACTGCCCTGGATTCTGCTGCCCTTTGGATGTGTCTGTGCATGGCCCTAGCACAGTACAGGATTAATGGGCAGCTACCCTAAGGGCTCCATTCTAAACCTCTGCTGTATAATATAGCGGTTAAGCTGTCTGCAGAAATGTAGGGCACAATCCCATCCATGCTGGATTGAGACTGCTGGGAGTTGCAGGGCTTCTTTCTATTAAACATGCATAGTATTGCCCCCTTAATGTTTCATATTAATCTTACCCCTACTGAAAACAGGAGCTTTCCCCTGTGCAAGAGCAAAGCACAGTCACCTTGATGTTGACCCCCCCTCTGTACCTCTTGCTTTCTTCTTCTGAGTCACTGCTGTTTAGTAAGCAGTTAACTGAAAGAGACTTCATGGATTCTTAATTTGAAAATAGCTTTCTAAAACCAAATACAAAAAGTGGCTGCAAAGAAAACTAACATTTTCTTTTGCAAGCTTCTTTTTACACCTACAGTTCAGTTTTGCAAATAGCCACACCTGGGATCATGAACATTCCTTCTGGGTGAGTAGCTTGCCAGGTCTGCATCTGCGTGTATTTATTCATACCATCAGGTGGATTGGTAAGACCAAGCAGAATGTTTTACTTATCTGCAAGGCTGATAGCTGTGATAATGTACTGCAGAACTAAAGCAAACATCATCCTTAGAACCATGCCAAAGTACTACAAAATTAATACAGATAGCCAAAATAAGATTTCTGATTGCAAAGATGTATGTATGTTTTAAGTGAAAGGTTCAGTTGGATCACCTCTTCCTAACCCTATGAGGTATGTTTTAAATAATTGTGAATGATCCTTTAACTTACAACAGTATTTTTGGAGGGTAATCATCTTAGAAATACTTGCAATGTATAATCAGGACTAGACAATTTTACCCCTGTGCAACTGGCAGATATGTTAATCCTGATTGCTTACATGGATACATTTTAAGCTAGTTTTCAATTGCTCCAACTTTTCTGACTCAAAACATGCTACATGTGCAAACTAAGCACTTTCTTTCCCAGTGATATGGCAGGATACAAATTAACACTTGCTCTGAGATGTCTCATATGAGCTTGGTAGCTTCTCCTAGAAAGCAATAAGCTGTTGTTTTAGCTCTGTGAATAGTGTGTGAATGTTTATTGCTGGTTGAAGAGGTGTTAATTGATGAGCTATTCCCTTGCTCTCCCAATTACAGATGGCATCACCTATATATGGAAGGCCTAATAGTTAGTTCCCTCTTGGCTCTTAGTTTGCTGAATTCTAACCTTGGTGTATCTGGTTGTCCTTGGAAAGAGGATTTGGTTCTGTGCTTGCTCAAGTATGATGGCAGATAGAAATGAGTGTGCTTCACATGTTGGCAGCTGTATGTGTCAGCAGTTCCGTTATCTGTTTTCATGATCACATGTTAGAGGAGACAATATGACTAAAGTGACAGTAGTGCCTCAGGTGAATGTCACAGAGAGAACTAGTAGTGAAGTATGATTACATGGTTTTCTCTCAGATCTGGCAGATGGAGAGAACTGGTCTCAGTGGAAGAATACAGCTATTGAAATTTAAGCCTCTGCAAGATGTCGTTTTCTTTCAGATAAACTTTTTAACGTTTAGGCCAGTTTTTAAACTTTTTTTTTTAACGGCACAATGTGAAATAAGGGTACGATTTTTTTTTTTTTTTTTGCAAAGTTACTGGTAAATGAACTAAATAGATTACTTAATTGGTAATGCCTGAAAGCAATAATTTCATACTGTGTTGTTCCTGGAGTTCCTGTGATACTTCAGGAGCATGGCTGAGATGCAGTTTCCAGGCTGTCTCTTTTCCAGAAGCTGGAAAGAGTAGAAGTGTGTCATCTACCTTCAAAGCATTCTTTGAGCCATCACCATTCCAGAATAGCTGAGAAGTTTCCAGGTAGATATTTTCTGAATCCTTAGGAGTTTAATATAAGATTGTTGTTCATTTTTACTGTTATATAATTGGCCAAATTGTATATCCTTCCCACTAAACAAAGACTAGTCTGAACTGAATTCATCCTTTTTGAGAGAACTAGTTTTATTATAAACCTGGGTATTTGCTGCACATTGTTCTGTGGTGATTAATATCAAGGGAGAAATGAACATTTAGCAAGCAAGCTGTCTGGACCAACTCTGTTTAATGAGGGTATTGCTAAATTGGGCTGATTTTTAGTCTTCTGAAAATACCTTGCACTCTCAGGAATTCTGGATTCTCATTAGTGCACAAATAACAGCTTTCTAATAGCTAAACTAGCATGTATTTTACTGGCAGAAACCTAGTCTACCATCACTTCTTTCCTTTCCTTTTTCTTTTTTTAAGATAGGATGTATTGCCTCTGTAATAGCAACCCTTTTACCTGCTTTCTGAGGGCAGAAGTGCACATTACAGAGAGATCAGACCCGTATGTTTGCTCTCTATCAGGTATTTGAAAAATGATGTGCACAGAGTATGAGTTGAAGTTAAGAAATGACAAGATGTGAAGGATTCTTAAATCTTCTCCTTTATGCTCCTTTCCCCTATGCTGTGCAAACATGGATCCCAAAATTATAACCAAGCAAAAAAACATGTAAAAGGAAGGGGCTGCAAGTGAAAACTGGTGGCTATTGGAGGGTCAAGCATCCTTCCTGTGCTTCATTTCTGCATTGCAAATCTTAACTTTTACCAGTTCTTGGTTGTTTTGAAACCTGACAAACCTGTAGCTTGGTCAGATTCTACTGCAACTTCAATGATTCAACTACTGGTATAGCATAGCTTAGCTTCCTCTGTGCTGATACTCTGACCTCTCCTATGAAGAAATGCCCCAAGTCTTGACTGCTATTTGTAATACAATCCAGTTTTTAGACTTTTCTAACAACCAGTGTAGCCTAGACAACATGTACCAAAGTTTATTTTTTGGTCTGGAGCTACCTTTACTAGTTTGGGATTTATTTCATATCCCTTGTTTCCAAAAAGAGACTTATAAATGCTTCCCTTTCAGACTTTTCTAGCTATCAAGCTTCTGGGGAATACATGTATTCCCGATTTCTTCATCTTGTCTACTATTGGACTATCTGAACTATTTGGCATTCAATTTAAGTTTTTTTCTTTTTTGTGGGGTAGAGACCTAGAAATTTCCTGCTTCCAGATCTTTCTTTTGTGATAATTATTAATCTTGTACTACAATTCCGAGGCTACAGCTTATTGGGAAATGGCCAGCCATTCTGTTACTTCTTCCATTGCTTCTCTGGACATGGGGTACTTCTAGTGGCAGTCAGAGACTTAAATCTCTTCTAGGGGAGCCTTAACAGTTTAACATAACTGAAGATGCCCAGGCCTCCTTAAGTGGTGAAGATTAAACATCCAATCTTTTTCTGGTTTTTGCTTGTTTTTATCTCAGAAACCTATAAAATCAGCCAAATTAGTCAATTTGTGTAATGAGTGATCATTAAAATAGTGCTCAGGTGACTACGAATAAAATACAGAAAAATGACAGGCATAATTAAAACATTTAAATCCATCAATTAAAACATATATTTAAAACTGTGGGTTCTTGACATATTTCTGCATAATATGTTCAAGATGGAGTGAATATCTTAATAAACATGCCAGCCATATTTGACTTGGCAATTGATAACATGGTGTGCTTACAGTAACTCTGCACGATAGAGTTTCTAATCCCAGTGTTTTTAACACATTCCTAATTAGGTGTGAAGTGATCGAAGTCTGGTAGCATCCCAGTGAATGAAGAACATTCCGATTTCTTACTAATGCAGTAATCAACTAACAATGGGTATTAATCTGGATTGATAGTTGGTAAACCAATTCTTCGTTTATTTTACAGAAAACTGAAGGATTCGCTTTTGGGAGGTATTCCTGTGCCTGAGTTTTTCTGTCAGGCCCTAAACCAAAAAATGTTTCCTGAAGATAGAGAAGGGTAGGCTAACATTTACAAGGTGGGCTTCCGGTTTTCAAACTGTGGTTTGTACTGGTAGCTCAAAGAGGATTCAGAATGAGGACTGTGCCCTATATGACCAGCTGCATGCTTGTGGAAAAAATGCAGACTTCACCCTGAAGCTGCTACAATTGAAGTCAGTTTCACATTTTGCACAGCTGTGCAAGTATGTTGCAGTTATCCTCTAATGTTTTCTGCAACAGATATGTAAAAGTGCTCATTAGAGATATGCGCCCTTAAACCAGTGTATTGTGGACCATCATCCAAGGCACTCTGATTGTGGCAGGGTTCCTGGGCACCTGCTCCTGGCTGGCTGTGGGTGAATAATCATTATTTGCTTTTCTTAGTTTGTCATCTACTTTTGGCAAGAACATTTACCACATGCAATGTAGAGCTGTCCTGGGATGATCTGTAGGGTTGAGGTGTTTGACTAGTCAAAACGATTTGGTCAATTTTCTGGTTGAATAATGACCATTTACTTTTAAAGCCTTATCTTTTTTACACCAAGAAATCTGCTTTAAAATGTTTGCTACAGGCTATATCTTTCAAAAACTAGTTGTGATTGTTAACTATAGGATTATAATTAACTATCAGTATGAACTATCAATATGTTACTGAAAAGTTCTTCTGTTTGATTTTATGCCGGACCACCATTGTCAGCTTACAGTTTTGAAGCTTCCTAAGAAACATGAAATTAAAACACAAAGTAAGAACAGCAACAGCCACTTAGAAAAATCAGGGGTCAGATTTTAGAGAGTGTTTCTAAAGTTCATTAGTGTCAACTCCCTGGTTCTTTCAGCAAAGAAGATGGTGTCACGGGCAGACTCAAGCAGCTTTAGGCAGTTGACCTGTGCCATTGTTTGGAGAGTACTGCAGGTAGACCAGCTGGCCAGTAGCAGAAACTACTAGGTTTGTTCCTGACTGCTGCAGTGCTTGTGGACCAAAAGTCCTCATTTCCTGCCTATGCTAACAAAATATTACAGTGGAATTACAATATGGAAAGTAGCATTGTTAGTGCCTCTACATTTGACAGTGATTGATTTCAGTCAAATAATAGGTCGACTGGTGCTCCAAATGTATCTCACTGGGATAATCTCTTACTAAAAATTGAATCAGCAAAAAAAGATTGAATCCTACAAAAGTAAATGTTAGATTAGCAAGTTCTCAGTTAGATTTATCAGAGCTCTCCTGAGAAGTTCACACAGAAGTGGCTGCTAACATCACAGTTGGAAGCTTAGCTGTTTTAGTTATTAGACTTGTACCAGGATGCACTGCCTTTTCCTGTATTTATTGCTACCTTTCTTTGAGGTAAGGAAACAGAGTTAAACTCTCTCTACAGCTTCTATTGGTGACTTTCACTTCTGCTTTGGGGTTAAGACACTTGGCGGACAGTGACCTGGTTCATATTCAATGTCAGTCTATGGGTTCTTTAAACTATTGGTTGTCAGGAGTGAGTGCACTGCTGTCCATTTACCAGTTCTGCCTTGAATTCATTGTGTTGGCTTCATTTTGACATGAGCATTCAGAACTTTGGGTTGTTAAGGGGCAGTATTAACCCATAGTTTGTTATGACGTGTGAACCCAGTGACTCATAGTCTAGGAGTCTCAGCTGGTTTGGAAACTAACTCTGAGAGGGCACAAAGCTGCATTCTTGGTTGTGTTCAGCACTGACAAAGAGATGCTAGACCTGTAGTTGGTTGTGACATGTGAAACAGGTCACTGAGAACTCAGCCACAGTTTAATTTGTGGTTGAGAGTAGTTAAGACATGGTATCATTCTTCAGGTTCAAATGGTGCTGCACTAGTGGAAATCAAGTTTTGTGGTATGTGCAAGGAGAAAACCCATCTAAAATTCCACTTGCACAACTCCTAGCATACCTTAGGTGGTTTGCTTGAGTTTGTGCAATGGGTAAAGGCAACGGTGCTCTGCTAGCATTGCAGCTTTTCCTGCAATGATATGCTGAGTCAAGGCTGTAAAATGCTAGGATGTCAGGAGAGGGAGAGGGGAAAATGGGAGAGAAAAAAAGTACAATTCTCAATTCTGTGTGAGTAACCTGGAAGTAGGGTAGGGTTGGAGGGGATATTTGCCATGAGGCTGAAAAAAAATCCCTTTATGGGGACATTTCAGGAGGAGAAGAAAAAGTGCACTTCCTTTTCTCTCTCTAGAATCACCATACATGTTAGCTATTTAGCAATAAAATTCTCAGGTTTGAGGCAACCATATATAGGAGGGGAAAACTTCTCAGGTGAGTGGGAAAAAATGAGATGGTCCTGCCCTCTCCTCTGAATAGTAGATCATCACTAAAAATTTCCTGTTTCAGGATTATTGAAGCCCCGAACAAGGGCACTGTTAGTGGATAGGGTACACATGGCAGCATTTTTGCTGTAGATAGCACTTGTTTGGGTATAATACAGTGGTACCTTGGCTCATGAACTTGATCTGTTCTGGGACTCTGGTCGTGACCCAAATTGGTCATGAGCCAAGTTAAATTTCCCCATCAGGTTCAATGTAAATAAGGTTAATCTGTTCTGTAACTTTTTTTAAGCAGAAAAATGTGAAGCAATGTGACAAAGAACAACAGAGATCACAGCCATCTCCCTGCCCCCCCAGCACGACTTCACCAATCATCCTGGCACGCTGGGGAGAGGGAGAGATGGGCGCGATTGTGGGCACGATTGTCCTGGGCGGGGAGATGGCCGAGATCGCAGCTGCGCTCCTGCAGAAAGACGGGCACAATCCCGGCCATCTCCCCCCCTCGCCCCCAGCACGATCGCTGCCATCTCCCCACTTGGGGAGGTGAAGTGAGGAGACAGCCGCAATCACGGTCGCCACCCATTGTGGATTTTGCGACCTGAGTCAAAATTTGTATGTAATTTTTGTTCGCAACCCGATTTGGTCGTGAACTGAGGCGTTTGTGAGCTGAGGTACCACTGTAGTTGGCTGCTATTGTCCAGTTGAAAAAGCAGCACTTTTGGTACTATGAATATTTTCTCATTGCAAAAACAAATTGGCTAAACAAATTTACAAGATGATCAGAATTTAATTGAAATATGATTTGTCTGATTAATTTTGATTGCATGAATTTATATTGTTTTTAATGTTCTGCTTTTGAAACAATGTGACTTGATTCCATTCCTGTGTCTGCTCAGAATTTCAGTGGAACTTACTAACTTTGACTAGACTATAGCATGCCAGGTTGAATAGGTGGACATCTAGCCTAAATGAAAAATGTATAATATTTGGGGGAAAAAAGGCTAAATTTCCTGTGTTCCCACAATTTTCTTAACTCTAGTGTAAAAAACGTAGAGCCAGAGTTTTAAGTACTCAGCAGCAGTCATACCCTTTTCTGTACACACAAATATAAACTTGCACTAAATTAATTCAGAGTTGATAAATCAGTGAGGAGTTGATAGTATACTTTCCTCACTTGCTCTCTAAGAGGAAAAGGAGAATGGCACATTTTGTTAGTTTCTGTCAGGTAGCCCTAGTCCCAAATGCATTCTGTTGATTTTTGGCATCATTTCCATCTGATATATTTTCAGAGTACCTATAACTTACTTCTCTCATTTTTGCTCATCTTAATTAACACTGTGATTAGGAAGCCATTTCTGTTGTTCTCAACCAAACTTCTCCCTACAGATATGTGAACCAGGGCTGAATGAATCTTTTATCAGCCTACCTATTCTTGAATGGCCTGAAGGGAGGTGGGGAGGAAACACTTTACTTGGTTATTTGGAGGAGATTTGCAGTTGTCTCCAGGTGAACAGTTGAGTGACTAGTGTCAAAGCTATGAAGTAAGAGGAGGATGGAAGTCTTAAATTGCATTGTCATGAGTGCGTGCATTCTGCAAACGTAATCAAAATTTGTCTGATTTACATTAAATTTCACCCACAGAAAACAGGATGGTGAAAGTTTGAATGAATATGACAACTATTTTTTGACATTTCTGTTAATAACAAAGTTACTGTAAAATCTAAATACATCTGTCTTAGTATTTGCTTAAAAGTATGTAGAGTTTTACTTTTCTAGGAAAAAGAAATTAATAACAGAAACAGTTATTAATTAACTTCAGCATTATGTTGTCTAGTTGTATAAACATTCTCCTTAGGCAGAGAAGGTTTAGACCAGGGGTCTCAAACTCAACTTACCTGGGGGCCGCTGGAACTAGAGTCTGGGTGAGGTTGGGCCACATCATGTATTCCACCACCGTGGTGGTGGTGGGCCGCTCATCCGGATGCCAGCCCAGGCACCGCCGGCACTTTGAAGGCCGCAGGGCCCCTCCCTCGTGCCCCGCCCGTCCCGGCAATTGGCCCGCGAGCCGCGAGTTTGAGACCCCTGGTTTAGACCATGCCATGTAGGTATATGTAGTCAGCCCTGAATTCATAAGATTTCCTCTACTCTTTATTGAACCTCTAGACTGCAGGTGGCGCAGTGGTTTAAACCGCTGTGCTGCTGGGCTGGTAGATCGAAAGACTGCCGGTTCGAATCTGCACAACGGGGTGAGTTCCCGTTGCTCCGTCCCAGCTCCTGCCAACCTTGCAGTTCGAAAGCATGCAAATGCAAGTAGGTAAAAAGGTACCGCTTTGGTGGGCAGGTAACAGCGTTCCGTGCACTTCGGTGTTTAGTCATGCCAGCCACATGACCATGGAGACTGTCTGTGGGCAAACGCTGGCTCCCTCGGCTAGGAAACGGAGATGAGCACCGCCCCCTAGAGTCAGGCATGACTGGACTTAATGTCAAGGGGAAACCTTTACCTTTACCTTTTTAGTATCAATTTGAACCTATGACTATATAAAGAGGGACCATTCTACTCCCTTCCCTTATATCAGGTATATGAAACTTGTGAATGATACATGACATCCTGGTTTTTGATGCCTGAAGTCTACTGATGGCAGCCACTTTATCTGGCCTAGGACAGGCAGCCTCTGTTTTTTCAGTGTCTGGCCATGGTTGAAGACTTCATGCAGATAATACAGTGGAAATGGTATTTGGCACTGCAACACTGTTCTCATCTCTTCCTCTCCCTAGTTTCTGGGCGATATGGGTGGGAGGGTGCTCCTGCATTCATTTACTATTTGAGTATTCCTTACAGTTTGTTTGTTTGTTTATTTATTTCTATTTATATCCTGCCTTTTTCCTACAAAGGGCTCAAGGCAGCATACATCATTCTCCTCCTCCATCTTATCCCCACAACAACAACCCTGTGGGGTAGGTTGGGCTGAGAGTCTGTGACTGGGCCAGTGTCACCCAGTTGGCTCCATGGCTGAGCGGGGACTGGAACCCAGATCGTCTGAGTCCCAGTCCCATGCTCTTAACCACTGCACCACACTGGCAGAGTTGGCTCGTTGTTCCCTGTATGATCAGAATGCTGGACAAGATGGACCTCTGCTCTGATCCAGCATGGTTTTCTAATGGTCTTATCTTCTCCCATTTAACATGAATTCAGGATTTGTTTGTTTGTTTACTACAAAAATAAATTCAGAAAAGACTAATGTAATGATTATTGGCAGGCCTTCTAATTTTGAGAACAAGAAGCCCTTTACTTGACTCCCTTCTGATTGCTTGTACTTCCATCTTTAGGGGGTTGGAGGGTTCTCAGCTCATTGGTGAACCTGGATTTCCTTTGTTGTGATAGCCAGAAATAATTTCTACCACTGCCATTGATAAACAGGCAGGGGCATCTTTCTTTCTCAGATGTCAGTCTAGCAGCAGACCTTTGTAACTTAGAGGTTAAGCTACTCTACAGTGTGGCCTTTGACAGTTGAGGCATGAGCTGATAGAAAATATGAGCTTGCCTTCTGAAGGCAGTGGATTGTCAACCCAGGTTTCTTCTTGTTTATGATGGAAGATCTTTCAGATCACTACCTAGAGAACTTAGCATGTTTTAAAATCCGGACTTTAAAATGGGTTAGAATGGCATGTAGTCACCACATCCTGTTCCGGTGTGAAAGATGCCATTTGGATATTGACTGTTACACAGGTGGGAAGATACTTGGACCCTTGGGTAAAATCTTCCTCACCTTTTTCAGTATGTAAGTTCTTGGAGGATTCATTGTAAGATTTTCTGACTTTTGTTGTGCTTATTTACTAATTCTCATTTAATCCAGGGGCTTTTCCCTATGAGGTCATTATTTTGTTCTAATGGCAATGTTCTCATAGATAAAGTTAGTGCCACATATTCAGTACTGTGACTTTACTTAAAGCTGCAGTATTAAAAGTTGGAGGCAAGGGGCTTTTGAATATTTACTACTGTAATTAAGTTTAGCTGCAGTTTAATCGGATTAAGTTTGATTTAGGGCATCCTAAAAATGCTTGCAGTGAGTTTCTTGTGTCGTATTAGTGGCCTAGACATAGTCACAGAGTGGGCAAAATGGTGACATTCTTTTTTAAAAATTAATTACCGTATTTTTCGCTCTTTAAGATGCACCTGACCATAAGACACACCTAGTTTTTAGAGGAGGAAAACAAGAAAAAAATATTCTGAATCAAATGGTTTACTAAACTATTTAATAAACTATAACAGAATACAGTAATACCGTATTTCAACCTTGTAAAGTGTACAGCAGTCAACAGTGGCATTAAGAACCATCATCACTGTCATTAACAAAGGAGAGACTTTAAAGTTCGAGTACTCTTCTAGTTTTCGTTGAACCCATAGAACTCATCATCACTAGAGTCAGAATTTATGAAGCTCTGTTGCTCACAATCACTGACATCACTTTCTTAGTAGTAGAATTATTGAAGGAATCCACAATCTACACCAGTTATACAAGAGCTGCTGCAGACAATTCAATAACAAATCTAAAAAAGCCAGTAATGTCCATACTGCCCTACTAGTAAATAATAGAAAAAAACTTCTGACAAAAAATGAGATATTGTACGGTAAATCAAACACACAGTGGACTAAGTAGCCTTTGAAGAATAAACTTCATACATGAAGGTAATGCTGTTCATATATCCACTGATCCTAAGAAAAATGTGTCTGATCAACTAACAGATAACTGACCCATAGAAAGCTTCCTGATAATCACAGGCACATTCCCCATCACTTCCCCATGGGCTTCATTAAAAGACGGGTTGCCATCTGAAAACACACACCGACCTGTGATTAACAGCTCTCACTTGCGCCGGGGGTGGGGGCGGAGAGGGCGCGCAGAGTGCATGCCAGCCAGGTGGTGCCACGTGGTGCAGGCGGCCGGCAGAGTGCCGGCGATGGTCTTCCGGGCGGCGCAGCAGCAGGTCTTTCCGGGCGGTGGAGGTGAGCAGTCTGTCTCTCCATGCTCTCTGTGCAGCCGGCGGGTTAAAGGCCGCGGCTCCTCCTCCACACGCCTTCCCCTGAGCGGCACAGCTCTCACTTGCGCCGGGGGGGGGGCGGAGCAGTGCGCGCCGAGCGCGTGCTGGCCAGGTGGTGCCACATGGTGCAGGCGGCCAGCAGCGTCCCGGGCATCGGGCACACACACATTCACTCTATAAGACGCACAGACATTTCCTCTTACTTTTGAGGGGGAAAAAAGTGCATCTTACAGAGCGAAAAATACGGTATCTTAGTGAGAATACTGAGTTCAGGGATACTTTTGCTGTGAGGATAAAACCTGGCCTTCACCAACTAGAACCTGCATGGGGAAGCACTTGTCGCGTCCTGAAGGCAGTTACAAATAATAGGCAATACTTTTTGACACTTTTCTCCTCTCCACACCCTGCAAATTCAAAAGCCAAAATTGGAAGAGTAAAGAGGCAATGTGGAGCTGCTGCCAATCAGTTCTGTGTTTCTGCTTTCTCCCTTTCGGTCAGGTTATGCTTCACTTGCCCTTGTTTCTGACCATTGCTTTCCTCCTACAGCCTAGCCCAACCTTATTACTCTGGTTTTCTTCTCAAGTTTAGTTTTGCAGTACTCTTTGTATAGGTACTATGATTTTTAAAACCATTCAGCAAATGTGTTTAAGGATTTCTTTGATGAAGTTGATATCCATCATCATATTAATGTGCAATTGGAAGGATGTTCAGATGGAGTTTTCCCATCTTGAGCTAATTGGAAAGCTGTCTGCTACAAAATTGAAATGGAGACCCTGTTTTCTGCAATAGTGCCTAGCAGAAGTTTGATCTGCCCTACCATTTTTAAATAAAACCTCTCTAAAACTGCCGTATTTCAATAGCTTAGGATTGTTACCCATTGGTAAACAATGGCCATTGTCAGAGCCTGTAGAAATAATTTCTCTAACTTTATATAGTTCTTTGAAAATACTTTTGAGTTCTATGTTCTCAAAGTGGTGCCTTGCATATATGTTACCACTAATGATTTCCTTACTGTGTTTAGGAGATTGAGAGTCTTCTGTGGGTTCATGTACCATTTTCCTCCTGCTACCATGTGTAAATCCCCCTTCAGCTTCCTAGTGTTAATGGTGCTACAGCATTATACTGGAACCAGCACAAACTGTGCTTAGCTTTTAAACTGTGGTTTGAAAATGGGCTTTGGAGCAAATCTGCAAAACTTGGCTAAAGTTTTTTGCTAGGAGTGTGGATGTAACACTGGTGAGAGAAGGTGAGTGGCTGGATAGATGTGGGTTGCACTCTTCCATTCATTAACCTGATTAGGAGATGGCTAGTGAAATGCCTGCATCCCATTCATTAACCTGATTATGAGATGGCTAGTGAAATGCCTGCATCGGGCCTATGAGATAGGGCTTTCTAAACACATTCAAGGAGCTGTGAGTGGAAATATGATCTTCTGCCTGTTTGCTCACCATTTAATTGTGAATTTATGAATACCTTGAATGGGACAGTGTATGGGTAAGATTTCTCTTGTTTTCTACTTTCTGAGGCCCACCATTCTAACTGTGTAATCCAAAAGACCCTGCTTTCTCACAGGGACTGATCAGTCTTGGAGGCTAATGGAGTTCTTCCTTGTAGTCATTCTCTTAGGCTGCCCTGAGCTTGGCTATCTGAAGTTTGTTTTATATAAGCTAGACTTGGGAAGATTTAGGATGGCTGTTCCCAGACATGCTGAGATTCAGTAATAGAGTGCATTTGATGAATCCTCCTCTAATTTTGTAGTGTTGGTCAGCTGTGCAGTCAGTCTGGGTGATTAAGAAATTCCCCCTGGAATGGTAACTTATTAGTCCTATTAGAACTCCATCCTCCTTGTGATACATAATAAAGGAAATGGTCTAACAGGTCGAGCTGTCTCTCTAGCCCAGGATTGTCTGATAGCAATTCTCTAGCATCTCAGTCAGAGGTCTTTTCTATTACTTGCTCCCTGATCCATTTTATGGGGAATGTTAGGGATTGAACCCACAAAATTTTGTGGGCAAAACAGCTGTTCTCCACTTAGCTACAGCCACTCCTGAAGTGAGAGCAAGTGTAGAAGTGAGGGAAGGAGCTGGCACATTGTTTGTACTCTACTGTCTAATTGCAGTTATTTGAGAGCTAGTTTCAGATTGCGTAATCCAGGAAGTTTGAGCAAAAGCCTTATGTGGCAATCCTTCCTATTTTGTTAACTTCAAGAAATGTAAGATAGTGTCAGCTTCCTCTTCAAGTCTGGTTTTGGAGTTTGTTGATAAAAATTCAGTTGTAGCTTAGCTTGGAGCAAACAATTTTTGCTTAGTCAGAAGAAAGCTACATTGTTGTCTTTGAATTTATCTTCAAATTACTGCAATTTATTTATTGGTCTCTCTGAGAAGGCTTGTCTGACTGCTTCCAGAGTTTCTGGGACTGCAGTTGGTGGACTAGCTCCAAGTTGGGGCCATCAGTGATAATGTATGTGTTGGTTTGGCATATTGGCAGGTGAAACTACCTGTAATTGAATCTGAAATGTTCTTAGTGCAAAACTATGCCAACCCTTAAATTGGCAAGCCTTGAATAGCACCAAGGATAGCTTGGTTCAGTAGAATCTCCCTTCCCCATGAGAGACTTGCCCTGGAGCAGATTGTTTTGGATATGTTCTGGCATCTCATTAGCAGTATTTTTAATGGAATGTCTGTACTACTAATGTTTTTATGTAGTGCCATAAATTTACATGGTTCTTTACTCCTCAAAATCTTGTAGTCTAAATGTAGGGTATATCTGTGGGGAGATGGAGGGAAACAGGTGGGAGGCAAAAGGAAATGGCAGGGAGAACAAGAGATGAAAGCAAACCAAGTGCAGTGATAAGTACCTGGGCTTTATTTCTTATGGGATTAGGAATTAAGGTTAAGGTTTCACAGAAGAAGGAAGTCTGAAGGGGGGCGGGGGGCAAGAGGAAGGGGTCAGTAGTATGCTGGCGTACTTTCTAGGGATAAGTTTTAAGCATTAAAGCAAAAGAGAATCAGCAGAGTTGTTATACTATGACATGCGCTTTTATAAACTTATTTAAAGTATGTATACCCTGCCCTTTATCTGGAAAGGCTCCAAAAGAGACTTAAGATCTGTAAAAACAAACCAGTACCTGTTGACTTGCAATCTGAAAGCATTAAACATGACACTTGCCTTTGTTTGGAATCTTAATTGAAATAAGGTGATAGGAATGAGGTCTTTAATACAGATCAAACTTTTAAAAATGCTACAAAGTCACTCAACTATTTCTCCATGATATAAGTATGCCCATGATATAAGTTATGCAGCTCTTTATTATTTGCAAATTAATTGCAGGCAGTTAATTTGCAAAGTTTCATCAACTATTTTGCAAGTTCTCTATGTAGAAAGTGTGAAGAAAGTTGCAGAAGAAACAGAAAGAGCTTTTATGTGTGTGGAGAATCCTGTAATTGGGCTTTATCCAACATGTTTCTTGATCTGCTTCCAAATTAAGGCCTTGTGTGTGTTCCCTTCTTATTCCAGGGCAATTTTCCACTGTTGGAAAGTCACAAGCTGAGCTGGAAATGAGCAGGTCAAAATGGATAAAAAGTCTCTTTTGAAGGGTAGGAGAGTTAGTCTCCATTTCTGCTTTGTGGGTGCCAGACTAACTCCTAATGTAGGATGAGTTCTTGTAATCTCCCTCCCCCAGTGTTAACTGTATTTTAAAGTTAAAACTTGCAATATCCTATTCTGTTAGCATACTTTGAAATGGTAATTTTGAAGGCAGCAATAGAAAAAGAGCACAGTGGCTGAAAAGCTCTTTTCAGGATTACAGTATTACTGAGTCATTATCCAATTTGGGCATTCTTTATGATCTGAATAAGTTTGTCAGGGGTTTCATTAGCACTAAACTCAGCAGTGGGTTGTCTGGTAAGAGGGCAAGGAACCCTTAGCAGTCAGTAGCTGCACCTTGAAGAAACTGCTCTAAGTCAGGCTGTACAAAGATGGATTTAATTAACAGTTTGTGTGTGTGGTGGCCTTTCTGCACTTAGAGATGCTTATGTTGCATTTCCTGCAAGCTGATTTTGCGTGCTGGCATTTACATCATTCTGGTTCTCTCCCCCCAATCATTGTCTTAATTTCATTAGGTTTGCAGTGTAGAAATCAAGCACTCTAGCATGCAAGAGCTTTTACCCAAAAGTAGTTGTTTAATGCAAAACCTTTTATCCGTTATCTGGACTTAAAAAAATTAAAACAAGCTAGCAATGCCAAGATTAACACTAGTTAACATGCAGATGATGTTACCAACTTTTGATTTCAAAACTTCAAGAAAAAGAGAAGGTATAACAGAAGCATTAAAATTGCAACTAGAATTCCAGGAGGGCTGGGGTCAGGAATTGTGAACAAACCGAGTGCCTTGATTTTTGCTTCCACTTAATAGAACGGAGACTTTTTTGAGAGACTTTGAAAAGAGTCTTTGTTTAGCCTGTTTTGTTATTTGCTACTCTTGTTAAGTAATTAGCTTTGACTATTATTAAATTATGGCTGGTGTTGGTACATTCTCTTAAAAGTTGAGGTGCATTTTAACTAAGCAACTCTGGGAACTAGTTTTGGTTGAGTGAGGCACGCGCGTGCATACACACAGAGAGTGATGAAAAGCCTTTTCTTTGGTTCTGAGCTGGAAGTCACAAGGTATACCTGCTGGGCATGCAGTTGTCTTTTAGCATAGAGCCATGTGGGGAAGCCTGTAGCCTGGTTTACTTGTAGAACAGTGGTTTGCCCTAACTGTACTTTGCAGGTGTCCAGGGAAACTGTGGCTGGTGCTGCTTCCCTCTTTCTTTGCCTTCTCTGAGAATCACTGAGCTTTTCTCAAAATAGTGTTTGCTTTGGACAAGGAAACATACCAAGCCATGATTTGCTTGTTTGAATATAAGGTAAACCAGCTTGCTCAAACTAGTTTTCAAACAAGACTCTAATGAAACCGTTATGTTTTCAGATAATTTGTCAGATATCCCTAGCCTTGATATTACACCATGGCTTGACTTGAAGTCTGAACCATTTTAGTGTGAAAACAAGTCTCACAACTCCTATTTTCATGTTGCTTTTCCTAATCCATCCCCATGAATCTATGAAGGAGAGACTTGGTGGAAGTACATAAGAATCTGTGATCTCATAGGGCTGAATCCAAGGTGTTCCTCTGATAGTTCTATTCTGCTGATAGAAGCAGTTCTGCTAGCAGAACTGGATGGGGTGGGGCTGGTTCTCTCCACAAACTGTGCTTCAGAGGGATTCCCAGATTTTTAGGGGGCAAAGCACTGTGGGGGTGAGAAATACCTGTTTGCATCTTGGCTTGTCCTATTTATATCCCACCTTTTTTTCCTTCCAAGGAACTTAAGATGGCTTATATAATTCTCTTTCCCCTCTCTTCTTATCCTCATAGCAACCCTGTGAGGTAGGTTAGGCTGAGACTCTGTGACTGGCCCAAAGTCACCCAGTTAGCTCCATGCTAAGCAGAGTGGGGACTAGAACCTAGGTCTCCTGAATCTTTGTCTTGTATCTGTAACCACTATGTCACACTGGCTCTCTCCCATTAAATTACCCATTAAATCTCTTCCATTGAAATTACTGGGACTGTTAAAAATTTGGCTGGATTGTATTTGTGGAAATTTGAAATCCTTGTTTGGTAGGTAAGTGGAATTAATTGATCTTGCCATGAAAGAATAAATAGCATATAAAATTGAAAGGAATCTTGGTGCAGTTGGAAACTCTGCCTCTCTTTTTTAAACTCTCCCTTTATATGGCATGTTTGTAGCGTTGCTGTCCAAAGAAACAGATTTGAAAATAATATGTCCATTACTTTCCCCATATAAATATATATTAGCCTAATTCCAGATGGATATTTGCATAGTGTTATAAGTCCCCCACCAAAAGCAGGGGGTGGGGTCCAGGAGCTAGCAATTTAAACTTGGCTATAGAGTTGAGAATAGAGCGATTACAGGTAGGCTTAATTGCAGTGGGAAGACCTTAGTGGTGTGTATAAATCCAGTCTTCTCAAAAAATTTGAAGCATAGGTTGTATTTTAAATATTAGTGTAGGAAGAAAATCCTGCTGTTTTTTGTCACAGAACTGAAGAGTAAATTGTTGAAAATATATGAAGGATTGCTTTATTTTTTATTCTTAAACATAAAATGGTAGTAATATTACATTTGCCTTTAATCTTACCTTCACCCCAAGTTTGTTGGCAAGTGTCTTGTGAATGTAAAAAAGTTTCATCAATAGGAAACTTAGGATACTTAGAACTAGTTTAAACAGAAATTATGTGGAATCAGCAGTATCCTCAGTTCACAAATGGAACACTTGAAAGCTAAACAATGCAAAAAAGTAGATGCTTGATCAGAAATAATAATCACAAATACTTTCTAATAGGACATGCCATGGATGAGAAAATTACACTGTGCTTCATTGCCCACTTTGTCTCGCTTTTTTACAACTGCAGAATCTTAATCTAGATGGTTGCCTGCAACAGTGAACAGGGCATGCTATTTGCAATAGACCTACCTGTTAAAGGGATATATAATGCAGAAAAAAGATGCTTTATGAGAGAATGTAATGTTACTTTCAGACTTCCAAGCTAAATATTCAGATTATTACTCTACAGGCAATATAGGGCATTAAAAGCCAATCTTGCAAATATAATGGAATTTTTTAGCATCAGAGGCAGTGCATGTTTCCAGATTTCATCAAACGTGTTGATACATAAATGTCCTGTATTGCACTTACCTTTTGTAGCAGCACTACCAGAGTATCAGAAACAGCTCTGAACCCCACAAAGGCCCCAGGAACTTCATTCCTACCCATCCTGCCCCCCATCCTGCCTGATCAGAGATAAGAATGATCTTCCCCATCATTCTGTGACATGGAAGTCTTTCTCAGCATAGCAGGGGAGGGCAGTGTATTTTCTATGGCAGAAATGGCTTTCTCTGCTTGGACACTTCCTTGCCTGTTTGTGCTGTACTGTACAGCCCCCTGAAAGGCAGCAACCTGTCAGTGGAAAAAGAGATCAAGTCTCTGAAAGACCAAAAAGTCACAGCCAGCCAGAGTAAACAGTTGATAATGAAAAGTTGTATCTCTCACACCATGGTGAGCAGTAATCCCGTCTTTTGCTTAAAAAAAGTTTGGGGCTGTCATAACTGTTGTGGACATCCTGCTCACACTGTTACTCTAAAATGGTAGTTAACCTATAATTACTGACAACACTATCTCTGCAACCGTGAAAGATTTCTCTTTCCTTGCACCAGTAATCCAGGACTGTACTAGTTCTTGGCTGCCCTACCTTATTAAGTGATGGGGTGAATACTTAAAGGCCTTTGTTTCCCTTTTCTGGTTTTGCAGCATGCCATACACCTCAGGGGTTCCCGTAAAGTCGCATTTCCTTTACTGGAGGGGTAAGGAACATTTTTCAGCCTGAGGGCCACACTGATTTTATGATTTTTGGTTACACAGCCCAAAGTGAGTGGGACCACTCCCACAGCTGGCAGTCAGGAGCTCACACACTTCAGTGTTTAATTCCAGAAAAGTATGCATGGGATTGGATCCTCCCAACTCTGAAATGCTTACCTGGTACACAGATTAAAATTTACACATGAACTCCTGTTGCTTAGATAATACATTGTATTTGTATGCTGCCTTCCTCAAGCATCCCAAGATGACGATCATGAGGTTTACCTAACTGTAACCTCTCAAAAAACCTGCAGCGTAATTAAGACTGGGAGATAGTGATAGGGCAAGAGCCAACATTGTGCAGTTAGTTGCATGTTGAGCCAGGTCAGATGTAACACTTTACTCTCTACCATGCTGGCATATGGTGTGTCAGATGCCAGAACTCCCTCCTAAGCTAAAACTGATCCACCCTTGGCTGTCTCCATCAAGCCCAGAAGCCATGTGTCATAAGATGGATCTTGGAAAAGAAAAAATGATGGCAATTGACAGTGAAAGGTATTTAATTAGAAGAGTTTTTGAATTGTTCATGCATTCAGATTGTAGTGGCCATCCACACTAAGTTTGCAATCTGTGGCCTTATAACGGTGAGATAGGTCAATTTTTTTACTTGCATTTCCCATGAATAAACAGTTGATTCAAAGCACGATGGGATGTTAGTGATGCTGAGCTCTAGGGTGTAATATATTTCTTGCTCTTCCTCATAGTATTTGCTGGTGAAGTTCAGGTTTATTTCAAGACAATTGCAATGGCTTTTAATGTTCTTACAAGGGCTTTCAGTAGTAGAGAACCTGCTTTTGTGTGTGTAATATAGATCCATTGTTAAGGTCTTTGGGATTGGTGCAATTCCGCTTTGACTCATAGGCAGAGCTCCCCCCCCCCCAATCCCCACATTCCAAGTAGGTCCCCTGGAGTTCAGAAATGCTTTAAGGCCATGTTTTACCAAGCTTTCTCCCCCTTGTTTAAATTCCCTCTAGCATTTTTGCTATTGTGCTTACTTTTTGTTTTTGTTTTTTGATAGCTTGTGTAGTTCATATTTTGTGTTCATTACCCTTTGGGGAAGATTTTTGTAGTGTAGTGAGTCTTTTTTTAGAGTAGTAAAATTTCTTTACGTTTCAAAAATAGACTTGGTAACTTTAGAAAAATTGAGTTGTGCCTTTCAATAGCTTTCATAATGCAGTGCAAGGATTATAGTTGCTTTGGGCATAGAAGTATAAGCTGGCTTTCTTATGTACTTCTACCACATTGATGTCCAGTCATCTTGGAAATGAAGATTTCTTGATAGAAAAGCAAAATAGGTGGGATGGGGAAGAACCTGGGATGTACAAGAGGCAGGATATCACATCTGTTCTAGAACATGACCAGGTAGATGTTCTCCTAAGCTCAGTCTTTCCTATTGAAATGATGTGTTCAAGGCAGGGGTGGGCAGCTTGTGGACCTCCAGATGTTTTAATCTACACCTTCCTCCAAATGGCAATTCCATGGGAGGATCATATAGTAGCAACAAGGGGGAGGGCCTTTTCTGTGGAGGCTCCCCAACTTTGGAACAACCTCCCTGCTGAGGCCCGTTTGGTGCTAAATTTGCCATCTTTTTGCAGTACTTGGCATCAGTGATCCATGCCCTGATAACCTCTCATTTGGACTACTGTAGTGCCCTGTACCTGGGGCTGCCTTTGAAAACGGTCCAGAAGTTGTAGTTGGTTCAAAATAGAGCTACTCCTAAGTGGTTTAGGACCTGGATATCTGATGGAATATCTCCTTCCATATACAGCTGCATGGACCCTAAGACCATTGTTGGAGGTCCTTCTCTGAGAGCCACCACTGAAGGATATAAGGAAGGTGGCCAACTAGGAGAAGGGCCATTTTGGCAGTGGCATCTCATTTATGAAATCAGCTGCTAAGAGAGGTGTGCTTGATACCAGCTATTTTGGCTGTTCGGTGCCAGGCTAAGACCTTTGTATTTTCCAGCTAGTTTAAGTGTTGAATTTTATTTTTTTCCTAATTTTATGAAGGCACTGTGGATTATCTGGGATTATTTGGTTTTATTGGCTATTGATTTATTTGATTTGTTGTTCATTTTAAATATTTAGCTTTATTATCTTTCTTTATTGTGATTGTTGATTGTTTTGGTTAATTTGTTGGTTGTGTTTACTGGTGTGTGTGAGTATATTTCATGAGGTGCTTTATTATTGTTTTATATGATAACTGTTTTACTGTAATTAATGTATGTTTTTATGTTCTCGTATTGTAAGCTGCCCAAATAACCTTTGGGTTATGGGATGGCATAGAAGTGGAATTAAATAAATAATGTAATGCCGTTATAATGTGCTATTTATTGTTATTATATTTGCTGTTTTTTAAAATTGTAAACAGTCCCAAGAGCTGTTAAGGCTCATTTCATACAGTGTAAAAATGTTTTAAATATTTAAATAAATATTTTCAATGTCAGGTCAAGACAGCCCTCTAGACAGAGACCTGTAAAGGTTTTGGCTATCCAGGGGCCTAAGAAGATTATCCTGATAGTTCTTCCTTGCTTGGTCTTTTACTGTATTTTTTTACTTTTTATTGCCTTTTAAATACAATTTAATGATTTAATGGTTTTTGTACTGCATTTTTTATTTTATACAACATTGTACATTGTTATGAACTGCCTGGAGAGCTTTAGCTATGTGGTGGTATAGAAATTAAATCACCAGCACCACCATCATAAATCAGCACTAGCTAGTATAGTCAGTGGTGGTCATGGGTGTTGCAGGCTGAAACATCTGGAGGGCTGCAGGTGGCCCAAACCTGGGTCAGGCCAAGTCTGATTCTTCAGCAAAAATCTCTCATATCCTCCAGACCCACTGCTGCCTTTTGAAGCTTGTTGGGAACAAATTGCTGAAGAAAGAATTCTGCATTTGCAACAAGACCAGTATGTAGTTCAATCTGGCCTGAACTGCAATATACACATATAGGAGCTGATTAATGGATGTAGAATGCATGATTGGCACTAAATGCTCCACATGGTCAGGTTTCTTACTTAAAGGTCTCTTAATTTGAGTACCTGATTCTGTGAGCACGGTATTAACACTAACAGTCATTAGGATGGATTAAAGCTGTGCTACTGCTGTATGGGATGGTAGCAGAGGATGCAGTGATTCAAGGCTTTCTAAATGAGCTCCAGAGTCATATGCAACCCATTCTGCAAAAGCTTTTCACATGCCTAGCACTTCTATTAAACCTTTTCATTCATTAAGATGGAGGTAATATAAGTCTCCTATAGTTCTGTAACAATATCTGTATGTTTTAAGATGAACTTGATATCAATTTCTCTCAAAAGTTGATAGTCCCATTTTTCTAGAATTAAGAGTTTGGATTATCTCATTAAAAGTGTTTGCTCTCTGTCTTTTTGGTGATGAAGGATGATGTCTTAAACAATTAAAGATTCAAAGCTACTGTGATTATGTTCCATTGTTGCACATTGGTTTGTTTTTTCTCTCCCTCTAAAGTAACTGGTGTAGGTTGAAACTAGCAGCTTGATTAACTTCAGTGACTTGCCTAGGGTGACATGGGGAAGTCTGTGGGGAAGGCAGGCGTGCACTTCCATGTTTCTCCCCTCTCATTCATGTGTCCACTTTGCCGGCTTAGTAGCAAATGAGACTGGGTTTCAACATACAACTTCATTAAGTAGACAGCTCTGATTCATTCCCTTGGCACCATCTGTTCACTAAATGAAGCAGGGGAGTAGGTGAAAGAAATAGCACATGATTATGTAATGATGAGTGTGTTTAAATGAATGATGCTTCGACTTGTCACTTGTGGTTGTCTCTTCAATCATAGAACCTTCTCATTTTTTATATTAAACTGATGTATATCATTAACACAGGCGTGTATATGGGGGTGAGGGAGAGAACCAACATGCATAAGTAAAGAGCTGCACTTGGTTTTAGTCTGTTTTTTTTTTTTTTTTTTTACAAAGAAGGTGCTTCATTCCTTAATACATATGCCATTTTCTATAGTTTTTTCATCACTATGATTACCTCCATCCTCATTTCCTTTAGGGTAGAACTTTTCACATGTTTGTTGTTGTTAGTTGTGAAGTTGCGTCTGATCCATTGCAACTCCATGGACAACATTCCTCCAGGCCTTCCTGTCCTCCACCATTTCCTGGAGTCCACTTAAGCTCACGTCGACTGCTCCAGTGACTTCATCTAGCCACCTCATCCTCTGCCGTCCCCTTCTTCTTTTGCCATCTATTGTTCCCAGCATTAGGCTCTTCTCCAGGGAGTCCTTCCTTCTCATTAGGTGGCCAGAGTATTTGAGTTTCATCTTCAGTATCTGGCCTTCTAAAGAGCAGTCAGGGTTGATCTCCTCTAGGACTGACCGGTTTGATTGCCTTGCAGCCCCCTGTTGAAAAAGTTTGAGGACCCTTGGCTTAGAAGTACATCGAAGTGTACAGTGACACATACAAAGATATAAAAAACAGCTTTGTATGGAAGCAGATAAGCAATGCCTTTTTGTGGGTTGAAGTGATGGTTAAAGACTCCATTAATACTGTACTCCTCTGTCCCAAGAAAACACATCTAGAGCTGCTGCAGCTAAAAGGATGCACTACTCACTGGAAGATTTCAAGTGGTTAACCTTGAAGATTAATGAGTTTTTTCTAATTTAAGGGGGCAATTTAAATCTGAAGGGATCATTCACATTTTGCTTGGAGGATGTTCTAAAAGGTTGTCTGCTGGTATTTGGTGTGGCTGTAATAATAGTGGTTCACTAGACCTCAGGATGCAGTTAGACACACAGTTAAGCAGTCTTTTGGATAACTTTGCCATCTCTTACAGTGGTACTCCTTTGTGGTCATTAATGCAATAATTTTTAAAGCTTTTTCATTTTCTGGTTGGAAAATAAGTGGGAAAATCATTATGTTAGGAATCCTGTATCTCTGTGTTTGTAACAGTAGAATAAAGTTGAACCTTATTCATGACATTTAATGCATTTTGGGGTGGTGTTCAATGGCAGAATGTATACAATGAGAGAACGGCCAGGTGTGGAGTTTGCAAGTTGGAAGAAACATGAGGAAGAAATGATGATCCGTAGGTGGAGATCTCCCATTCATGATTGATCCAGTGGGTCTAAGTTAGGTACTTAGAGACTGTTAGAACCACTGAATTCAGAGGAACTGAGACTTGCGTTCTTGGAAGGGATTGAATTGCCTGGATCTTGCAAAAAGTTAATTTAGTGACCCATTTTACAAGGCAAAATAGTCCTCCTTTTGATTGCATGGCTAGCTCAGCTTCATTTTATGGTGAAAGAAGTGTAGTGGAAAAAATATTGAAAGGCTTTGCAGTCCTGTCACCTTGTGGTGGCAGGGAAGAATGACACCTAAACTTGCTTTCAGAGTATCTGTGTTTTCTACATATGCCCAACTTTTCTTCTCTGGCTTCTGGAAAGTATTTGTGTGTGTGTGTATATGTATTTGTATTTGTATTTATACACACACACATACACCCCTATCTCACCCATGCATTAATATATTTATCTAAATTGCTGAATTGACTGAGATTTACTCCAGTTAACTGTTAATTTTCTGTCTTTTCAGGTCTCTGGATGGCAGACTTTGAAAAGAAATGCAGCTTTAAGAGGTATGCTTCATAGCAAAATAATACTTCTGTTTGACTGTATGTGCTACCAGGTTTGAGAAGAGATCTCTGATGGAATCCTACATCTGGTTTCAAATAGAGGAAACAGATTGGGAACAGAAAAGCTCTTTAAATACAACTTAATTGAAATGAATATTTTTGGAAATTTTGACACAATTTTAAAAGACTATTTCCCATAGACAGAGGCTATGACAGTAGTTTTATTATTCACAAAAACATTGATTTTTGCAAGTTCACAAGATATAACTAATATAATACATAATTAGTATAATAATGCCAGTATAAACTGGCATTGTATTAGCTTCCAATGTTATAACATGGCAGTTGTGTAGAAGCTCATGGAGAAAGAGATAACTGTTTTGGAATTGTCCATATGTAGAAAATCCATTTGAAGAAAAAATCCAAAAAGAATATAGATGATTAGGAAGAAATATTAAATCAATTTATAGAAAAGCAAATTTTTTTTGTTCGCAATTATTTCCATTTGGGGCATCATGAACATCCCCCCTGACTATTGAATGGTCTGTAATGTAAAGAGCTCATTGGGCTAACAAGCTCTCATTTACCAACACTAAAAGGCATACATATGCTTTGGAGTCATTTCCCAACATTTCAATCTCAAATGTTTCTGTGGTGTCATAAGAAGCATGTTTTAAATTCCCAGAAACTTAGAAAAGTATTGTAAACTGTGAAGATAAAATTTTAGTTAAACTTTAGTACAAAAAAGTAACTTTTTGGTCATAGGGATATCTTTCTAATCTCAGAAATTTCTCTCTGCAGTGGTAATGTTCCCTAGAATGCAATCTGTTGCTTGTGCCAACCAGTTTGACCCCCCAAGTATGTCAGCCTGCTCTCCAATACCAGTTTTCTTTGGAAAACCCCTTAGGGCATTTTTTTCACCCTGGCTTGTTGCTTATGTTTGGAGCATAAATATACTCCAGTGACAAAATCAATACGTTACTGGGATCTTTTATGTCCCAGGTGTGCTTTGGTTTCCAGAAAGAACACATTAAGTGGAAAGTGACTGAAATTTCACTTTCAGTCACTTGCTGTGTTCTGTTACCATGCAGGTAACAGAACACAGCAATATTATAGGAGGATGGTTAGTAGCTCCACTTCAGTGCAAATTCTGCAGTCTAAAGTGCACTTAGGGTAGGTTTGTTACCCTGCTGCACTGCACAAGGGTCATTGCTCATACTATGCTAATTTTCCCTTGTCTCTTTTTTTCCTTCTGGTTAAGTCCAGCCCAGCCCCTGTGGAGAACTGAAGTGGAGTTGCATTGCCTTTTCATTGCAATTTTGTAGCCCTGTGTACCTTCTTGTATGCCAGACAGCAAGTTCTGTTATGATTGTATTCAGCAGAATCTTAATGCCATCCATCTTTGAATTGTTCAGAAGAGCAGAGTGATAGTTTCAGAGTAAATGCAGACATGAAGACATGACTGGACAACAAATAATCCCTTATACATACTCCCCAAATTTCTTGTACCTGGAGCATACTTTTTCCCTTCCCCAAATGAAACTTGTGGATTTAATCTTATACCAGAAAGGTTTTTAGATTGTGTAAAAATGAGACATGTTCACTCACAAGAGTCGTCTACCCTTTGATTCTCTGTGTGAGTCACTGTTCTGGGTGTGTGATCTCCTGAGGGTAGCTAGTACTGCTGAGTACCTATTTTGGGAATGAGTGAATGATCCAATTGCATCAGTACAGAGACCCCCTCAGTGGAAGCAGATTGAAAGGAGGCACGATCAGCGCAGTGAATCATATACAAATGGAGTATGCAGCCAACTGCTCTGGGTAGGTGCTCAGTTTGCAAGTAATCTTTCCAGTATTTCATATTTCTTGTGGCTGAAGTTTGGGATTTGCCAAACTAGCATATGGCCTACAGGCTCCTATGAGGTTCCTGAAGATCACAATTTAGTGTACAAGCAAAGCAGCTTTTATTACAGTATTTCAGAAAGAGTACTTTGGCAATCGTACTCTGGCCAACTATTGCATGCAACACAAATTTATAAAGTTATTGTTGCTGGCTGGCTTGTGGGAAGCTTTGAATAAATGATATTTGTTTTTTGTCTGAACTGATGGAAGTTTTGCTAGATTTATTTATATTTAGTCTTATAATGCAGCAGAGGGGGAGTGTGAAAATGTGGGATATACTTATAGGAGCAGAGATTGCCAGCTGTCCCTAGGGATAAGGGCCAGGAGCTAAGTGAAGTAGAGCACTGCTCCTCCTAACAAGGTACATTTTTAGAAACATAAGTTTCCCTGCCAAGGGAGCCACATAATGGTTCTTTCAAGAAACAGACGAGCCTGATGTAGCTTGGAACCAAACTACATGTGGCAATGGGAAAGCAGCTATCAGATCTTCGTGTTCTTTAGTGTGGCTGCTGGAGAGGGGATCTGGTTGGTTTCATGTTTTTCAGTATCCTAGCAAAAGCGTCCTCCCACAGACCAAGGGTATCTGAAGGACTGCCTACCTGCCCCTGTTTCGGAGGCCCTTCTGAAAGAGCCATCCTGCAAGGAGCTAAGCAGGATGGTTAACAGAAGAGGGACCTTCTCAGTAGTTGCACCCCACTTGTGGGACAGTCTCCCAGAAACAGTTCGCCCAGCACCTTTGCTACAATCTTTTTTGCACCCAGAGAAAACAATTTTATTCTGTAGGCATTTTAGTAATTGATTTTATATAGACATTTTTTAGCTGCTGTTAATATGAATAGTTTGAAATTATGTGCCTTCAGCTGTGCACTGTTTTGTTTTGTTGTTGTTTGTATATTGTACTTTAAATTTCTGTTTTTAATGTTATTATATGTTTTATGGATTGTAATCTGCTTAGAGGGCCTTTGGGCTAATCCAGCAAATAAATAATCTAAAAATAAAAATAACAAATAAATAAGGGGGTGGGGCATGATAGTAATTGAGAAAGCAGCATGGGGAGCAAGAGTTTAACTCCTCTCCCAAACTCCCAATGTCATTCTTCTGTTGAGATTTCTGAATTCCCTCACAAATGTTCATTAAGCTGAAAATGACACTTACATGCATGCACATGGTGGCCATGTGACAGTTCTCGTGCTCTCATGTTTAGCAAATCCTGCAATAGTTGTCATATTCTGTGCTGGAATCACCCTGCGTAGAACTTGTGAAGACTACAGCTCTGGTTTTGGCATTACTTGCAACTATTGATACGAGTTCAAAGTGCAGTTTCCTCTGTAGCATCTAAATTTCCTGTTTTCATACATTTGATAAGGTGCTGCTTTGTGTTTCGAGGATTAGATAAACTTGTGCAGCTTTACCTCTAGGCATCTGTTGTCACATAGAAACATGGGAGGGACCTCTCCTTACCTGGAGATGTCTTTCTCCTCTTGGTGACTTCAGCAGCACAGGGAAAACATGATGGACAGTGGTAACTGCTGTGCTTACCACACCCATCATATAAGTGAGTGCACATTGGTCTATTGGCCTTAGTGATTTGGGTTGATGGGTTTGTGGCTGAACTGAACATAAACACTTTGGTATGATTAATTTTTAACAATTAACAGTAATTCACAGAAAGCCTCTTTTTGGTGGCGGGGAGAATAAATTGTTATGAATTGAAATTTTTTACAATTAGCATTTTTCACTCGAGAAACTTTGTTCTTGAGTTTGGCTTCCACTACTTGCCTTTGTATAATTACATACATCTTCAGCAGCAAGTAAAGAATATGGTCAATGAAGAATTATCTTAAAAGTAATTCTACTTTTTTTACATACCCAGGTCTGAGGGCAAAAATACATTGAATATCTTACTGCAATCAAATTATGACATGTGTTCCAGAATAAAAATTAATTATAGTGTTTTCTGAGCCAAAGAGTCTCAGCAGTTCTTACTGAAAAGCATCTTAATTTGTTGACACCTGCCGTGTAGGAGCCCACTGCAACAGATGGTAAAAAAGTATTCCCTCCTGTTTTAATTATTTAACACTGCATTCTTTTTCTGCTAGTGCAAATTTTCCCAGTGAGAAAATGTAAGCAGGTGTTTTTATCCTGCTTCAGGTATACTTCATAAGTTTTATGATGTCAAAAACTCTGCTTTCATGAAATTTGTGTTTGGGAGGGTTGCATCCAGAGTTTGCCTCTATCTGTTACTGCATCTCCCCAGTGGAACTCCACTCAGAGTACACCCACTGCTGGAAAGGAGGGAAAGTTATTTTCCCCAGTGTCTCAGCTCACATTGTTCTGCAGAGTTTCTCAATCTTGCAGAATAGATTTGGGCAGCATAAGGAGCTCCAGTGGAGTAACAGTGGGTGGCAGTCAGTTCCTCATAAGTTCCATCTGTGGGGTTTCTCCAATGATGAGGCAAAACCCAGATAGGATAAATAGTGAACAATTGACAGCTGTCAGTTGCTTAACTGTCAATTGGAAAATACCAGTATAGGGGAAAAAGTGGAGTAGGTGCACCAAAAGTGAATTGACTTATGATCTTCCCCTTAGCAGTGTAACCCTCTTGAATTCTAGTGCTGAACTGACCCTTTTCAGTGCCCTCTACGTTTTTGACACTTCTCCAGCTAATCCAGAAAGGGGAGATCTTAAGGCCACCTCCTTTTTTCTAAGCTCCTTTTTGGAACTTACTGTGATGCCATGAGAGGTGTCCAGAAAACCCTGAAAAGGTGTTTGAACAGGAATGAGTGAATGGAGACACTTTGAAGGGGGTGCCCCATTTGATCCATCATATTCTGCCACTTGTAAGGGGTTTTTTTTTTTTAAACTCTCTGGAAATGTATGCATTTTTAATAAGGAAACTTATGCTGATTTCAAGGCTGAGAAGTAAATGGAGGGAAAATTTGTATTACATGTATTGGGAAGGTGTAGAAACACACTTGTGCAACCGTGAAGGACTGACAGAAAGCTTAATCAAGATATAAATGCGTATTTCTGAGACTGGGAGAAAAGGAGTGAATCAGCAATAGTCACAACAGAGCTGAAGGGACTGTTGCCGTTGATGACGCAGGCAAGATTGTGAAGAACAGCAAGTCAGTTTTGTTGAATGGCTTGCTAGTTGATTCCTGTAACCCACAATGAAATTGTTCTGATGGGTTTGGATGACACAGCGACCTTTGTGGGTTCAGCACCCCCTAGAACAAGCCATGGTATGACAGGGTGCTTGGTGCCCAACAATGAGGCACTCCATGGGAAGTGTCTGAATTCAGAGGACACAGCAATCTGCTGTGGCTAGTTACCCATGATGTGTTGCTATGTAATCCAAAGCCAATCATTATATTACTAATTCATTTGATGAAACAGTGCATTTTTAGAAATAGAAAATGTACTGCAAAAAATTATAGCCCTGGGAAAGTGCTATCTTTTATCTCCACCCCCTTTCAGTCTGAAGTGGTTACAATTCATTCATTTTGCTTCCTGTTTCTGAGAAGTGGAACTCAATTAGATATGATTGTATAGCTGCAACAAAGTATTGCAGAATGAAATCCAGAATATTAAATATAAAATTTGACTTCGGAATTAGATTAGTGGTCATACATTTTCACTGTTCTTAAACCAGGCTTCTCCTATCAATTAGTATTTGGTTAGGAAGAAACATACTTTGTAAAACCTCATGTTTTACAAGATTGTAATGAATGTCAAATATTTAACTTAGCAGATCCCACTTAAATGTATTGACTACCCTGGTTTTCTTACAGACACCAAAGATGCTGACGAGAAAGATTAAGCTTTGGGATATCAATGCCCACATAACCTGCCGTCTTTGCAGTGGTTATCTTATTGATGCTACCACTGTAACAGAATGTTTGCATACCTGTGAGTATGAAAATAACCATGTATAATGAAGTTCTATTATTACTATAACCCCCCTACCACTACAGTGAAGTTCTGTTTGATTTGATGTAAAATTGAAGGTGTAGCATCAAAAAAATGGAGGGGGGGCAAGGCTGAGTTTTGAGTAAATCTATCTTAAGAGAATCCCTCATTTCAAACTGGGGCTCATGCAGAGCTTAACCTGTTCTAAGAAAAGTGTGTGCCTTGGATACATCCTTGTGACACTTGCACTTGCCCTTCTCCTGGTCGTATAACAACATCTGACCAAGCCAAATCTTGGGTTTCTGCCCATGCATGGCAGGAGTGGCTTCTAAACAACCCCAGAACCCTACAAGCCATGAGTTCTGGAATGAGTTAGAAGCCACCCCCATTGCTTATTCTGCCAGGTTCAGACAACATAGCAGATGACATGCTGCAAGGAAAATTAGTCAAATTATGTAATGTTCAAGTGTTTTATGTGGGGCATGGCTTCTTTTCCCCACTGATCCTGCAAGCCAAGCTAGTAATGTGATTTTGAGCTGGGCTTATATTTGCTAAAAGCTTCAGAGTGTCCAGAGGGATGTAGATGGTGCTGTTTAACCAGGCTTCAGTATTGTCAAATGTTCCAACCCATTGTATGGAAGGACTGAATTGTAGGCACAGGAAAATGATAACTTGATCACTGAAGGACCTTCAGTTATCCAACAGATATGATGGGATATTGTTTACAAATAAGATTAACTATGTATAGAGATGTAAAATAGTTTTGTTGTTCCTTAAACAGAAAACAGTGTTTTATTAATTTAGTAATTATGTTGAAATTACCTGAAAATGAGTAAATGACCCTATCTTTTATCACTTTAGAATCCAAATCAAAGTGTACACTAAATCTTTAGTGAAACCACCTTCTCTCTTTAATTTCCTAACTTTTTATATTGGTTTTCTTCAGCTCCTTTGTTCCAGTGCACTAGATAAATGATTTACCCTCTGAAGAGGATGGAAGTGTTGAAAATTAGTAGAAAACTTTTGTTAGATTAGAATGCTTTTTTAGGCAGGTACTATTATACTTGTTAAATCTGGAAGTTGAATACAAACTGAAACACATAATACATTCCAATTCACTTTGTTGTACTGGCAAAGCAGTGTTGCATATAACTGAATGTTAAAGTGTATGGTTCGCTTAAGAAACCTTTGCTTGCATTCCTGGAATCTTAACTGTAAGTATTTCTGTAAACAGTCTGCAGGAGTTGCTTGGTAAAGTATCTCGAGGAAAATAATACCTGTCCCACATGCAGGATAGTTATACACCAGAGCCATCCACTACAATATATTGGGTAAGTATGTTAAAGCTAATGAGCAGAGATCTATAGGTTGTGCCTTTCAAAACCACAGGTAGATTCAGAAATGCATGCACATAATTTGATTTTTTATTACTAGGTAGTTTAGCACAATGAGCAATATAGGGTGGGGTGGTCCAACATGCAACCTGTGGGCCACATGCGCCTCTGAGACCTTGTTCTGCAGCCTTCTTACTGCTTAGACTCCCCCCCTCCTACTCCCTCCAGTTCAGATGCCAGTGATGGCATGGGCATGCTGGGATGAGCTCTCCTGAGGCCACTGGCCCAGCCGCATCTCTACCTGAGGCGTCTTGAGAGTTCTCTGTGGCTTGCCCCATGCTGCTCCTACTGACAGGTGGGGGCATGCTGGGAAGAGTTTGTCAGCTCAAGTACAAGAGGCTCAGCATGCCAATTCCAAGAAGGAAGGGGGGCGTGGGGAGGGTCATATGGGAGGGTTTCTGGGCAGTAGAAACAGGGAAGGAAGGGATAGATCACCCCAGAGGAATGGTCATTATGCTTGGGCTGTGATTGCAGAGGGAACTGCTTGTGATCTCTGCAGGCATCACAGTGTTCTTTTTCATTCAATTAGAGTTAGCCTGCTCTGAGACCTCATACTGGTTTTCTTCCTCATTTCCTTTTTAAATACTTAAATTATTTGTGTATATTTAATTCAATAAATGTGTTGTAAACACTTTAAATAATGATATGGGAATTTATGATATGGACATGTAATTCATTGTGTGGTCTCCGGGTTCCATGTTGAAGTCTTCATCTGGCCCTTGAGGTGTGAAAAGTTGGATGCCCTAATACATTGGTAATTTGGCTCACGAACTTAATCCGTTCCAGGACTCTGGTTGTGACCCAAATTGGTCATGAGCAAAGTCAAATTTCCCCATAAGGGTCAGTGTAAACTGACAAAGAACAACAAAGATTGTGGCCATCTCCCCTCCACCCAGCCATCGTACGGCGGGAGATGGGCACAATCGCGGGTGCACTGGGGCGGGGGGGAGATGGGTGCAGACGCAGGCACGCTGGGGGGGAGGCAGGCATGGGTGCACTCAGGCAGGGAACACAGGGGTGCATTCATGGCCATCTCCCCCCAGCACGATCGCGGCCATCTCCCTCCCCAGCACGACCGCGATCATGCCCGTCTCCCCCCCCCCCAGCACACCCACGATCGTCACCCAATGCAGAGTTTGCGACCTGCGACAAAGTTTTAATGAAATTTCTGTTTGTGACCTGATTTCGTGAGCCAAGGTATCACTGTATAAGGAGTCACCCATATTTTGTTTTTTAGCTACACTGTCACATGTGCCCTGAGGGGAAGGGATGAAGTTTTAGTGCTCATCTGATCATTCCTGTTCAGAAATAGCAAGCCACTGCTCCTGGTAGAACTTACATTAACATATATTTTTTAATTATTGCCAGTCATGACAGAACAATGCAAGATATTGTTTACAAACTTGTTCCAGGTCTTCAAGAAGGTAAGTTAACAATGCACTATTTTTAAATAACTTTTTTCAAGTGTCTGAAAAATTCTGATGTTTGGAAGGCATGGTTTGAGTTCCGTACAATTCCAAGAAATTGTGGATCGTGTAACCAATTGGTTTTACTTGGTTGCTTTGGCATAAGGGCCCAACTCCACATTATCTTGTAACTCACATATCTGAAGTTCCCGATGTGGAAGCAGTTGTGAGGATCCCATTTTCAATTGGAAGGCAGGTCTATCACTTCCCCCTGGCCTGTGTCCCAAGTCCGGGTTATCTCTGCAGAGCTTTAGCTGTGGAGGGGGAAATTCTCCCCATAGCTATTCTCAGAAAAATAAATAAGGGGGGAAGTGCCAAACATGGAATACCAACATAATGTGCAGTTTGGCCTTAAGTTACTTCAGAACAGGCAGGGTAGGTTATCACAGCATGGGTATCTCCTCTTTGTAGCTGTGTTGCTGTAAGTGTCAGAAATTAAGTCAGATGGGGATGTTTGCCACTGAAGAGGCCCAGAGACCACTGGCAGGACATTCTTAACTATTACCACTGAATGCTGACCCAATTAAGTGTTTTCAGAAAGTTTCCAAATATTATCTTCATTTCTGTCACTTACCTAAAATTTGCAGGAATAAATGTTTTAAACAACTATCATGCTGTGAACAGTTCTGACATTTCCCAGTGCATTCAAGAATTAAATAGCATCTTCCAAATTTCTTATATTTACTATAAGGCAACCCCAGTTTTTAGTTATCTGTTTATTTAATGTGAATACTTATCATATGTGTTTATAGTAAATACTGTAATTGCTTGTGACTGAAAAGTTAATTAGAAATGAAAGATGCAGAGAAGAAAATACTGTACTTCAAATTTTGTAAAACATGTTTTCCCCCTCTTAATTCTAAAGGACAATTGAACAAGTATATGAGAAAGAAAATAGTACTGGATTATTTAAAAAATTGAACCTGAAGTACAAAAATACCACTATATTCCTTGAGAAGTTCCTCAAACTGACAGTTGTTGAGTTGTTATATAATGATTTAGGTTCAGAAAACCTGGTGAACATTAGAGGGTGCTCTTGGTACATTTTCTGAAAGACTGAGGGGAGTAAATTGTTTACTTGACTTGATGAAGTCAACTGATCGTAGCTAAAGATACTGTTTTAAAATGTTACACAGCGGAAATGAGAAAGCAGAGGGAATTCTACCACAAATTGGGCATGGAAGTACCAGGTGACATCAAAGGGGAGACGTGCTCAGCCAAGCAACATTTAGATTCCCACCGTAATGGTAAATAGACACTGCATGTGTTTGGTCTTTTAGAAGAACTGTTGTGTTTGCAGAAGGATGTTGTTTACCCTTTGTGTCTTGCTCATTGGAATGGCTTGATACAGTATGTTTATCACTACGTGTTCTGTTGACTAAAGACAACCTACACTGTTGCCTGAGACGCTATGCGATATTTTTGCCTTGCAGGCATGGTTGGAAAGCTATGATGTGCAGAGGTTCCTGGCTGTACTTAGCAAGATGTTACATTCATGCCACTCATCACAAGAGGTCTTCCTCCCTAGCTGTTCATGTAGTGTACAAACTGTCCCCATAATTTGTACTCATACATAGGTTTCTGGATGTAAGGCATTCAATAGCCACAAAAGTGGGGTAACTCTAAGATTGATTAAAACGGCTAGATCAGTAACCACTTTTGAGTCTTTAGAGCCTTAGTGGGTCTGCCTCAAATTGATTGGTCTTGCTTGGGAATGCAGCCCTGCTGTTGCTGTGCCTACTGCTTTGCATGTGCCGTTGCCGTTGGATGCACAGTTGGTGGAAATATGTGAGAGGGCTTCCTCTCCATCTGCAGAATTTCTTCTGTCATGTGGTTGGACTATTTTCCTTTTTATTTGTGTTGCTCCAGCAAGTAAAGACATTTCTTTTTAAATGAGCATTTAACTCAGTCGTTGCTTAATTTCATTTAATGATGCTCTCTTTTTTGTTTGCTGCTGCTTTTAGCTTGTTAATGTGTTTTAATTATTGTTTTTATGTTTTTATATTTGTTAGCTGCTTTGAGTGGTTCCTTTTTTTTCTTTGAGAGGAAAAGCTAGATAACTTTTATTTTAAAATAAAAATATATTAGACTTTTAACAGCCCAGTTCTATGAGCTGCTGCATCAGAACAAGTTTCAGCAGTATTTGGTTTTTTGCTGCAGCAAAAGCGAGTGCTTTAGCACTTAAGTCACCCACTGTGGCAAGAGTTTTGGATGCACAAATTAAGAAGGCAGCAGCTTGTAGGATCCAGTTCAAGGCCTTTCTGACTCACAAGTTACTTCTAAATATCAGTGCTGGCACTGGTGCTCATTGGTTCATTGGTGTTTTAATGCCAGTGGCAATCCCTTCAGTTTGGTCCTGCATACCTGTGGTGCATGTGACATAAGGTGTTGTTCAGTGCCACACATTCTGTAAATGGGGATTCTTCCTAGCAATGGGGCACAGTTGGCTAGCTATATTCCACTTGCTATACAGAAGATCATGCTTTATTCCTGCCTGTGCAAATAAGTGTTTTGCCTCTACTGCTAAATCTGAGTCATTTAATTGAACTTTAGAAAGTGAATTTAAGGCATAATCCTAGAATTAGCTGTGCCTGTAATATGATTATTGTTTACTTCATTTCTATACTGCCTCATAGCTGAAGTCCTCCGGATGGCTTAGAACAGTGCAGAGTCTGGGATAGAATGTGTGGAGTGCTACTTCAGGACATTCTTCCAAAGCATAATACTGTGTTGCAAGTACTTTGGGGAATAGCAGGAGGACATGCTATTCCCCAAATTTAGCCCCATGAAGGGCTTCATTGAGCTCATATTCTTTGTTCAAATTTAAAATGTCATTTAATTGATAAGCATAATAAAATAGGAGTACTGCACTCGAACTTTAGGAAACACAGCCACCTGGCTCACATGTCACAGAGGCAATTCCTAAGTTTTTTAGCCCAGGAAGTGTGAGGATGAGTGAAGAGTGCTTGCTAATTTCACTTTTAATTAACAACCAAGGAATGCCCTGTTACCCAACAACAAACCATGGGTTAATTCTGTGTTATCCCCTAAATAAACCAGAAATTCTGAGTTTTTATGTATACAACAACCCAGGAATTGGGGTGTTGGCTGAGTTATTAACTGAAAGCAGAAATGGCTTGCATGTACCACTTGCTCATCCCACATGATGTTCAGATTGGATCTAATTCTTAAACTAGTGGAACATAATACAGAGCCCGGTTGGTGGCTGATTTTTAATTGAGACTATAGCTTAAACTGAACAAGGGCTGAAGGTCCAGCAATATTGGCTTTGCCCACTGATTTGCTCTCTCACTAGGGCTTGTTAATGCTCTAATTCCCACTATGAGCAGCCACAAAGGCATTGGCAGAGCCCTTAGTTAGGCTCCTCAGTTGCTTACTCTTTGTTGCCTGTAACTTAGTTTGTTGACAGGAACAAGTAACATAGGTGCAGAAGGAGAGAACTCTGCACAGCCTTGGTTGCTGGGAAGATGTAGGATAAAGTGCCTTGGCCTGTATCAGCTGAGGAGAAATTGTGTGAGGTGTGGAACTGTGTGTTGTGCGGTGCTGGCATTGAGGGGTGGGGAGTGTTTGAGATCAGAAACATTGTCTTGTCCCCTGGACTCCAGTTGTCTGTCTCTAGTATAGCGAAGTTTCATTTGTACAGGCATTTCAATCAGAGGCAAAGTGAATCAGACTAAGTGGAAATTATGGGTTCTGTAGCCTTGAGCCTGATCTTTTGAAATATTCTGAGTTTTGCAACAAGAAAGATTCATACATGCATGTCAAGGGGAGAAATCTGGTGTTTGCTGCCAGGAAAGTGCTTGCTGGTACGGTGAGCTTTATCTAAAGCTATTGATTTTTGGCAATCTTTTTTTAAAGTTTCCAAATGACCAAGGATATGAGGCTAGATCAGTATATACAATGCACATTGCATGTGTCACATTTTACCTTGAATCACAATTCATATTTTGAATATATTATAAATTCTGTGTAGCAGGCAGGATTCTTTCCAAAAAGGCTATGGATTTTTATTGCCATTGATTTTGCACCTAAATTTGTATCTTTAGTCTTTCATTTCATCACAGATGAACTGTGTTGGTTTTTTTTCCATAAGGGGAAACAAAAGCAGATGAGAGTACAAACAAAGAAACATCAGAAGAAAAACAGGAAGAAGATAATGATTATCACAGGAGTGATGAACAGGTACTATTTAAATGTGACCATTGAACTAAACAGATGTTTGTCTTTTGTAGCTTGTGAGCTAGCTCAGAGGTAACATTGTACATGGTCAAAGGAGGCACTTGTTTGAGTAGCTGGAGATGATACAGGACACCTGTATCCATGTGTATTGGTTCCAAGCCCCTCCCCCCCATGGAAACTGTGGATAAAAGCAACCACTATATGATATATGCTATGGCCAGTACAGTTCTTTTTTCATCGTTCTTACCTCAGCATATGATTCTTTTCTTTCCCTATTAAAACAATAATTTTTCACTTACAGAAAGCACTTTATGACTTCTCTTTCTGCCAAGGGCAGCCGCAGTTAACTGCAAATGCAGTAACTGAGCTAGCAGGTATGGGGATCCTGCTGTATTCACTGTATTCAAAGTGAAACTCTCTTAAAAATTATCATCTAGCGTGCACTCAACTTGAAGTTTAAAAGAAGCTATGCTTCCTGGATGTTATGATGACCTGGAAGTGTCACTCTTAGTATGAACATAAAACTCTCCGTGATCTAAGCATCATTGCTTGTGGTTCACCAGGCCATACATCCCTGTTGAAATCAAGCATCTTATATCCTTAAGTCAGGAATGGTCAACCTGCAGTCCTTGGCCTTATCTTAAAAGCCTGCAGGAAGCAATCAGCCTGGTAAGAACAAATATTTCCTCCCCCAAAAGCCCACTGCTCCGAGCAACAGATGGAGGGAAAATAGAATGGTTGAGCCACAAGATGGTTGCCTTGTGCATTCTTGGGTCTGGTCCTGGCCACCACTGGTTTTGGCCACATCCACTGCCGGCATGCAGCCTCCAACTGACTATCCCCTAAGGAAATGTAGCCCTTGAGAGGAAGAAAGGTTCCTCACTTTGTCCTAAGTAAGAGCGCTGTTTGTGTGCCGCACCTTTGCTCTGGACTAGAAGGTTGGATTTGGAAACCAGTGTCTTTTGGGACCCTTTCTTGTATGTATCAATTGTTCTTGCTATTTGCTCTTATCTGGCTTCAGCAGCTGTGAAACAGCAGCCACTTAGAGATACTGCTATTTTGTCCATTACATTCCCTCCTTGTTAGAAGCTGCAATAGTTTCCGTTGCCACTTGATTGGTGAAAGGAAAGCCCAAATCTTTTTAGGTGCATTGTACATACTGGCTGTGTGCTTGCACCGTACCTCATTTCAGGAAACTTCTATAGTTGTGGAATATTGGCGGGAAAGCCTCTGCCGCATTTGGTGTGCGTGAATCCCAAGGGGGTTCCTGCCAGTCCCATGAGGTATCTGGCCAGTATTTATTTATTTAATAAGCTTCTATGCCGTCCCATTCGCCGAAGCCTCGGGGCGGCTCACAACAATAAATAAATACATATTAAACATATAAAAACAATATAATTGGAGACATCCTGGCCAAAGATATAAAATCAATAAATCAGCTAACCCTTAAAATGACGTTTAAATAAAAAGGTCTTGACCTGGCGCCGACAAACAAATAACGACGGTGCCAGGCGGACCTCTCTGGGGAGCGCATTCCATAGATTGGGCGCCACCACAGAGAAAGAGCTCCTCCAGGTACTTACCCTCCTAATATCATTCACGGAGGGTTCCCGGAGAAGGGCCTCTCCCGCTGATCTCAAGGAGCAGGAGGCACGTATGGACGTAAGCGCTCCTTTAGGTAACCAGGACCCAAGCCGTTAAGGGCTTTATAGGTAATAACCAACACCTTGATTTGGGCCCGGACTTCAATGGGGAGCCAGTGAAGCTGAAGGAGGACTGGAGTCATGTGAACATAACACCCAGTCCCTGTCAGCAGCCTGTCAGCAGCCTGGCAGCTCTATTTTGGCACCAATTGAAGTATCCGAACCATCTTCAAGGGCAGCCCCACGTAGAGCACGTTGCAGAAGTCTAATCAGGAAGTTACCAATGCATGTGTCGCCAGGCAGTTGTTCTCCAGGTAGGGACGCAGCTGATGGATCAGCCGAAGCTGAAAGAAAGCACTCCTCACCACCGCTGTCACCTGAGCTTCAAGTGAAAGCTCTGGGTCGAGGAGCACTCCCAAGCTGCAGACCTTGTCCCTAAGAGGGAGTGCAACCCAATTCAGGACAAGGTCAAGGTCCCCTTCCCCGAAGCCTGATTTGCCTACCAACAGGACCTCTGTCTTGCCTGGATTGAGCTTCAGTTTATTGGCCCTCATCCAGCCCATTACCTCGGCCAGGCACCGGTACAGTACAGCCACTGCTTCACCTGGATTGGTAGAAAAAAAGAGGTAGAGCTGGGTATCATCAGCGTACTGATGATTCCACAGCCCACACCTCCTAATGACCTCTCCCAGAGGTTTCATGTAGATGTTAAATAGTAAAGGGGACAAAATGGATCCCTGTGGTACTACATGGCATAACTGCCATGGCGCAGAGCCGTAGTGCCCCAGCATCACCTTCTGGAATTGGCCATTGTGATAGGAGCGGAACCACTGCAAGGCAGTGCCTCTGACCCCCAATCCCGCTAGCCTATCCAGAAGGATACCATGGCCGATGGTATCGAAAGCCACTAAGAGGTCCAGGAGAACCAACAGGGACTCACTCCCCCTGTCTTTCTCCCTGCACAGGTCATCGTACAGGGCGACCAAGGCAGATTCAGTACCTTACCTGGGTCTGAAGCCGGACTAAAATGGGTCCAGATAATCAGTTTCATCCAAGAGTGCTTGGAGTTGTCCCGCCACCACCCGCTCCAACATCTTGCCCAAAAACGGGATGTTGGCCACTGGTCTATAATTAGTGGCCATCTCTGGATCCAGGGGCACCTTCTTCAGGACTGGCCAGACTACCGCCTCCTTTAAAGGGGCAGGTACCCGGCCATCCCTTAGAGAGGCATTAACTACTTCCAGGATCCAGGTCCCTGTCCCGTGCTTGGCATTGTTAATTAGCCAAGATGGGCAAGGGTCCAATAGGCAAGTGGTGGGATGTACTCGTCCAAACACCTTGTCCACATCATCAGGCCGCAATAACTGAAACTCATCCATCAATTTTGGACCAGACGGCGACATTGGTATCTCCCCAGAAGCCTCTGGGTCACTAGTGGAGTCCCGCTCATGACGAATCTGAGCGATTTTCTCCCTAAAATGCTTGGCAAAGTGGTCTCAGCGGGCCTTCGAGGGTGGTACCGGATCTTTCTTAGGGCCAGGATGAACCAGGCCTTGCACCACCTGAAAAAGCTCCGCCGAACGGCATTGTGAGGGGGCATTGGAAACGGAGAAGAATTTCTTTTTCGCCGCCCTCACCACCACAGGATAGGCCCGATAATGGGCTCTTAAGTGTGTTCGGTCAGATTCATCTCGTGATTTCCTCCACCTACGCTCTAGAGTCTCCCAACCCGCTTCATTGCCTGCAGTTCAGGTGTATTCCAAGGGGAAGAGTGGGCTCTGCCCAGTGGGAGAGGACGCTTAGGAGCGATTGTGTCCACAGGCCTGGTCATCTCCCCGTTCCACAGTTCGACCAGAGCCTCGACAGGAGCACCTGTCTTGTCAGCCGGAAACTCCCCCAGGGCCTTCAGGAATCCATCCGGATCCATCCAGCTCCGGGGGCAGACCCACACAATCGGGTCTGCACCCTTACAGAGGGAAAGGCTGCTCTCGAGCACAAACCTCACGAAGAAGTGATCTGACCATGACAGGGGTGTTAGACACAAATTCCTCACCCTCAGACCACCCTCTTCCTGCCCCGTCGAGAAAACCAGGTCCAGAGTGTGTCCACGTTCATGAGTCGGGCCAATGACATGTTGAGACAGCCCCATGGCCACCATGGAGGCCATGAAGTCCTGAGCTGCCCCGGTCAGAACAGTCTCGGCATGGAGATTGAAGTCTCCCAGGACCAACATCCTGGGAGTCCTCAACACCAGGTTCGAGACGATTTCAGTCAGCTCAGGCAGGGAGTCTGTTGGGCAGAAGGTTGCACGGTACACCAACAGAATCCCCAGTCTGTCTCGGTCGCCCAACACCAAGTAGAGGCACTCTAGCCCCGTCCCCAAGGGGACTGGAAGCCCCGTGAGGGAGATGGAGGCTCGGTAAATCAAAGCAATCCCCCCTCCCCTCCCCTCCCCTCCCCTCCCCCCCAGGCGTGGACGGTGCTGAACCAGATACCCGGGTGGGCACATTTGAGAGAGGGCGACATTCCCCCCCCTCCCACCCAGGTCTCTGTTATGCAAGCCAGGTCGGCCCCCTCATCCACAATCGGGGCGTGGATGAGGGACAATTTGTTGTGGACCGACCTGGCATTAAGCAGCAGCACCGTCAGGCCTGGGGGGCGGTTGACAAGACTACCTGGAACCCTCTGGCTGGGGGCAGAACCAGAAGGAGGGACAGGTGTCAGCCATCTGTCCCTCCTTCTTCTATGCAGACACGTTAAACCCCCACCGCTGTAACGACCTTTGCCCAACACCACCCCAATGGCGGCGCCCACGCACTCACCAGGTAACCTAACCGTTGACATGGCCAGGAATGAATCCATAAAAGCAAGTTAAAATACAATAAAAACGTTAAAACAGTATAAAAACTCCCTGTCTACCCCCAATATAAAATTCCACCCATCAAAAGAGTCCCTCACCAGCCCAGCCCCCGCACGGCCACGAACGGCCACAAATGGCGGCGACCATCCTTGGGCCGGCACCCTTCGGCTGCCCGCCCCAGGCCGCGTCCAACGAGTTAAGCCGGCGCCCGCACCCCACCCCCAATCCGGCATTGCTCTCACCGATGCCGGTGGGGAGGGGGGTGCAAGGACAGACGCGGGGAACTCGCAGGCCGGCAAGATGGTGGTGTCCTCCTCAGCAGCGTCCTCCAGCCCCGGGATGGTCCAGCAGTGGCTGCGGGAGCGGTGTCAGCTGTCCCCTGGGCCCAGTGGTGCGCCTCAGGTCTTCCATATTTGTATGCCTCAGGAAGAGCTACTCTTGTCTAATGAGGCTATTGTGCTTTCTGAGTGGAGGTTTTATTCTTAATTCCGCTGTTGTTATGTCTTTGTCTTTGTAATATGATTTATTTGTGGGGGTGGGGTTATAGTCTTTACAAATGCTTGTTTTATTGTGAGTCACAGACCTTCTCCTAAGTAAGCATGCTGCTCCAGAGTTTCTTTTCACAAAACTTTGTCACGTATCTCTATTGTTGCACACCTCTGAGTTCACCCAAGTGTTGATCCCTTTGTAACACTTCTCAATCTCTAGCCCCCTTATACCCTTTTCTCCTGTGCCGTTCTGGAGGCGGAGTACTGTGAAACCTTGCCTGTCAGCACTCCTCCTGCTTCTTTGTCAACTGAATCTCCTATCTGTGTTGTCTCCTAGCAACCAGCATCACCTCTTCAAGGGGAGGGACCACTGTATCTGACAGACTGCTCAACTCCTAGTCCAAACCCTGCCCAGTTCCCAAGTCTTCCTCCTGTTCTCTCATTGGTATATGAGGTCTCATCAGCCCCAATTGTCAGCTCTACCTCTTGTTGTGCTATCTCCCTGTTCTCACAGGGTAGCTGGCTATAACCTCCACCCACCTGAACCAACAAGTCCCCTCCTTGTTCCCCAGATGTTCCCCAGCCTTGATCTGATACTATTGCTTGCTGACATCCCACAACCCCATCATCTTTGTCATCTGAGCTAAAATTCCCATCAAAGCCATAAACTAATTGTGCATGTTCTGTGCTCACTCATGACACCTTTTAGAAAATGCACAGAGTGTGGCAGTGAGTTACTGCCAATGGATGGCCATTCACTTTACCTTTTTTGCTTGCATGAAGGTCAAAATGTCGTCACTACCAAGCATTTACCAGATAGGCTAGGAGAAATCACTAAAATTGACTGAAGGCTGTGCTCTGGAAGAGAGCGCTTGAGGCAGTTGAGTGTCCCATGAAATTCTTGAATACAGACTGCACATCTTGGCCCCCTGCCCTACTTTCTGAAGTAAGACTGTTGAGTCCTGCCTCACCTGCTGCCTCAGCTTTCTAGCCACAGGCCCTGTGGATTCTCTGACACCTGATTGGTAGCTTACAAAATTGGTTGCCAGAAACATTCCATAGAGGCCAAAGGGCCTGCTTGTCATACCTGGAGAAGAAGAGGTGAAGAGGTATATTCAAAAGCTCCTGCTCCCGTGGCCATCTCCATTGCACTCCGTACCAGTGAGGGTGATGTTGGTACTGATGCAGGAATCAGCACTAGTAACCTCTGCATCCAAGGCTGAGTTCAGAGATCTTAGTCTGCTGCGAGACTGAACTGATCTCTGCATCAGTCCTAAATCTCTATGCCAGGTTCATCTGTGTAGAGAATAATTACCCAAACTGAGGATGTTGAGTTACTTTCAGGGCTTTTAAAGCCCTGCTGGTTACAGTCTGAGGGAACAATCCCACTTGACCCTCTCAGAGTCTGTCATTCCAGATGGCTTGTTTATTTTCTGTAATACCCAATAGCCAAAGCTCTCTTACCTCCATGAAACTCGTGTTTCTGAGATGAGTGGTACAGAAAATTAGAATAAGAGCAGCATTATCAGCAGGTTCATTATGTGGAGTCCCCTTTGCAAAGGTCTATTTTGGAATCTCTGAGTAGGCCTCCAGGTCCAAACAGTTTTCTTTGTCCTTGGAACAGATCTCCTATGCTAAGGTGATTACTTAGCCAGTTTCTTCCTTAGCAATCTCTTTGTTGCTTGTGTTGATACCAACTCCAGGATCTCTCTTCCTGGTGGCTCCAGAGTCTGCCTGAGGGCCAGCACAACCAGAGGAGCACTCATGCACCTGGAGGCATCACCATGTTTCGAAGAGAATGATTACCACTCAGAGTCCATTTGGTATCTTTGGTTGCTCTAGTAATATCTTCACCAGACAGTGCAATCAAAACTAAAGACTCTATTTTTCTGTTGAAGACTTGAGTCATTTTTCTGACCAAATTATTTGGATGGCTCAGTCCCTCAGGCTGGAGACACAGTAACTAACCTCAGAACTCAAGACCTGATACTTGACATGACTTTAGATCCAGGAGCAAGCCTTTTCCTGCCCTCTCTGCTACAAATAGTACATCTGTTGTGGAAAGCCCTATCTTCCATGGCCCCTGTCTTAAAGAACTTGGAACATTATTTCAGAGTTAAAGAAATGAATGCTCATTTCTTATTTTCTGACCCACCTCCAGACTACATCATTGTGGGGTTGACTGAGGTCATTCAGGCAAACTCAGTTCTTCTATTCTTCATAAGGTTTATAAGTTGCGAACTATCAAACAGCCTCAGCAATGCACCTGTGATTTCTATGGGGAAAAATGAGCTCATTGTACAATTACCTACTGGATGACCAGCACAAGCTTTTCTGAACATATCAGTTTGGAGCTGTCTGTCCTTCTAAGCAACCGATTAATAAATCCTGTTTTCAAACAGATTGTGATGCTAAGGTAATGGTGGGAGCCATAGTCTTGTTCTGATCTGCCTCGTTATGGTCTGCTGTCATCCCCCCCCCCCCGCCCCAAGAAGCTTGCTCATACATCAGTGAATAACTGTTTGACAGAGAATGGGCTTTTCAGTGTGAGAACAGATTACACTATTGATACTGTACGAAAGTTGAACACCACAGCATGCAAGTTGGGGCTAGAGCAGCATTCCCTGTCTCCTTCCCAACAATGGCAGGGGTCCTGTCAACCAACTTTCTACGCTTATTGACAACAAAGTGATATATCTTTTTGGTTGCTGGAACCCACTGCTCTGAAACTCTGTTGAAAAGTTGAGCTACTTGCAGGAAGGGCAAATACACTGGCAAGTGGTGCCTTTAACTTTGCAGCTTTACCTAATCCTGTCAAGCCTCCTTTGGAACTCAGCTGTCACCCTTTCTTCACTCTTAGACACAGATCCCATTGGATGCATTGATCCTCTCCATCGTCTGGACGGTTTACCAAATAGAGATTGTTGTCTCACTCCTTTCCTCAGCATTCATACTACAAATCCACTGTAGGTGCTGCAGCAGAAGGTGGAAACACTACATCAAAGGGGGCCAACTGAATGAGTTCCATCCAGTCAGAACAAGGACAGTTTCTACTTCCAGTACATTATAGTGCTGAAGAAAGACAGAAGACTTGGAATGATTCTGGATCTATAGGAGATCAGTTCTTTCTTAACTGCTAAAAAAAGTGTAGATGGCAACCCTGGCATGATCCTACTTCTCTAGAAAAAGACTGGTTTGCTTCCGTAGATTTCAAGAATGTGAACGTCCATGACACAACTGAGCAGAGATATCAACATTACCTTTGCTGACAACACAGAAGCATGCCATTTCTGGCTTCTCCTGTTCAGTCTTGAAACCAACACATTCAACAAGCAATAGACATCACAATCATGGTTTGGAGCCTGAAAAACAGGGAGGTGCGCATTCGTGAAAGTTGATTGGACTTCACAATCCAGTTTCTGGACATGGCATTTTCTTGCAACATACAGCTCGCCTTTGCTTAGATTGCTGGTGTAGGCAATGCCCTCACAGATCCACTGAGGCCCATCTATCAGACCTTTCGTGAGTGGGAGCTGGACAACTTGGTTCTAGACTTCCTTTTCTACACTAGGGCACTCCTACAGTTGACTTGTTCTCCATGAAGGCAAACAGTGGTTGCTAGTTTTGTAGTCAAGCAGGAATAGGCAAGGGATCCTTAGCAGATGCTTTTCTCCTCCCTTGCAAAGCAAGGTTCTTTTACTTGCTTCTTCCTTTTCTTTGCCAATCTGGAATTGGCAATCTCTGGAAGAAGTAACTTCTTTGTTTCTCTAGAAGAACCTGCAGGGCTTTCAAGATGAAGTCCTTTACCAAATGGAGGGGCCAGCACAGCCTTCACTAAACCAACACCCCAGGAAACTAGTTGCATTGTGATAGATTCACAATAAACAATCAAATCAGCAACTCCAGTTTAGTGTAGAAAACAATTCTTATGGAAGTTGCATGCCTCCATTGGTTCTTCTTGGTTTGTATCCATAAGAACAGAAGAAGCTCTGTTATATTTAGTGAGGCGTGTCCATTTATCCTTCTTTTGTCTTTGCCACTGGTTCTCCAGGATTCCAGGTCTCTCCCACTACCTTATATCCAGTTCCTTTTAATCTGTAGAGGCTAGAGATGGAGCTCTCTTCTTTCAGAGCATGTGTTTTACCAGTGAACTGCTGTCACTCCATTATGTGTAAGGGGAACACTCAGCTTAGAGCGTTCATTTTTTTGGTTTTGCTACTGCAAAAGGAGAATTTTGAGGAGCTTTCTGTTAACCAGTGTTAGCTGTTTGCTTTCTCCCAAAGGTAAGCATCTGCTTGGAATGCAACAGCAGCAAATTACGTGGATTGAAGAGAAAATGGATTCGCTGCTCAGCACAAGCTACAGTCTTACATTTAAAGAAGTTCATTGCCAAAAAACTTAACCTTTCTTCATTTAATGAGGTAATCAATGAGGTTAAAATCAGAAAAAATCTTTCTGTAAAGAAAAGAAAACTACAGCTGGATTTTTACTATGGATCTTTTCAATTATTAAAAATGTTACATCACCCCAGATACTTGAATGTTGTTGTTGTTGTTGTTGTTATGAAAATAACTTTCCAATCTTTATTTAATGGCACATTCAAACAGTCCCTTAAAGGAATTCCCTTCTCAAAATTCAGTTCTGGTGCTCTTATACATTAGTCTTTCCCCCCTTAGTTTCCATTTGATCAACTGACTTTAGTTCACCTGGCAAGGCTGAACATAGGAGGCCTTAGGTAGCAGCCTGTGCACTGTCCATTGACATTCCTAGAACAGCCAAGAGGCCTTCAGGTTTTCTTTGGATTCTGAGAGCTAGTAGACACCTCCTTTCAAAACAAAACAGATGCCACCAAGTTTCTGATATAAATTGCTGGGTTTTATGTTAAGATAGATGGCTTGTGATTTGACCATGCAAAGTTTCAAGCATGTACTAGAAAAAATAAGCCCTCTTATATCCCATATCTGCAAAAACACCTTGCAATGGAAAGATACCTCTACAGGTAATCTCTTGCATTTTATAGAAGGCTGTTCTGTTTTGTTTCACTCATTTCTCTGTGGACCAATTTATTAGCCTTATATTTGAAAAAAGGGCTTGCTTGATCTCCATCTGCCTGTTTTCTACTGTACTAGTGAGATCTGCTTTGCAGGAAGATTTTATGGATTGAAATAAAGCAAGAATTCATTTTTAATTGTCTCTAAATTAAAGGCTGTGTTAAAATAGTGCATTGTTATTTATTAATAATATTAATAATAATATGTGTTCATTTTGAGAAGTCCCAGCCTCTGGCTTTAGTTTATTTTCCATAATTGTAGAGATCCTCTCTTTTTCTAGACTATGGGGCAGGCCTTTTTGGCCCAACAATTCTTCTGCACACCAGTAGCATCTAGTGCACAGTTTAAATCCTGAACCAAGTCTTTACAATCAATCCCTTTAAATGCGCAAAGGCTACTTCTAGGCAACCTGGTAAGCTCAGTGGTAGGATATGGATCCAGTGTAGCTTACAGCCATGTAATGTTATGTGCTCTGTTGTTTGGAGCTTAAGGTCTAAATAAGTTGATTATATTTTAATGGACTTCATGTTTGTGTTCTGGAAACCACGTAGGCCTGTACTTGGCCTATTGGAAAAGCGCTTCATCTTTAGACCACTGTTTTATTTAATGTTTGCCTTTGATTATGTCATGTTTTTGACATGTTAACCTGATGTCTTTGATAAACAAAATATTTTTGTGTTTATTAGCTGGATATATTATGCAATGAAGAAATTCTGGGCAAAGACCATACTCTCAAATTTGTAGTTGTTACAAGATGGAGATTTAAGGTATGCTGTATTTGTGGTTGATCAGTACATTTACTAAGTTCTTGGATGCTCATTTCTTATTTTCTGACCCAGCTCTAGACTCCCATCTTGTGGGGTTGACTGAGGCCTTTCATGTGTGATATTGACTAATATGCTAAAGTCACTTCTACCTCCCAAGTATGTCTCCTGTCCTGCAAATTGCTCTCAGTGCATCAACAGATGTTCATCCTCTTGGAAGGCCTGATCTGCGGATCAGGCTTTTTGTGATACCTTGAGCCCACAAAGAACTTCTGCTAGACCGTACACCATTTACAGCCACACCCTTGCCAACCAGAACTCCGCCTTCTGTGGAGCCCAGGGTGGAAGCTATGTCCAAATCTTTATCTCATGCTCTTTGTGATTTTGCAGCCACTTAAGCAAATGCAAATGGAGAGAATACTCCAGGAGCACCTGTGCAATTGTGTACAGATTTAGAGTCCCTTTGGGTAGGGGATGAAGGAGCCCCTGTCAAGGTTTGTGGGCTCTGGATGGGGGTGGCCAGCCTGACAGTTATTTAGGGACTGTGGCAGCATTAACTTTGTTACCCGGAGGAGGGCTTTCTCTGCGGTGGCGCCCCATCTACGGAATGCGCTCCCCAGAGAGGTCCGCCTGGCGCCGTCGTTATTTGTTTTTCGGCGCCAGGCTAAGACCTTTTTATTTAAAACTTATTTTAATTGTTAATTTATTGGTATTTATAGGATTTTAAATCTTTTAAGCCAAGATGCACTGGGTTTTCATATTTTTATTGTATAATTGTTATATTGGTATATTTTGTTTTTGTTGTGAGCTGCCCCGAGGCTTTGTTGCGATGGGGGCAGCATAAAAATGGTTTAAATAAGTAAACAAACAAACAAACGAACTTTGTCATCACATTCTGCACCAGTAGTATCCCTGTCTGAAGTAAGTGTCATCCTTTATCTTTCAGAAAGCACCTCTACTGCTACATTACAGACCCAAAATGGACTTGCTGTAAGAACTGTTTTTGTCCTTCTGGACGGTTTTTTGCAGAGACTATCATTGGGCACCTTCTTAGTGCATCACGCAATTCACCTGTGACACAGGCCAGCAGAATCCATTCCTGAAGACTGTAGTGCTCTCCCATTCACCCATCCTGAATATTTCTCCAAGGGATGCATTCACCTGATTTTTCTGGACAGAAGAATATTTATACTTTTTTCTACAAAAATGGAAATTGCCGCTTGAGAGGACACTACCAGCACGAAGTTTACAGATGCTGAAAACACTTCACAGTTCCCTGCGCATAGCTCAGTTCTTGGTCATCATCCTACACATGCCAAATAGGCTTAAAACGGAGTTTGTGAAGGAGTTCATTTAGGGTTTGTTTTCAACCAAACAATTTTTTGGGGGGTTGCTTCACAACTTTATTGTGGCATATAGTAGTATATTTTTTGCAAGGTTTTCTGTCTCTTATACCTCATAGCCATCTTGTCTGTTAGTAAGCCCTTTGTAGAATATTTAACATTGACGAAGATCTAATGGCTGGCAGTGATTTTGCTGTATGACACTGTTTTGGATTATGCTTCTTTGTTCCTCTGCTGGCTCATTTGATGAGGTTATTGGAAAAGTTTCAGTTGTTTCCATTCTGATGCAGTTTTATCAGATCACATCAAAGTGCAGAGCATTTAGAAAGGCCCCTTTTTTATGGTAAACAGAGCTTACAGAGCTGGGGCTGATATTGAACTGGGGGATTTGCCTTTCCACAAATGAAATAAGCCGTTAGCAGCCTTAACTACTTGAACTCCAGTATTGTTCCTTTGAACGACACACTATTCTAATGTTTCAGTATAGTTTCTGTGACATGGATTAGTACATTCACTTTCCTGCTGATTTCTAGTTTCTGTAATAAGAAACTAATGAGAGCATTGTGTTCACCTGATTCTCTACTGAACTTATAGGGTCAGATCTAGTTGGCAATGTGGTACTTTCTGGCCTTAATCTATAAATTTTTATTTATTTTTTTAAATCTATTCCCCCCAGGAATGCATAACCCCCTTTAAAGTATTTAAGTGCATTCCCCTCACACTCGGTAGAGGATCGAACAGCTTCAGATGGTAAATGCCGCTGTACTTGAACACAGCCTCTTGAAATTTTGCAGGGGAGGGGGTAACGTTCTGTTCAGAGGTGACTTCTGCAGTTTTGCACCACCCAGAAAGTGTGTGCGTCCAGATTTTATGCTTGTGATTGGTAAAGGATGCTTAAAGCTCTCTCATCTGAGGCCATGTTGCTAATTCTCAGTGATCTGGTATGGGCTGTCTCCAGTGCCTATCCTCATGGTATCCCCTACATAAAGGCCTGTGTTCTTGTCTTTCTTCAGTGTGCTTGTGCATACACAAATATTGTTTGCATGTACACAAATTGGCCTTTTCTCTATCAGACACCCACTTGGTTGGGAATTGTCCATGGCAGGTAGGAGGTTGCCATTGAAAATGGTAGGCAAGAAGGGATGCTTTGCTTTTCACCATTGCATTTTATTCTTCTGCAGAAAGCTCCTTTGAGCTAAGTGTTACCATTTCTATTGCTTATGCCCTGCTGCTGCTGATGGACAGAGCTGGAATTTTGACCTGCTGAGAAGCAGAGTGTGGCCGCGTGGTTGTGTGAAGCCTGAGTTTCAGAAAGAAGGGGGGCAGGTTCATGTGGTTTCTCCATCATGGGAGAAGGTCTTTTCCACTTTAGGAGCTTAGGTCTGCTTAGGAAATATATATTCCAATTTACTGCTTGACATAAATGAATAAGGGCGACGGATTTTGATTGTGAAACAAGCCCAAGCAAGGTTCAACAAGGAGGTATGTGCTTGGGCTGTTGGCCACGTTAACAGACTCTAAAATCAATGCAAATGTGTGGCATGAAATGCATGCAAAGCAGCAAATGCATGTCTGAAGCAGGAAGCTTTTATTTTGTTTTGATGGATTTTGAGATCAATTCTCCATTTTTATAGCTTTCCCCTGTTAGGCCTCTTTTTGTAAGGATAAGGCACAAGGCACTCACTGTATCCTCCAAGGAATAGGTGAATAGTCCCAGTTCCATTTGCATCAGCTGGAATAAAAAGGAGTGATCAAACTCTTCCCAAGCCACCTTCTCCTTCATACAGCTTCCTCTGACTCTTGTCAGCAGATAAGGATATTGGAAACCCATCTTTCCATTGTGAGTTACGTGGCCTTCCTTATCTCTGATTTTATAGTAGTAAATATAAATAGGTGGAGGTCAAAGGAGTCAAACGGAGGGACAAAGAGGAAATGGAAGCAAGTAGGAAGTGGTGGGATGAATACCCAAGTTTTGGTTTAGCAGCAGACGTGGGGGCAAAGAGGTTGGACACTCTTCCAGGGAAAGGTCTCCTGTGCATGCCTGTTCAAGTAAAAGGGAGTTGTAATGAGTACATCGACCGTTAAGGACATTTATCCACTTTTGTATGGCAGACCCACTGAAATGATCAGGCACACACTTGTGCCCTTGTGATCCTTCCATTTGTTTCCATGGGACGTGTCCAGAAGAATTTTCTATGTTTGGATAAGTGACCTTAAAACTCCTCTCTTTCTGATAAGAAACTGGATATCGGACAGTACCTTCTAAGTTTAAAGATTTTTTTAAAGCAGTTAAGGGAAGACTGGACCTTGAAGAGGACCATTTGGGAATATATCAGGACCCCCCAGATAGTACAGCCTTAAACTCAAGGTGTTCCTCCCCACCAGTTCACAGGCCACATGGTGCTACCCAAAAATATGCTGGCTAACACTGCTGGCGACCCCGTCTAGTGCCCACTTGATTCAGCTAAACTTTTTGGAGAGTTTAATGACCGTATACAACGATTCAGTCTACCTCAGACTAGATACACAGCTGAATTGTAAGACCGATGCCATCTTAAACTATGGAATACCAATATTATCCTGTGTAATTTGAACTGAGGGATTAAATAGTATCAAGATGCAAACTACAACCCCACAACTCTTGACTGCAACAGTCTACAGAATCTGTATTGCTAAGTTTATAGCAAATTTTTGAATCACTTGAATTTGATACGGTGCTATATAAATATATTTAAATATATATATCTAGTCAGGTGCATGAAGCCAAAGCCAGCAGTAGACACCTTAAGCTGGTTTTGCTACTCTTAAATGAGTGTTTATCTCTGCTTTTATAACAGCCTGATGAAAACGACCTTGACAGAAAATACTTGGTTTCTTTTTCTTTTCTAAGCAGCTTCTCAGAATACTTCTTTTTTGTATGGAAACTGTGTCCCTTGAGGTGTGTTTGTTTCAAAGACCTAGCTGGCTTGTTTTATCAGAAAAACTACAGCAAATATGAACAGAGCAGATCCTTGTGATAGACATTGTCTCTCTTCTGTGAAGCTTTTAAGGGGCAGGTTGCACAATGGTTATGTTGGCAAAACGTTTTGCCAATCTTCTGGCTCTAGGTCTTCAAATCATATTCAGCTTAAGTGGCTTGTGTGTTCAGGCCACACTGAATTTATCTTGGTCAATTGAGCGATATATAAAGTAACTGTGAAGTCGGATTTGTTTTGTTACTTTTTTTTTAAATGACTGCTTACCGCTGGTAAATAAATGCAGTAAAACTGTCTTGTTGCATTATCCTTGTGGCAACAAAGAGACAAGCATAATGACGCAGGTTCATGGTCTCGCTTGGTATAATTTTCTTTTAAAATAGAGAAATCAGAATATATAATAATGAATTTTAAATAAGATTTGGGGGGTTTAAAAGTTAACTTTATAAAATTATTTATTCTATTTTAAGCCTTCTATCTTACTTTTTACCATCTAAGTATTTTTTTGGTTTCGATGGTCCAGCTTTATTTATGGGCATATAAAATGAAATTGTGAGATGTTTTTTACAAGCTTCTTCCTTCTTTTTGTGAGGGCCAAATTAGATGTTGCACTAGTGCCTGCTACCAAAAATGGCGGCCGCATGTCTGGTTACTCTGCTTTGGTATGTCTAGTATGACATATCCGTGGCCTGACCTCAGGTCACCTTGACTAGTTAGTCAAGTTATACTAGATATCATGGAGTGGTAAGGGAGAGGAGAGGAGCGGCGACGGCAGTGTTTATGTTTGGTAGCAGCCACACATTTTGTGCAACTTTTAGTTTGGCCCCATTTGATTTCATTTTTGGTATATTTTTGTTTTGTATGGATAAAGAGCATTACTTTATGCTTTTTGTGCAATAGGTTTGGAATGTGCTTTTGTTAGGCATACATTTTAATTGGTAAATGTAGCATCTACTAACTGAAAAGGAATGTAGGTGATTTTAAGTGTACATTCAAATGAGCACTCTCTCTCTCTCTCTTTCTCTCTCTCTCTTTAATTTTCCCCCTTCTCTCCTTCCTGGAATTTTTAAAAGTGACATTTGGGAGTTGTGTCTGTGTGCAAGAACTACCTGTCAGCAATATTTTAAAAATGATTTGGCAAGGACTCTTAAATGTGAAATGTGGAAGTAATCAGCAAGATTTGCAGCCTCTCAGACTTTCTTTTGTATGTGTGCGTGTGCCATTGGTATGTCTGGTATTTTTCTCACATTTGTATAAGATTTAACCTGGAAATATTTATTTCTTAGTGGTTGTGCAATGCTACAGGCGCAAATTCTAACCTCTGGAGAAAAACTACAATGGTTAAAAAATATCAGACTTCAAAATATGATGGTGCTAATTTTTTCTTTCCTGAATGAGCCTCTTGAAAGCTTATCTGGCTCTTATTGTTTTCATAACAATCTAATTAGTGTTGGGAATTTCACTGTCCTGCTTCTTTTCCAATGGATGACAAATCTATTAGCTTAGTTAGCCTATTCGCAATTATTTGAAACTGAGCTGTATCTTTAAATGCAACAGGAGAAAGCCAACCAGTTTGTACATCTACACAATGACTCTTTGATAACTTTATATTTTAACCAGTTCGTAAGAAATGCATTTACTGCAGATGGTAAAACTGTACTTTACAGAAAAAAACCTGTTTCTGTGTTTCCTCAGGTAATTGCTCCAGTTTTAAACACTTCACATGATACCTTAATGTAGTGTAGATTTGCGTGTGGGCCCTCGGATTTAAAGCATAAGGAGATGAGGCGCACAGACAGGCCACTGCTTGTCCGAATTGCAAGTGGATGTATTCACCTTGTCAAAATGTGCACAAGGAACACCACACTTTTCTTAAGATGCAGACCGTTGGCTTGGAAGCTCACTTTCCTGTTTAAGTGGAAGTGGTGGTGGAGATTTGTTTCTAACCCTAAAATTGGCTGTTGGCATTTGAGTCTGACTTCCTCCCCTTTTTATTGTGTGTGCAGTGTCCCGGCAGTGTCTCTCAGAGGCTGCAGCTCCCCATCTGGGTCTTAGGCTCAGGCGCTGTACAGAGCAGAGCCTGAACCTAACTACAGCTGGACAGCATGTGCAGAACAGCTGCATATTGGGCAGGAACGGGATGAGGATGTGTGACTTTAACTCGCCGCTGACCTCATGCATCCAGAAAGGCCTGGGAGTGGGGGAGGATGCAAAGGAAAAGCAGCAGAGGTGAAGGATCCTCTCCTGCCCACCACTTGATCACTACAAATTGTCCACTTGCCCCACTGATTTGCAGGCCCAAGTGTGTTGCTGAATGGGTAGTTTGGGCCAAAGGCATCTGTTTAATGTCCGTGAGCATTGAACCTTCGAGGTTGCCTGTGGGTCTCCTTCCTCTTTGTGTGAATGGGCACATACACTTGCATGAGGAAAGTTAACCGAGGTGCATGGCGTGCACACACCAGGTATAGGGCACAACAGAATGCCCTCTCTATAGGGCAAGTGACTAGCATTAACAGCCAAGTGACAGGACAAGAGTCACAAATGCCATTTATTTTGCAACAAGATACACTTAGGGTTATGGAACAATAAGCCAGAGCAATCGGTTAAGCCTTTATCCTCACTATGTGGCATAATAAAAGTTGCTGAAAATTCTTGCCCTATTTTGAAATTGAAAAATCATATTTTTTGGCTTGGTTTCATTTGAAAGTTTACATTTTTTTACACTTTGTGTTGCTGTGTAACTTTTGTACTATTGGTGGCTAGTTTTGTCTGAATAAGCCTTTTGGGGATTATTGCTTAATGTTTTGATTTTATGATAGTGAAGCTTGTATTCAGTGTTCTGCCAATTAATATTATATGCTTGTAATAAAAGCCAAAAAAAAAACCCCTCCTTATACTTCTTTGCTTGGGAACATTTCCATATGGAATAACACAAATATATACAAATAGAGTGCAGAGTTGAACATAGAAGTGCAATAGAACAGTTTAAAAAAAAAAATCACACTTTTAAGGCCTCGGTACTCCCAATGAGGCCTGAGTAGTGGCCTATAACTTCCCATTACTTTGTATGGTAGCCTAGCATTTCATTAGCTTTTTTGAAGCTGCATCCCACTGCTGACTTACATTTGGCTTGTGATGGGCTATGTTTTAAATATGTACTCCTGCTGTGTATTAAGCTGAGGTTCCTCCTTCAAACAATTACCAGCCACAGACTGTTTTCCTTGCAAAACGTTCTTTATTGCTTCCAAGAACAAATAATTCAGAACAGGTCTCTGAGCACGCACAGAATGGTTTGTTGAACCCAATCCAGTGTTCACTTCCAGGAACTCTCCTTATGAACATGCCTGGGACCCATCTCCTTGGGAGGGGCTTTCTGAAGGTGAGCACGCTTCCTCTCTGTGTGCTGCTTATTCAGTTGGACCTTCCACCTCTGGTGACGCCTCGCCACAGGATCAATAACAGTGGCCAGGCCTGCGTCTGAGAATTCCTTATCTGGAGAGGCCCCTCTCACAGGCTGTACATCTTTGTCATTCCCAGGAACTGCCATGATTGGCCTTGAGAGATTCACCTCTTCCCCCTGCATCTGAGAATCTTGACCTCCCCAATTCCACTATAATCTGTTTCACTTTCTGATTCTGAAGAACACTCTTGGATGCAGCCAGCAGTCCATGAGAGCGATTGCCCTGGGTCACCTTGCTTCTTGTGCCCAACATCTGCCAAGCCGCGTATCCTTTTGTCTTAAATCTGTGTATTAAATGCAGTAAAAGGTAAAAAATGGAATTCACAGAGCAAATTGTGTTGATGGCGTTCATTGTATCCTTCCAGAACTCCTCAGAGTCTGCATGGTTGGCAATACCTGTGTTCGTTTGAAGGAGAACTCAGTTAAACAAGGATGGGATAACAGAGGCAGGGGTATTAAATTTGGATGCTGGGACCTTTCATAATGCCAGTGGGCATCATCCCAACATGCCCTTCTTATGCTTGCATGTGGATTCATTTATTTGGGAAAAGACCCACGTATGCAGGGTTTGGGCATTTCCCTCCCATCCCAGTGTAAGCCACTGATGGAGACGAGGCAGGGAAGAGCAGAATGGAATAACCCTGGAGAGGGAAGGGAAACTTGTGGCATAGCCGTAGTTGGTGGTAGGCTTGTTCCCTTCAGGCAGACTTTCTCAGGTCTCGTGTCCTCCAGATAAGGACTACAGTTTCATCATCCCCTCCCCAATATGGAAGATGGGAGTCGTAGTAGTCATACCTGCTTGGAGGACATCAGGTTGGGAGAAGGATGTGTTAGAATGTATCATTTCTTCCTTATCTTAAAAGAGGAAATAGACTATATTGAAATAGGGGGGAAATGGCCAAACAGTCTTTACATGTTTTCATGCTCAATTTGAGGCCAGTTATGATCTCAGACGCATGGGGAGCTTAAGCAGATCTCCCTGTACCCACACACCAGTTCCCCTGTGAGCACAAGTTGCTGAATTCCACTTCTTAGTCAAACTGCTGTGCAACTAGCTAATATGATTATTGCATGATTATAATATTTAGCCGCTAACATAACAGGCTGAAATACTATAATTTTACAGCATACTGAGAATGCAGCAGGCATAAAGAGTCTTAATGACTGCAAAGCGGGGCATTCTTGCATTTTTTGCTGCTTCCTTTTTGAAGAGGTGATGCTAATTCAATCTCCGGTGCACATATGCTCTTCCATTTCAGGACACCAGGCATGAGAAATAAACTTTAAATTAATAGACATTAAAAACCCATCAATTTGTTCCAAGCCAAATTAAAATGAAGTGTGGAAAAGGAAAAGGAAAATGAAGCTTTGCACTGTGGACAGCTTGCATATATTGCATAGTATAATGGCTGTTTTGGAGAGAAACAAAAGGTGGTAGGATTTATTTTTTAATTCTCGCAAAAGGAAGATTTTGTTGAGGACTGCAAAGCAATCCCCAGAGCACATGCTTTCCCTGCCAAAGATTCTGGGTTCAAGTGCAACATCACAAATTTTAAGAGACTCCTCCAGTGACCCATGATGGGAAATGCTCTTTAAGGTGGTATCCTTGCAATTTTAGAAATTAATGCTGGGAGTTGTTGTTATTAATATTTACATGCCACCTGTTCTACCACTGGCATCCCTAGGCAGCTAACACTACTAGAATTGTGCCTTGCTCAGAGCTAGATTTCACTGACCTATTTGATGGTTTAGCAGTGTTTATTTCAGATTTTCAATATTTGCTGGAAAGGGCTGTTTCCCCAGCTTCATTCACTGAGGGCAGCGAAGTGGAGAAATCATTAGATGACTGTTTCAGTCAAACATACTACAACCAGCTGTGTAGCAAAGAAAGGATAAATCAAAACCATGGAACAATAATCATAAACAAACACCGGTTGCGTCTTCTGTCGCCCTCCCTCAACTTTTCCCATTTCCTGGCAGTAGGTGGTGCTGTTGCTGTACACGGTGATTCAGTTGAAGGAACACTTAGGATAAAGCAACCTGACCTCTGATGGGTCCCTTTTAGCCCCAGAAGACTTGTGCTGAAAAGAAACTAGCACCCTGATTCTGGGCTGCAGGCAACCTGAGGTGTTGCAGGGTGAAAACTGGAAGCAGAAGGGGTCTTGGAGCCAGGCCTGAAACCATCTGCAGGCAGGATGGTGGTGAGCCAGTGTGCTGCAGTGGTTAGAATCCTGATCTGGGACTTAGGAAGATGATGATGATGATGACGATGACGATGATTATTATTACTATTATAACATTTCTATGCCGCCCC
>NW_025335985.1:867350-868841 GCF_004798865.1 Varanus komodoensis | reverse complement strand
AGGTCATAATCAACACCTTGAATTGGGCCCGGGCTTCAATGGGAAGCCAGTGAAGCTGACGGAGGACTGGAGTCATGTGAGCATAACGCCCCGTCAGCAACCTGGCAGCTCTGTTTTGCACCAATTGAAGTGTTCGGACCGTCTTCAGGGGAAGCCCCACGTAAAGCACGTTACAGAAGTCTAGGCGGGAAGTCACCAGCGCGTGTGTCACCGTCGCCAGGCAGTCGTACTCCAGGTGGGGGCGCAGCTGATTAATCAGCCGAAGCTGAAGGAAGGCGCTCCTCGCCACCGCTGTCACCTGAGCTTCCAAAGAAAGCTCCGGGTCGAGGAGTACTCTTAAGCTGTGGACCTTATCCCTAAGAGGGAGTGTTGCACCATTCAGGACCAGGTCAAATCCATCCTCTCCGAAGCCCGATCCGCCAACCAACAGGACCTCCGTTGGTACCAGGATCCGGGTACCAGTCCTCACTCAGCCATGAGGCACACTGAATGGCTTAGGCAAACCTACCTCACAGGGTTGTTGTTGTTGGAAGGATCACATGGAGAGAAGACTCCTGCAAGCTGCCTAGGGTTCCTTGCAAGAGGAAGAAAGGTGGGTATAAATGTAATCTTCATTGTGGCAACTACCTGGGGGAGCAAGGCCAGGTGTGGTGAAGAAAACCGCAGCTGGTTGTTGCCCAGGCAGAGTCTGACTATGAAGCTTGCTGAGGTCCCCAGATTTTGGAGGGCCTGCGGGGGGCTGAGGGTGGGGGGCAATTCGTCCGACTCCCCCCTGCCTCTGGACTGTATCCCCCCTGCAAGTCAAATTCTGCACACCAGCAATTTAGGATTGCCAGCCAGGAGCTATTTTTACTGCTTCCCGGAATGCAAACCCTCACCCAAATCTTGGACAGCAAAAAAGTGGGTGGGGAGGAGGCAAAAGCGATGATCAAATGCTCAGGAGGCCACCAGCCCTGCTAGCCGGGTCACAAGGCTTAGGCCATGCTGATGCATAAGCCTTCTTATAAAATACTTTCCACTATAGACCTTTATTTATTCTTCCTGGTACATACCCACAGGTGTTTGAGTCTGAATTACAGGCCTTACATCAACACATGGCTGTAGCAAGAATACTCTCTCCTCGGGGCAAAGAACAATCTTGATTTTCTCCCTGCATGTTGTTTAAAATCTTTTCATATTCTGACAGTCCACGCTGTAAAGTATGTTATCGTCAGCGGTGTGGAACACAAATAACATTAGATCCTGGTAGCAATATTGGGCAAGATCAGCTTCTCTGAGTGTCTATTTCCAGACCATGATTTCTTCTATACCAGCCAATGGCAGATGAGTTTTAAAAAAATTAAAAGCCACAAATGTAAGGTAACAAAAACATAATATATTTAAACATCATTTTAATTGTTATTTAATTGTTTTTATTTAAACATCATTTTAATTGTTAAAACATATGATCTGGCCAGGGCAACTTCTTCTTCCTTCTCTTTCTCCTCCTAT
>NW_025335985.1:865679-867250 GCF_004798865.1 Varanus komodoensis | reverse complement strand
AAGTGTTAAAACATATGATCTGGCCAGGGCAACTTCTTCTTCCTTCTCTTTCTCCTCCTATATTTTTATTTACTTATTTTATACTGATAATTTTATATTTGTAAATCAATGTATTTTTTGTACTTTTGTATTTAATGGTAATTTATTATGTACTATTGTATTTCAATGTATTTTATTGTGTTGTAAGCCACCCCGAGGTTTCGGCAAGGGGCGGCATAGAAATGTAATAATAATAATAATAATAATAATAATAATAATAATAATAATAATAATATAAAATCTAGAACACAGAACATTTAAGAACAATTTGAAAAGCCAGTACCATAACATGCTGGACATGATACAAACAGCAGAAGTAAATGCCTCTCCATATCTTGTCAAATGCCTGCCTCTGGAACAAAGACCTCAGAGTAGGGAGAATTTTAATAATTGTGGGGTCACCACCAAGTGGACCTTCTTCCTTGTGGCCACCTTCCAAATCTAATTTAGAGGACAGCCTCAGATGTTGCTCACTGTGTCTAGGTAGGTTTGTATCAAGAGAGGTGCCCTGTCAGATATTATGGTCCTGAGCCTTAAGATGCTTTTTAAGTTAAAATGGCATCTTGAATTGGGCTTGGAAACTTCAGGCAGCCGTTGCAAGTGGACCAGAGTTGATGTGAAATGCTCAGCCCTTCTGTTCTCTGGTATTAATCTGGCTGCCACATTTTGTACAAGCTGCAGCTTTTGAAGAGTCTTCAAGGGCAGACCCAGGTAGAGCACATGGCAATAGTTTATATAGTTTGATTGTCAGACTTTCAAGAAGGTCAGTGATACATTCCAAAGGTGAGCACCAGGCCATGTTTGCATGCCATAAGAATGTCTGAGGTAAGAGATGTTTCCCCTTAGTTATGCACTAATATTATAAAAGTGACTTGATCCCTGCCAAATAGAGTAATTTTAATTCCAATTAATATCAACAGAAAAGTACCTGCTGAAATAGCTCCCTTGCTGAAATCAAAGAGATTTAACAAGAATCTCTTACCTATATATCGATATTGTAGATGTAGATAATTTATTTAAAAGGCCACAGATAATTTACAAGTATCAGGAAAAAGCGTATGCAGACTAAAATATGTTGACATAGCAGTAAAGGCATAACACCTGCATACACTTAACGCTAAATGAGGCAAGTGAAGGAGATCATCATTAGCATTTGGGCTAATTTTGAAAACTGCACTTCAAAATATTGCAGCCTTCTGCTTAAGTTGTCATTGGAGTCCAACAGCTGTACCGCATCTGAACAATCTGGATAGGATGCCAAAATTGGCTGACTTGGGTTTTACACTAGCCCCTCAACAAATCAATTGTTAAAACATATGATCTGGCCAGGGCAACTTCTTCTTCCTTCTCTTTCTCCTCCTATATTTTTATTTTATACTGATAATTTTAATTTTATTTTTGTAAATCAATGTATTTTTTGTATTTTATATTTAATGGTAATTTATTATGTACTATTGTATTCCAATGTATTTTATCATGTTGTAAGCCACCCCTTGCCGAAACCTCGGGGCGGCTTACAACATGATAAAATA
>NW_025335985.1:676115-865579 GCF_004798865.1 Varanus komodoensis | reverse complement strand
ATAATAATAATAATAATAATAATAATAATAATAATAATAATAATAATAACAACAACAAATAAAGGAATATAGGCAGCAGCAATGTTTCAGTATCCCAAGAATCACAAGGACAGAGTTGGTCAGAAATGGGTATTCTCCTGTATTGGCCTTCTAGTGATCAGGACTGGGTCACATTACATATGCTATGAAGCACAAGGGTTGGGTATAGGTTGAGTATGGTCTGTTGTTGAACCTTGGGTCATTAGGTTGTCTGAACGCAGCCACGCTAACTATGGTGGGCTAACAGAGCAGTGCACCATTCACAACCCAACACCACCACCACGGATTCTCTTCATGTGTTGCATATGGTTAACTTACCATGGCTTGTTAGTGTGTCAGAATTCAGACAACAGGATAGCCCACAGTTCCAGGAAAACCCACACTCAGGCTGTACCCAACCATTTTTTCTATGACCCCAGCCAGTCTAAATTGAAACCTACTGTGCTAGTTCATAGTTGAGTTAAATATCTACAAGGGGATGAAAATAAAGTTTCAGTCAGTGGGCTGCTCCTTGGTATAGACATTTAGAAAGACAGTTACTGGCTAGCTTGCAGAACAATGGACAGGCAACAATGAATATGGCCTCTTGACCACCCTCCCCGGCAGGGGCAGTGCTAGAAACGGAAAAGGTCCATGGATCGGGCCCACAGGACCCCAGCGCCAGGGTCAGGCAGGTTTGCATACAATAATTCACATATGCTGTAAAGTCTATGAATTCGTGTATAAGATTGTGTTCTAAGCACATTCCTATGTGTAAAAAAAGGATGTGCATGGACAGGGGAGAGGAGGTCATTTGACTTTTTTTTTGGGGGGGGGAACACAAGCAGCAAGATTCAAGGGGTGGGGGCAGCAGGAAGTAAAGCACCTTTGGCCAAAAAGCCATTAACTCAGAGATTGGGTGCCAAAGAAATAATCAGGGCCCCGGTACTTTTATTTCAGCAAGTATCCCTGGTACCAGGATTTGGGGGTGGGGGGGCAGGTAGATGGCCTCCCAGAGATTCAGAGCCCCAGATGATGGGGCTGCGCTGGTGGGCTGCTTCCTAACACTATCAGCCTGGGTTCTCAGAAATGGAACCGTGCCTCCCGGGTATCGGTGATGCTTTTGAGACAGTGGAGGTATCGGAGCCCAGTCTCTGTTCTCCTCCTCTTGAAATGCTGGTGCTTGTGCAGCCGCCGAGAGTGGGTGCATGCCTTGCCAGCTGGGCTTTTCAAGGTACCCCTCAGCACCCTCTGGGGGCACTGAAGAACCACTGCCTTCATCTCAGTAGCAGATGGTTTCTAAGCCTCGTGCCTGAGCACTCTCCATTCCAGCAACATATTTGGTGATAGCCTCTTGTTCCAAATGGTGGCGCTAGCAGGCTACCGATGGGGTGGACTTTTTCTGGGATGAGGTTACATGCTTGCTCTTCTGCTGCAATCCTTCTAAGGACATGTGGATTTAGATATCCCAGATCTGCAAAGGCAGAGGTAAATTGTGTCCGATTTCAGACTTGCTTTCTGTAGCCTCGTTTCCTTATCAGAATTTAAAACTGTACAGGAGAATTGGATTGCTATGTATGCTTTCTACATATACATTCGCCCACAAATCAAGCTATTTTAGTTTAATCTGAATCACACCCAATTAAAATACTTGAACAATGCAGCATCTCATTTATATTCTATGACATTTTAATGATGATTTAGCCTGAATAAAACTCCTGTACATTTCCTAAGTACTCTACAAGATGGTAATTGACAGAAGTCCATTATATTGTTTTCAGGGTGGGTACTTCTGGAGAATTTCAAATTAAGAGAAGGGACAGGTGAACATCCCCTTGTGAAGACTGCTATGCAATGCTGTAGCACTTGGTGGGCAAAGAGGGTTCAAATAAACATACTGGTGAGTAGGTAGGTGTGTGTCAGCAATAATTAATGTAGAGGTACCTGCTCAATCTTTGGGAGCCATAATGTATGGCTTTCACGGATGCGTGCACCTGATTTGTGCAGGTATTAGAGATTTCAACAGCACTATCCGTAGTAGAGAACATGAATTCCACCCTGTGAACACGGCCTCAGGGAGGTGCCTCTTGTGTAGCTTCCATACCACGAGATTCTCCAGGTAAATCTGAACAGACTTTCTCTGTAAGGCTTTGCCTCTGGTTACCACACTGAGGCCCAGCCAGCCAAGAGGTTCTTGTTCAGGGTAAAGACATATGCCTCCTTCCCCTCTTCCCAGCTTTGCATCCCCCAAATGGCCAACAGTCCTGGTCTGAAGTACTTGCCCTTTGTGGGACACACCTCCTTGCAGCAAGGCTGGTCTGTTTCAGCCAGAGGTTTCTGCAGCCTCTCTGAGCATATTTATTGGATTCATTTGCTACTACAGTAGCCCATATCTGGGCCCTCTGCATGACTCACAATATAAAACAAGAAGCTGAGGCTTCTTCTGTGCTTCCATGCCAGGCCTAAATTCCTCGCCTGACAACAATGATTCCGCTCATTTCTGAATAGGCGTGGAGTAGCATCTCCAAAAGAATGTTTTGTGAAGGGTGAAAATGTCGGGGTGGTTCAGCATTGCAGTCTTGGCTCAGGGCTGGTTTGGAAAGTGTTGCTGGCTCCCAAGCAGCTTAAAGAGCTTTGAAAGGGTTTGTGGTGTTATTCCTGGACAGTCCCTTTCCACTCCGTATGCTTCATGTGTGGCTTCCTGAAATTCCTTTGGATTGGACATTGCCCAGAAATAATGATCCAACCACCCACCAATTTCCAAGTTGTTTTTCAAAACTTAAAAGTCCTCAGCCAGCAATGGACACACAATAATGATGTAACAATAATACAATTGTATGAATATGACATCAACATTCTTAAAACAGATATGTAAAAGCTGTTAAAAATGACCAGGATTTCACATCTGCAGAACAACAGGGAATAGACTGCAGATTGAAATTGTAGTAATGACTTAATGTTCATTTTGGACTGTATTGGGTTGGAGTGAAATACTTTACTCTTAGATTGTTCTTGTGTTTGTTTTCAGTGCAATGTGGTTTGTCACTAAGCAGGTTGTGATTTGGGCCTACAAAATTTCTCTTAAAAGTAGCAAACTTAACATGATGATGAGAAAATCTGTTGTTCCACAGGAAAATTGCAAAATTTAATCCAGAGACAGGGGAGTGGCAGTAAGATGTAGAGAGACTGAGTCACCCTGTTTCTGGCAAATGAGATCACTGATGGGGACAAGCAAAAATCAATATTTCTGTGTGCGTGTGGAAGTAAAACTCATGCCTTTTTGAGAGGTTTGTTGCAGCCACAAAAGCCAGGGGATGAAAGTCTGGCAGAGTTATAAAAGATGTTGTCTGAACACTATACTCCAGAGCCAAGTGTAATTGTGGAGTGTTTCAAAATCCATAACAGCAGGAGGAAGCAAGGTGAATATATATTGGAGCATGTGCTGATCTCAAAAGCTAGAAGACACACTGAGAAAGAGATTTGTTTGTAGAGCTGGGGAAGTAACCAGCCAAAGAAATTGCTGACAGTCTCCCTGACTTGGGTTAAAGCTGTACTGGCGAAAATGGGCATGGAAGCAGCAAACCAGGAAGGCAGAGGATTTACAGCTAGGCAAAAATGAAACTTGACATGTGCCCATAAACCAAGTGCAAAAGGCGCAACAGAAGTTTGGAGGTGGTGGTGTTGCAGAGGAACGCCTGCAGCCGTGGTTTGGGAGCAGAAAATAACTCAGTGTCATAAATGCAGAAAGGTTGGGCAACTAGTCTTGCTATCGGTTTGGATGACACAGCACAACCGATTTGTTGTGTAATCTGAAGAGCCGTGGCCCGGGCTCATTGTGGGCCACAGATCATGGGTTAAATAACCCACAATGTGTTGGCCGTTTCATGTGAACTGGCCTGCTGTATACCGCGCACTGAAAGAAAATGCAGAGCTGCGTAAAGTAACTGTACAAGCACCTTGTTCCACAGGCTGAGGACTTACTAGCGCTGCTGGAAGGAGGGTGGCATTTGAGCATCTTGGTTGTGCCCCAGGTTTGCCAACAGATGGAACTTCAAGGCTTTGATAAATTCTCCATCAATATCCTTAAAGGTTTGTAGCAGTATGACAGATTGCCCTGTGGAGTTCCATAGCCCAAAGAGCCATGGAAACTCTTTTAAAAGATATTCCAGGGGTCATGCTGAGGATTAATGACCTCCTCATCACAGGGAAAAGTGATCAAGAATGCCTCTCCGCACTGTGCAGTACTGCAAAACTGGAAGATGCGGAGTTACATTGCAAGCAAGCAAGCTTTTCATGGGGGCTATTGAAAATGCCTTAAACTCAGAAAATATATCAAAGCTTTGAGCTTATTTAGGGATGTAAAATTGTTCTGATTGGTTCTTTCCAAATAGCTCAGTGCTCTTAGAACTTGTGCATTACTTCCTAAGGAAAGGAGCCCTTTGCATCAGGAAGATGGGCAAGCAAAGGCATTTCAAGCATCTAAGGGGCTATGCAGATCCTTAGTGCTTTCAAATATGTGGATCCTAGCAAGGCGTTAATTCCAGTCTGCACTGCTTTGCCCTCTGGAGCAGGGACTGTGCTATCCCATCCCCACTGATGAAGGCCTCCTAGCGATGGCTCCAGGACAGTCCATAGGGCACAGTGGGGCTATTCTCAGCCAGAAAAAGAGAGCCCAGCATTCATACTTGGCCTATATCTCATGTCTGTATCTTTTATCAGCAAGGAAGACCCTTTGCAACATAACTGGCCAGACAGGTTTGGTAGGAGTATTCAGGGAAAATAACACCCACAGTGGCAGCACTGTTGACCCATGCAGACTACAAATACAAACTCATTTACTAGGTGGGCCATCGCTAATGCTGATGCTTCCCACAAACTATCGCTCCTGGACTCAGCCCCTACCAAAGCAAGACCCAAGGAAGTACCCCAGCTGTGCAACATCTGGAATGGGCTCCAGTGGGGTCTTCTCAGAGGAGTGGGATCCTATCCTGTCTATGGTAATAGGCGATGCTTTTCAGGGCTGACCAGAACAGAATCCTGGAAAACAGCTTTGTTCCTTTTAGACTGGGTGTTGGATTTCAGATCTCATCATGCCCTGCCAGCAAGGCAGTGGCAACTGGGGATGATAGGAGTTGCAGTGCACTGCATCTGGAGAGCCCCAGATTCAAGAGAGTGGGCCCGAATCAAACAGATGCTTTTAAGCTATTAGCTTGAGCTGATGTTGTGATTGGTCATAAAATATCCTTGAATCTAGAAGCAATATAAAAACAATTCTGCAAAGTAGATTAAATCTGTAGCTGATGCTTGTAGTCCAGGTAGAACTGAATCAATTGTGAGATGAATCAGCGCTAGCAGAGATGTCTATTCTTGGCGATTGTCTTTTTCAATAGCTGTAAAGTTTTGTGCAGGAGCAAGTGGAAAAGGAGAGTAACGTGAGTGCAGTCTGAAGCACATGTACACTCAGCATACAGTGGAGATGATCTTGACTCCGACTTTGGCATTTTGCCCCATGCCAATCAGCTCCACCTCTGGTAGACCTCACACCTTCCTCCTAACTCCTATCTGAGTGTTAAAGCAACCAATATCTCCTTTTGTGTGTGCTCTTGAGTGTGCTGGTGGGGAATCCCAGGAAATCCCCCAGGTTCCCACTTTTACTAGTTTGTTGCACAAGCAGCAAAAGCTTGGAGGGGTGGAGAACCTTAGGCTTGGCGGCCTATAGAGTAGTCCTCCAGAAATTCAGATTTGGCCCTCTGAAGTTCTGCAGAAGGCCCTTTCCCCTTCCTCTGTTTTAAGCTTTATTGCCCTATTCTAAAAGACCGAAGTGTCTCTCCTAAGCAGTGCTTTTTTTTGTAAAAAAAAAAAAAAAAAGTGCTGGAACTCACATCTTGTTAATCTTTTATTTAGGGTTTTTTAGAGTAATCTTTTACTAGCAGGACTGGTGGTTGAGAAGTAATTAGTATTTTTTTTTTCATTTTTAAATTTGGGGTCACACTTTTACACTAAAAATTAAAAAAAGATTTTCAATTCACCAACTTTTTTTAAAAATAAAGAAATTATTTACCTTTTGCACATAGCCAGTCACTCTACACACACATAAACATAATGGTCGCTGCCGGCAGTAAGCACTCAGTGCGTGACCACACACACTGATCCCAAGCCGAGCAGCATCCCAAGCCAAGCAGCGCCCTCACAATCAGTGCGGACACACAAGCAGCCCGCATGCACTATTTTAATGATTTTTGCCGCCGACCTGCTACGCCCGACAGGGCGATTCAAAATCAGTTGGAAAAATCCATCAAAAAAAGGTGCTGGAACACTGTTCCGGTGCATTCTATGACAAAAAAAGCCCTGCTCCTAAGACTTAGACAACGGCAGTACGAACTTTAAGCTACACTGTGTAGATATGTTAGGTATTAGAAACACAGAAACAGAGCGAGTCAGAAGGGGTCTCCGGTGCCATCTAGTCTGACCCCTGGCTCTACCCTGCTCCGCTCACGACATTTTGGCTATGTTGACCAAATAAACATGGGTAGGAATGTGTTGTTAATCTTGTCAGTCAGTTTCACTGCCCTTTGGCTAGGTGCAGAATGTGTGACCCTCCAGATGTTGGACTGCTGCTCCCATCAGCCCTAGCCCACATGGCCAGTGGTGAGACATAATGGGATTCGCAGTCCAAGCAACTCCATCCATTCCTCATCCCTGAGCTGGGGGTGGGGTGTTACCTAGATAAAAAGTCATGCATACAAACTGTTACTTTCTTGACCTTATACCCAGGGCTGCAAAATGTTCCCCTGCTCTTTTAAAAGTCCTTTAGAATTCTTTCCTGCTTGTGGTACAGGAAGGCACCAAGTCGGATGGTGCTTTTTCAATACATATTTGTTTACCCAAGTATATGCTGATTTTAATGCTGATGGAGACCTTTTGTTTTATTGTCATTTTCTATTTTAGTTTCAACTGCTGCTTTCACAATTTTTGTACAATTTAATTTGTTAATAAAGGACAGTGTGTACATATTTGATAGAAATAAATACTTCACAAACTCAGGGAACATGCTGGGACATATAGGCAGTTTTGCTGACTGATCTTGAAAAAGATTGAGCCTTGAAACATTGAAAATCTTTACAATTACTGGTTGGGCAGAGAGAAAGGGGGGGGGGGGCTGGCCTGTCTTCTGGCACCTGCTTCCCCTCCAAAGAGTGGCCTGGTGAGATTATGGCAGCTGCTTCTTTAAGGGTCGTGTGTACATAGCCCAGGTGCCTCTCTGTGCTCTCTTGCTTTGGAGAGCATTCACAAAGTATCCAGCAGGGTTTGGTTGCTACTGCTAGTTTATGTTGTGCTGGTGCAAAGTGAGGGATTCCACGTGCTGCTCTGCTCGTGCCCCAGGAATTATTATTATTTATTTATTTATTAGATTTATCTCTTGCCTTTTTTTCCTGCAAGGAACTCAAGGTGGCTTACATCATTCTCCTCCTCCTGCTCTCACTTTTATCCCCACAACAACAGCCCTGTGAGGTAGGTTGGGCTGAGAGTCCGTGACTGGCCCAAAGTCACCCAGTTGGCTCCATGGCTGAGCGGGGACTCGAACCCGGGTCTCCTAAGTGCCTGCGTTCTTCGCCACAACACCACACTGGCTCTCTTTGCCTTTGAGTGACATGCAGGGCTCAGAGACACTCGCAGGAAATGAAGGTGATAGAAGGCCAATGCTTTCTCTTTGGCGCCCCCATTTTGTGCCGATGCCCAGGACTGTTTTGCAAATCGCTGACTGTGCTCACAAACCCAAAGGTTGCCTCTCTTGCTCTAGCAGAAACCAACAGCCGTGCAGCATAATAGCACTCACTAGCACAAGCAACCCATTGCACTAGCAAACACTTCTGACCTTGAGCAAGCACTGGTGTCTGCTAGTGCAACATATACACAGCAAGCACATGGCCATCCTTGAGTCCTTCCCTTCAGGTACAATTTTCTCAGGAAGGGCTAGATGGGATGGCAAAAATTCTGATGGGGCAAAAAGGATGGGATGACTTTGCTTCTTCCCAGGCCTTCCAAACTGACTGGGTGGTGGGATTGTGGTGACTTCTGGGCCTGGGGAAATCACATCATCACGTCTGTGTCTTCCACAACAGTATTGTGCATATTTCTGGAAATGCTCTGTGAGCCGCTAATAGTGCAGTCCTAGGAAGCACCCCAGAACCCTTTGCGATGACGGGCATCCGATGGAGGGTGGAAGGAGCACAGAAGTGAAGGTTCTGTGGTTCTCCAGTCCTGCAAAGCACTTAGAAAACCTATTTCAACCATCTATGCATTTTGCCCCGGAACGAAAGGAAGGTGACTGAGCTGCTACCAGGATGCTACCTATGCTGGCAGAGCTGATCTCCTCCCCTCCCACAGATCTCCATCTCCAGGGTCACCAGCTGCAAAAGTGGTGGGAGACTGCTCTGACTTTGCAGCCAACTTCTGAGGTTGGAACTGGGACCTCCGATTCTCAACAGAATCTGGCCACCACAGGGCTGGGCCTTAACTGTACTTTGGCCAAGGAATGAAAGAAATAGTTCTCCGGGAACCAATCTCTTTTGAGAAGTCGTCCAGTTCATTGCAAATTCCATTAAGGGAACTTTCTATCTGCACTGGGCAAAGTACCTGATGCACATCCTAAAAAGAAACAAATGCTTATTGTTGCTATTCTTTTCGTAATAAAGGAAAACATTCAGAAAGGAAGCATCTGAGCTCCTGTCCTAAAGAAGTGCACTCGGCAAGAGGAGGATCAGTTATGAGCTGCAGAAGATATATGGAAGATATTGTGCTCCTCCTGCGTCTGTAATGTAACCAGATCAAAGGGGCATTTTAAGTCTGGAGCCCTTATGTTTTCATCTTGCCAGGGGCTGGCAGTTGGTTTGCTTGGAGGCCATGTGAGGCCCTTAGAGTTATGCTTTGACCTAAATAATGCCAGCCCCCCTTTTAGTTTTTGGCTGCGAGTTCTTAATGTCTTTGTTGCTTTGAGTACATCTAAAGGTAAACTGTACTGAAGCAAAATGAAAGCCTCTTTGTATTTGCCCTTCGCTCTTTTATCATGGGTTTGAGGCTTCAGGAATGCTTTAAAAATGTGTTGTTTTTAAGTATTGGGACTTTCTTCTGGCGGCATCAAAGAACAGAATGGCCAGTGGTGTGTATGTGTTTGTTTATGAGCATTTATAATCCATTTATATTTACAGATTTTAGAGTGGTATACCCAAATCATAAAACCTACAAAACATAAAATCCAATACATAGAAAATACATTGTGTTGACAATGGCAGGCTAAACTACCCAGGGAGGCCTATGTATGGGGTGGACAATTGCGATTGCCCCCAAAGTGGGAAAGCATCTTGAAGAAAGGACAAAAGAGGGGCTAATTTGCATGTGCTCATTAGTATACAAAGATGCAGATACAGAAATGGCTATTCTAATTTTAAAAAGAACTAAAGTACCTCTCACTGTAGCATATAAGAGTGTGACCTAGAGGCTGGTGGGCCTTCCTCAGACTCCTGTCCATGGGTAATTCAAGGTTGCATCTCTCCTTTCATGTGGGTTTCTCTTGTTATACCAGCCTTAGACAAAACTTCCCCCATCAGATAGAGGACTATCCTCTATAAGACACACAGTCACTTTGTGGTAACATAAACAAATGTCTCTGTGTTTATGCATTTCATTTTTATATTGCCCATTAGCTGGGGCTCTCTGGGCAGTTAACACATGTTAAAAAATTAAAATTTAAAATATTTAAGATTTTTTAAAATTATGGGTTAAATGATCTGCTGTGAGAACTGCAGCGGGGAGTGGGTTGCCACAAAAAATGGCATTGCCAAGTCAAAATCTCCCCTGCTGCCTTACTGACTTACAGCCAGCTATAACCTATGTTGTGCTGACAGGCTAGAAGGGGTGGGAACACACGACCCCTTAGAGTGCTTTTTGTGGGGGCATCTTGGGGGTGGCACCAGTGAATTCTGCCCCTGTTGCACTCGGCAGATGCCCCCGACTGTCCACGCGGCTGCACGTGTAGCTTCTGCACACGGACGAGGAAAAATCATGGCCTTTTCACGTGATTGCTCAACCAGCATGCCTGTGGTGGTTTGGAGTGAGGCTGCAGAGTGACACAAGAGGCGGTTTAAGTAAGCCCCTTCGATCAGGAAATTCTCTGCACCCTCTTGATCTCTCCACCCCTCAGACAGCCACAGGGCACATGCAATCTTGCACGTTTTTAGCCGATGCAGAAAAAAAAATCATTTCAGCCTGATCTTGCTGTGTCTGTTCCCTGGACTGCGTACAAAGCAGGGCTTCCTTTACTGCTGCTTCCAACAGGACAACGACACTTCAGGGCTCATTTTCATAAAATTCTCCTTGGTGAAATTCTGGCAGAAGCTGGATTTGGCCTGACGTGGGAAATGAAAGAACCAGCTTAACAGTGGATGGGTGAGCAATGTGGGCCAGGGTAAAAGCAGGAGAAAAGGGATGGCTTCCTTGCATTTGGGAGATTTGCAGTCAGTTTTGTGCAAGATGACAATGTGAGAACAAGAAGGATGTGAATGTAGCTAACTGAATTTACAACTTAAACGAAATCTGATGAAACAGCCATGACTGTGAAATATGCACTTTTACGCCAGTCTACAACCTTGAGATCTGCCTTGTAAAGCCGCCCCCACACACAGAAGATTAAATGTTCAGTTCTTGTGGAAAGCATTTCTTGGGAACTGGAAATGGGAGACACCTAATCCAGTGATATCTGGAAATAGGTTTTACTATATGTTATAAAGGAGAAGAACTTGAGGCAGCATGGATTCCATTTTCAGCTGAAATCTCAGGTATTTTTCTGTGCTGTCATTCACCCAAAGGCTTTGGGCTGGATCCAAGGTCATTGGGCTGTCACCAGAATGGAAGCTGACAGAAAAAAAAACACATCATATTGAATATATTATACAATTAACACGTATATGCACTGATAATATATGTCAGCCTCCCCCAACCTCGTAGCCTTCAGAGGCATTTGGACTGCAACTCCCAGAATTCCCATCCAGTAGGGCAACAGATTGGGTACTCTGGGAGTTGCAGTCCAAATTGTTGTAACCCGCGGTGTTACAGATGAGACCAGAGACCGGATGGTAAAATAAAGGGGAGGTTTATTCCTGCGGCAGGGACCACATTCATAGAGGAATGCGGCCTCGAATGGAGTTGGAATGAGGTTTTTATAGCTTCACAGTGAGTTTTCGGTAAATGGGAAACAATACAATCAGTTTTTGACAGAAATCAGAACAATGGCGACAACGGGGAGTTTCAGAATCACATAGCAGCAGTTAAGCAAGCGATATACAAAAGCAGATTTGGTTAGCAGTAAGTTTTATCTTTTAATTTACACCTTCTAAGCAATCTTTGTCCATTACTTTGTAGGTAAGCTCTTTCCACTTTCCGAGGGGAATTCTCTGAGGCAGTTACTAGACATTTGAATGGGCTAGAGCTTAGGAGAGCTGAGCCTATCATGCATACCCTGAGACAGTTTGATTATTCTAGTGTTTGGCCGTGTCATGCCTATCTGGAGCCTAGAGGAGTCATGCCTATCCTGAATGCCCTGAGAAAGCTGATAGATATTTCTATTATGTCAGGATCCTGGGGAGTCAGGCATAACACAAATGTGTCTGGAAGGCACAGGGTTGGAGAAGGCTGGTATATATTATATAAATATGTTTAAAAGGAAAATAATGAGTGGATTTCCCCTCCTGCTGAGTCCCCTGTATGTCCCCACAGCCACTTGGAGGGTTTGGACACTCCCCAGAGCTGTTTGGGGGAATGTATGGGGGCAGAAGCTGCTGGGCAGAGAAGGAGAAGCAAAAGGAATCCCGCTGGGCAAGTAGAAGCCGCTTTGCACGTCTCCTCGAAAACAAACTGGAAACACAAGCGGGGTGGGCGTCGTGGTGCCTCTGGACAACTTTCTCGGCATCTGCCAAGGTGTTCTACCCCTTGCACTTAAAATGAAGCCCCAGCACATTTTCTTACCCGTGTGTGGCTGGGAGTGGCATGGAAAGCGCTCCTGCTGTCGCTGAAAACAGGTTTCAAAGGAGTGGAGGGGACTCAAACGTCCCCTCGGCCTTTTTCTCAAATTTTGGGCAGCTGACTTGTCCTTTGTCACAGCCTCCACCGCAGCCATTTTGTGGTAGTGCCCGGGACATTTTCTTAAATTGCCAATGAGTGCCGACCTCTCTCCTGAGTGATTCCTGTTTTTGCATCCCTTTCACAGGAATAGATTGTCCACGGCTTGTTTCCAGAGTTTTAACCGAGTTGCGACGGAACATTTTTATAGTTTTGTACTGAAGCAGAAGCGCTGCCAGCTTATCTTTATTCGGGATGGCCAAACTCACCAAGAGTTCAGGTTCCACAGAACTCTTTCTCTGGCTCACTGTTAAACAAAAGAAGAAAACTAGCCTGCAGTATGTTAACGGCTTTCAGACAGTAATTTCAGAAGCTCTTTGCGGCTGAATTAGGGTGGGAGGTTCTGCCAAGAGTAAAAGATCAAGTTTGCATTAAAACATTCCAGTACAAAGAGGTGATTAGGCTGCTGTCCTTCTGATCATCGATGCTTCACACCTGGGTATTGAAATGGGCTACAATTTGCACCGACAGTTCTGAATGAATGCTAATAGAACAGCTGCGTTTGCAGAAATGTAAGCCAAGTTTGCTGGCAGCCTTCTGCCTGCCTACTTAGTAAAGAAGCAGCTTGCTTCTCTCTCCCACTGGCGTAGTGGGCTAAAGAGGGACAAACCAGCCAACCCATGGGAGATCCAAATGCCTTTTCTTGGACTGAAAGCCAGTGCAGGGAGGATTGATGGTGTGCACACGTGCAGAAATCTTATTTATTTACAGCGCTTATATCTGTCAGAGTCCCGGAATTCCAGTAGCAATGGATGAACAGTTGGATTCACAGGGAAGACTTAACTGCCTTGAACTTCAGCAGTTTTATTGGTCAGACAGGCCCAGTCCCTGCAGTAAGCTAACAACAGCATGCTCTTGGATGGAGGCTGAAACCAAATATAAGCTTTTGGAACATATACAGAGTGTTTTATAGGTTCTGAGTCACATAGCACAGCAGCAGGGCAGATGATGAGGAAAGATCAAAAGACTGTCAGAGATCTGCAGAGAAGATTTAACACAATAGTGTTGATTGCAGGAGATTAACAACCACTGAGGCACAGGGATTATTGTGAGAGTGATTGCAATACTGCTGGAAAATTAGCCTGGCAACCTTATCAGCTTTTGCAGCTGTTAGCAGAATATTCAGGGTTAACTTTCCTTGGGAGCCCCTATTTGGCAAATGTTGCAGCTGCTCTCAGATTTTCAGGCTCTTAAAGGAACAGCCAACAGAAGCCTGGCTTGGAATTCTGGTTCTTTCTGAGGAAGAGATGGAGGGATACCGTAGGTTTCATTTGATAACACAAAGGCACATATAAGCAACTTTTTTTCTATAAGGATTTATCTAAATTTTCCCAGCATATCCCACTTTTTCCTTGTGCAAGGAATCCAAGGTGGCTTACATACTTTTGCACTTTATCCTCACAACAACCTTGTGAGGTAGCTCAGGCTGAGAATCAGTGACGGGCCCAAAGTCACCCCAGGCAGCTTTATGGCCAGATTTCTCGAGTCTCAAAACATTTAAGCAGTTACATATTTACTCAGTCCATGGTGAAGTGCATAAACTAGCCTTCCCTCAGCTGCCATGCTGTGCTTTGCAATGGCTTCCACATTCCTGACATGCTATAGCAGTGAAATAAAGACAATATTTTAAAAATCCAAAGCAAAACTCTGAGCACAGCTTTGTATGCTGAACTCAATTAAACCTTTACCCCCATGGTTTGCTTTTGCTGCCCTGATGCTCAACACCCTTAAATGGCTGTACTTGGGATTAAGTGCTGTTTAGTTGTAGGAAACAACACATTCTTTTGAATAAGTGGAATAAATTATATAATGATATAAATATATTAAAAGGGAAAATAATAAAATGGCTGTGCATCTGTGTATCTGCACAGCTTGCCGCCTCCTGACTGTAAAATGTTTTTAACGTTGGACAGAAAGGATGTTGTGGGGAACACTGTCAGCCCCAGGGCAGGAGGCACAGCCCACATACTAAAGTCATGCCTCTGGGTGGTTACTGGAGGACTCCAGTGGATTTCTGGACATCACTCCCAATCCTGCTGGGTGACCAGCTAAGACTTTCTTAAATGCCATTTTGTGTAAGTCTCACCTATCCCCAGCTTCAATCCCCCTCCCTGAATTGAGGCTTTAGGACAAATCCACACCCCCTCCCCCATGGCAGCTTTTAACCGAACGGGTGATAGAGAGAAATGTTGCATCATGTCTCGTCTAGCTCGAAGTGAACTCCAGCTCACCATCACACTCTGGCTATGATGTTGCACACAGAGAATACGTCCTTGCACAAAGGAGCTCTCTCTGCAGCAATGAAGCTCCAAGACCTGAGCATGAAATCCTGTGAAATTCCAAAGCTGAATAGCTGAAACCACAGAAGGCTGAAAATAAAAGACAGAAGGCAGGTGCGGAAGGGATGCAGTCATCTAAAGCAGCTGGAAAAGCCCTGGGCGATGTTGTTGCAAGCTGTGGCGCTCTGGTAATGTGGTGGGATTAATCATTACTCTGGCACTGGCCAGAAATATGAAAAGTTGCTTTATGTGGGACAAAGTCTTATTTGGAATAAGCATTGATAGATGAGCTTCCAAAGGGACATCTCAAATCTGTTTAAATCCACCCCTGTTACTTGCATCACCTGCATCCCGGGCCATGCTAATTGTTTGCATGAGAAGCTTTTGACCCTCAAAACATGCTCTTGGGGAGCGGGGTGGCAGGGAGGAAATGTCCCTGCCACCAAATGTTTGGGGCAGTAATAAAGGCTGTCAGTCCACCAGCTTTAAACACAATTGCGGTAGCTGGAACTTCTGTTAGTGCAGGGGAGCTAGTCAAGAATGGGGCGAATGGGGCGGCATAAAAAATGTTTTAATAAATAATAATAAAAATAATAAGAAGAACAACACAGGGCAATGGAACCCTCTCTGTGCGTTCTGCCGTACCCCATTCTGGATGTGATCGTTTCAGCTACTTTCTCAGTGCTAGTTTCCCGTCGCACCAACAGACGTTTCTGCTAGCTCAGAAGTGGCAGCATTGCATGCTGTCCGCTGTGTGTCTCTTCAGCCCCATTTTTAACATCATCACAGTGTTGCAGAGCCGAATCTGGATCTGCTAAGTGCCACTGGCTCTCTCCTGTTCTCCAGGCATTACTCGCTGACCTTCCCCACCCCCCTGCAAATTAAACAGGATTCAGGCAGGCTCCAGCAGTGATTTTGGCAAAGAGGGCTGTCTTTACAGTTCTAGTCTATGGACTAATCTTATCTGGTGACCTTTGGATTGGAATCCTCTGCCAGAAATTTGCACACAGAACAAAATGTCCTCTTTCAAGTGTCCCAAGTCAGGTCCTACCACGTGTCCTAGAAAGTCCTAGTGGGGGAGTCAGATGCGCACATGTCTTCATTAAGAAGAGAATGTGAGAATGAGCTATGAGCAAAGCATCGTTTCTTCTTCTCTAAGCACCATCACAATTTCCGTTCCTCTGTGTGTGGAAACACAGTTGCCACCCTTTTGACAGAAGTGCACAGCAGTGCCAACACCTTGGTTGTGTTGGAACTTGTTTGCCATAATTTTAATACCGAGCAGTTGTGCATTCTTCCTTGGTTTCTTTTTTCTTTTTAATGCAAATTATGGTATCCCTTAACATAATTAGTGTGCAAAATGACTAATTGCTGGTTTTGTCCTTTCTCCATTTTTATATCTGTGTTCGGGTTTTCAGTAATTGTATCTTTCCCTTTCTAACTTTGTATTATGAACTTAAATGAAGTCTTCCATATCGGTGTAGCGGCTGCAGCTGTTTGTAGTCGCTGAGTTAACCCTCAAAACCACTGCAGAGTGGCTTGAATTCATATGGCTGCCTTTCTGGAATGACTGAACTATTTTTATTGGTTTTTAAATGGTTATTCAAGCTCCCTGTGTTGTGTGTGTGTGTGTGTGTGTGTGTGTGTGTGTGTGAGAGAGAGAGAGAGAGAGAGAGAGAGAGAGAGAGTTTTCGATCCCTGATGATTGCACTCTTCTAAGGCCCAAAACAGACATCACTTTCAATGCGCATCTAGCAGTTACATACTTTTAGTCTAAAGCAGGCACAGACTGCCCCTGCTCCCCCAAATATGGATTGAGACTCCAGCATGGGCAAAGAGGGGGTTTAAGATCCAGACTGGGGGCCTGGTTTAAAAAAGAAAAGAAAACATACATAGCTACTAAACACACATTTAAAGTCAAGTCTTTTGGCCCTGCAATCTAAGGCTGCAATCCTATATCCGTTTTCCTGGGAGTGAGCCTTATTGAACTTCTGAGCAGACATGCATAAGCTTGTGTGGCTAGTGAAGAAAATGCAGTGCTATAGAGCAGCTGAGAGATGAGGTGCCCCCACTCTGTCCATTACATAACTCTTGGTGCCCAGCTACTACTGGGGATGGGGTGGTCCTTTCTGAAATACCATCTAGTCTAAGGCTAGGGACCATGTTTGTCTGTATATGTGTATTGATTGTTAAATATATATCCAGTCTGCTTTCCTCTTGCAAGGAACCCAAGCTGGCTCACCTGGTCCTCTTCCTTGCCATTTTATTCTCACAACAACCTTGTGAGGTTGGGATAGTCTGAGAGTTAGTGTCTTGCTTCAACCCCCCCCCCCCCCCCCCCCCGTGCATGTCATAGCTGTGTGGGGATTAGAACCCAGATACCCCATGCCCCACTCCAGAACTCTGTTATACCACACTGGCTTGCCATATATTTTCTTAGGAAATGTGTTGGACTTTGGTTCTGTGGTGGCTGAGCTAACCTGGGGCTCCACTTCCGACACTCAAAAGATCCCCAGAGTGGTGCAACATGTCTCTGTGTGTGGAGGACACAATATATGAATTGCATCTCTCCAAGAGGTACTTGCAATATCTGGCTTTCCCTCCGGCATCATAATGGGCATTTTGCTTGTTGAACAACAAAAAACTGCTGGAATCAAATGCACCAAAGTAGCCTGCAATTTGACAGCTCATTTTGAAACTCAGTTTGTCACTGAGCATCGGATGCCTTTGATCTCCATCAGCTGATGTGCCTTTTGAATTGAATCCCTTGAAATGCTGATTCTATTTCTGGAGTGTTGTTTTTTTTCCCCCCCCAATGCTTAAAAATTGAAAACTCTGAATCATTAAATTGCATTTCACTTAAATTTTATATAACTGAGCTGACTTTGGGAAGATTAACTTTAATATTGCCCCCTTTGATCTCTCTTCTGGGCTTTATATTTTTATTTCTTATGTAATGTTATATATATTTTTAAGTATGCATATCCATGTAGTCATTGGCAGGTGGGAACACTTAAAAAAGGGAAAAAAATAAAAGGTAAAGCTCAATACCATTTGAGAAAGAATGTATATTTAAAAATATGACTGGCCCAATTACTGGTTTTCAATGTATTGATTGATTTATTTGACTTCTACTCAAGGTTATGCTAAAACTGCAACTGGATATAATCTTATTTTGCAAACAGAAGAATGGTTTAGTATTTTTATAGCAGACTGGCAAGATCTTTGGCAAATGAAGGACTATAGAATGAGTTATTGCTAGCAAACAGAGCTGCCTTTGCATGGGTGGAAAAGGCCTGCCGGCACTCACAGGCATGGCTCCTGCTGCAGTGCCCCTTGGCACTTTCCTTAGAGATCGCTTTGCCCACTCCATTTGCCTGGGGAGAGAGGTTGTCCCATAAAAGTTAGGAGGCAGCCGGCTATTAGCTTCAAATTGCACCGGGAGGCACTGGTTTGGGATAACCGCCACCTACTGGCTGAAGGTGGCAGGGTAAGCTTCAGACATGCAGGCCTGTTTAAATTAATTAAAATCAATTTATGCATTTTCAAAACCAAATGAGCACAGCCCCAGGGATCTCCTTGGTATATATGGCACATTTCAGGATCCTAATTCAGGGTGCTAGCAGGCATTTGTAACTGATTTTATGTAAAATTATTTCCAGTGCGGGTAGTGGTTAAGGGTGTGGGATTGGGATGCAGGTGACCTGAGTTCTAGTCCCCACTGGTCATGCAGCCAGCTGGGTGACTTTGGGCCAGTCACAGACTCTCAGGCCAACCTACCTCACAGGGTGGTTGTGAGGATAAGATTGAGAGCAGGAGGAGAATGACGTAAGCATTCTTGACTTTGCTGCAAGGAAAAGGTGAAATATAAATCAAATATTGTATTGTCAGCCACCTAGGAAGACCTCGGCAATTACAGGCAGCCTATAGATACATGCATAAACAAACAAATAATATTTCTAGCCCCCTTTAAGGGTAGAACCTCTTCAAGATAAAAGCTGCATAAAGCTTGTACAATTCAGTAGTTTAAAAAATCCATGTAAACAGCATATTTTTTTAAAAAAATCAGGTATTAATGCAAATGAACAGATAAACAGCAACCCAACCACTGCGAGAAGGCCAGCAAAAACAAGTGGGACTTCAGCATTTCCTGAAGACCAGCAAAAAAGGGGGCCTGGCAAGCCTCCAGTTCAAGTTACCTCAGGAGGCACTACTGAGAAGGTCTTCTCTCTCGTACTCACAGGCCTTACTGCCCTTGGTGGTGGACGAGCGAGACCTCAAAGTGCAGACTGATTGCTACAGGACAGGCATCAAGGTTGGCCCAGACCCATTTAAGTCTTTCAAGGCTGACAGCCCACACTTTAACTTGGGTTTGGACATGGGCCAGCAGCTAATGCAGTTGGGCAATATCAGTACTGCAGTCCCTGGACCACCTTCAAAGGCAGCCCCATGCGTGCCACATTGCAGCAGTCCAGCCCGGATGTCACCAGAGCATGAATGCCTGAGGCAAGACCTCCTTCTCCAGATGGGGTCACCACAGACCTATTGACCTAGATGGGCCACCTGAGCTTCTAGACAGTGCCCTCCAGGGGAGGACAAGAGGCTACCTGGCCACCCTACCTGGGCAGTAGGAGATTCTCCTAGGTTGGTTGGAAGGCTTGTCAGCTCATAGTCTCCTGAGCTGAGCAGTGTCCCTCTGACATCTTGTCTCATGACCAGTGTCTATTCTGAAACCTCTGCAGAAAGAGTGGGCCAGTCTCTGGCACACTGCAGACTATTTAGTGGAAGTCTCTGGAGTTTCCAGTTTGGATCCAACTCTTTACATGAGCAGAGGCTTCTCTTTTCAGCTGTGGGAGAAGGCTACTTAGAACTCAAACTGTTCTGCTATCTGCAGAGTCTCAAAAAAGGTCTGCCTTTTCAAAAGATGGTTTTGTGGTTTAGAACCAGAGGGAAGGTAGGCTCACAACACTCTGCATCAATTAAATTTCTGGATATTGGCAGTTGCCAGTACTTATAAATCGTATTAAGCAGCCTGATTCTGCCTCCTCACCCATTTCCCGATAGCTGTGTACGTCTAACAATGTTACTCCCTGAACAGAGTCATTCCTTGAATTTCTCATAAGAAAGCTCCTCCCATGTCTAAATTTATAATTACTACATTTTGATCCTTCTGCTAGCAAATAATTATTTAAATACCAAGCTTTCTAGATTTCTAATGTGTGATGCAGCCACCCTTATGCCAGGTGCTGGAAATGCAAATTGTAAAATGCATTCTGTTCCATCCTATTACTAATTTGGCAATGCCTGTTAGTTCTTTCTATCTTTGGAGCAACAACATAAATTGTGCCGTTGCTAAGACTCTAGTGAATGTTACCCATGTTGGGCTTTATGCTGAGAGAAACATTCGAGGTCCATGAAGGTGGTGTAGAAATAATCCTGGAAGCTCTTTGTGGGGGCATTCCTCTTTTTGGCACTGTTTGCTTCTCATTTTTGCAGTTTTGGTGCCATTTCTCACCTCTGGTGATTGATTCTTCTCCTTCCTGGATTAGATACGTGAATGATCCTGGCCAGTCATGAACCACAAAACGTGCATCATTCCAGCCACGCAAGAACCATGAAAAGTGACACTACGTCTAACCAGGTTAATCAAGTCTAACCACATGACATCAGTGGTGCCAAGGAATCCAATCAAGAGAAAGCGGGGGAGGGAGATATAGATATCAACCAATAGGTGAGCAGCTTTTTGCAAGCGGTGTGGAAAGGAAGTGAAATATTTCAGGGCCGTGTGAAAATTATGGACAGCTTGGCTCAGTCTTAGTGGTTGGTATTTATATAGCAGACCACATCCAAGCGTAGAGGAATGACTTGTGGACCACCGCAGTTCAGGGACTAATTTGTGCTCTGTTGACAGTGTGGCATCAATTGCCTAAAGGTTTCCCCTTGTTGAACAATCTGCTTAAAGTTAGTTGAAAATCTTCTAGGCACTGCTGCAATCATAAGGTATCCCTTGTTCGCTGGTGAAGAGGAAGGCCGTCTAATTTTTAAATCATGGGTTAATAGCACAGAGATCCTGTAGCTCTCTGCTGGAGCACAGTGAACTGCTTAATGAGAGTCTGTGTTTGTTGCTCTTTTGTCCTTCATTAGCAATTTAGTGCTTTCACTGAGACTAGTTATACCTTAATTTACTGCACAGGTTCTCAGTTGCTAGCACAGACACCTGCTTCTGCAGCAGTGGTTGGTTACCTCTGTACTTATCCTTAGCTGCAGGATGCACATGGAGTGACAACAACTGAGGGGAGGTGCTGGTGGACCAAGGAGAACCGGCTCTGATCCCTGCTTTGGTGGTGATGTTCACCAGGCAACTTAGCCGGGTTACCCTTTCTCCGCTTCAACATTTCCATCACTGTCATGGCAATCATGGTGGAGCGTTGTTCCTCGAGGCATTCAAGCGGGGGGCGGCTGCAGCTTTTCTTTCTGTGCCCGAATCTCTGTTTGTGCCCGGGTCCTTTAAAGGGCCAGATGTATTTCCCTTTAGATAATCAGTTCATTATACGCTCAGGATGGTATGACCTAAGAATTTGCTGTTGGCTACTGGAGACATCCTTGCTGAGAACATCAAAGCTGATTCCCTGGGAAAGGAGTACCTGCGGGGTGTGTGTGTGGTTATCTCTGCTGGCTGCTGGCCATATAATGATGCTGATCCCTTGACCCTGAAGGAATGTAAGCCCTTATCGAGGCCAATAAACTATAACCCAAATGGGGGATTAACAGAAGCTTCACAGTATGCAAGTCCCGGGAACAACACAGTCAGTTGAGCCTCTGCATAGACCTGAAGCTGCAGAACGTGCTCTGTGCCAGCCTGCTCTGCAGGACGTGATTTGGGGGCTCCTACGAGCAGCAGGGGCTTGGCTTTGGCCATTTCCCCCTGCATGGCACTCGGCCATAAAATCTCTTGCCTGTACGCAGCTGGATGTGTATTGCCTGCTTGCCCTCTTTAGCCACTGCCCTTTAGCAACACAGAGCTGTCTGGCAGGATTTGGGCTGCTCCGGGGCTTCTGCTGGTGGCCAGAACCAGAACACCCACCTCAGTATTTGCAGGATCTGTCCCAGCCCCTGCTGGAGCTCTTAGCCTCCCCTGAGGAGTGCCTGCCAGGAGCCCCGATGAAGAGCTATAGAGCAGCAAGCTCAGGTCTTGCCTCTTCCTGGTAGCTGCATTGCCTGTGTCAAGGCTCGCTGTCTCACCTGGGCAATGTCGGTCTTCCTGCTGGCCGTGGGGTGGGCCGGCTCCTGTGCCTTGCTTGACCCTTGTTGCATCTAGTGCCCACCATGTCTCCTGCTTCATGTTAGCCACACCTCTGCTTGGCTTCCCAGTTCTTGACCTTGGCTTGTTCCTGATCATGTCCGTATCCTGCCCTGTTATGTACTTCCAGTCCTTGCCCCTGGCCTGTTCACAGAAGAGTAGAGTTGGAAGGGGCCATGAAGGGCACTGAGTCCAGCCCCCTGCTGTTGCAGGACACCGCGTTACACCATCCCACCCAGATGGCTGTCCAGTTTCCTTTTGAATGTCTCTAGTGTGGGAGAGCCCACTATCTCCCCAGGCCGCTGGTTCCACTGTCGTATTGCTCTGACAGTGAGGAAGCTTTTCCTGATGTCCAGCCTGAATCTGGGTTGCTGCAACTTGAATTGATTATTCCATGTCCTACATTCTGGCATTAGCAAGAAGAGATCTTGACCTTCCTCTTTGTGACAGCCTTTGAGGTACTTATAGAGGGAAATCATGTCCCTGCTCTTCTCTTCTCAAGGCTGAACGTGCCCAGTTCCCTCAGTCTCTTCTCACAGGACAGTGTTTCCAAACCCTGGATCATTTTTGTTGCCCGCCACAGACCTTCTCTAATTTACATGCATCTTTCTTAAATCTTGGTGTCCAGAACTGGACACAGTATTCCAGGTGAGGTCTGACTAGTGAGGAGTATAGAGGAACTACTTCTCATGATTTGGAAGTAATACTTCTGTGAATGCATCCCAAAATAACATTTGTCTTTTGGTGGCTGCATCACATTGTTGGCTCACGTTTAGCCTATTGTCTGCAACCACTCTGAGATCTTTTTCTTTTCCAGTTCTGTTGTGCCACATATTCCCCATCTTGTATTGAAGCGTTTGGTTTCTTCTTCCTAGGTGGAGGACTTGGCACTTGTCCTTATTGACTACAACCTGGACTTGGCTATTGGACATCACCAGTGGAGTTTAGGCTGTCTTGCCTTGAATTCTCTCACCCTGATCCTGGTTCTGGCCCTGTGTAGGTTGCACACAATGATGAATGAATATTGGAGTGTTTTGTGCATGTGTAAGGTCTGTACCACATGTGTGTCTGGTATTCTAATCTTATATGCACAGCTATACAGTGCGCACACACATAACTTCAATAGTACATTACGCTGGCATTAAGTGTAATCCTGTCTGACCACAGTAGTCCCAGCACTTTTTACTTAAAAATGAATTAAAATTGCACATACATTTGGCTGGTAGAGAATAATGACAATTGTTAGATAAGATCCATTTTGTTTTAAATAACTCATGCAATGCTTGCTAAACAGAATTAAAATTCTCTGAGGAATTCTGCCTCTTGTAAGTGATTGGTTGGGTTCAGACAATACAACAAGCCATGGTGAGTTTTTTTTTTTTTTTTACCATTTTTGGTCTATCATGTCATCTGAACTTAGTCTTGGTATTTTACCATGGTAAGTTTTGACTTTAGAAAGCATGGTAAGAAGCAACGGTTTGTTTTTCTTTACCACCATGGCTTGTCATATTGTCTGAACCCAGAACCATGGTTTCCACAGCCTGATGTGCAACAACCACAGAGTCAGTTGGAAAGAGTGGCAGCTGTAGGAACCACTTTAGCCATCCACCCAATGAGGAAGAAGCAGGCAATGTAGGCAGGGAGTGATCCACCTTGGGATTGAATTTCAGATGCAATGGCTGATGGGATACATGCCAACAGTGGGAGGACTGAGTGGGGAAGATGGACACCATGATAATGTAGAAATCACTTGATTGTCTGGTAGATTGTGGTAAAAAACTGTGACCCATAGTAACCATTTAGGGTTTCTTGTCCCTGTGTGAACACAGCCATTTAGTCCTTGTAGACTAGATCCACAGAACAGTAGTGGATGGACTTCCAACATGGTGTCTCATCGCACTTGACCACTAGCCCTGATCCCAAGAACTTCCCCTAATGCTGGAACATGTACAGTGTGAGTTTGGAGAGGTGCCTCAAGAAAATGTGGGATTTGATTCTGATCAGATAAAGAGGAGGAAATCGCTCACTCCTAAGCACCACCATATCTGGAGCTCTAAGCCTGAAATGAGCACTTCTGAGTGCAGAGGAGGAAGAGGGTCTAGGGATTAGGGACCTAACCCTAGGACTGGGTATCAAGTGAAGAAGGAGCAGCAGCAGCAGCAGAGGGGTAGCATGCCCAAGAGACTTCTCAGATCTTGGGCCTGCCTTGAAGTCAAGGCTTTGTCAGCATGCCTAGCCTGAACGATGATGGATTTCGGATAGCTTGGTATTCTCCCTCTCTAATTTGCAAGCTCAGATTCAAAAACTAGTTTTCTTAGCCGCTGAAACAGCTTGACTCCTTTGCAGCCGTTGTTCGTAGCATGAACTACCGAATAGCCGGAAGCAAGACCAGCTCATGCTGTGAGGAGGCAAGGCAGCCTGAACAGAATGTAAACTGGAATAAGCTAACTCACTCTCCATCCAGAACCAGGAGAGAGAGCGTAGCTAGAGCTCCACAGCCTTGAGTACATTGGTATGTTATAATAAGGCCTCTGGTTAAGCCTCTGTCAATACAGTTCTTTCCCTGTGATAGTTTCCCACAAGAAAGTAATTTCACATGGTTATTTCCATTGGGATGGCATCCATTTATGGAGGTAGGTGCCATGGTTTATGAGGAGGATGGCTGGCAGCCATTTTGGAAAATGTGTTCCACAGAGCTATGCCAACTGGCTCTGTTTGTAAAATTCCAGATAATTTTATGTCATCTCTTCTGTGTTAGCCAAGTGGAAATGGCCATCAGTCATGTCTTTCCTATGATCTGTTACAGGGGCAGGATTAACTCCAGTTAAATGGGTCTTGGGTATCAGGGCTGGGAGCATCTCTGCCTGGCACTTTGAGGAGCTGCTGTTGATGGATGGAGTGCCCTGTAGTGACCTAGATGGACCAGTGGCTTGACACAGTGGCAGGGTTGCTTCTGGCTTGTTGCTTCTCCAGCAACTGCAGCTTGCTATGAATGCTAATCTCATAGATTTACTAGGAGTTCTGGGAATCAAAAGCATAACTCAGGCAGGGTTACCAACAGCTGTCACCAGTCTCGAATGGGTTTTGAAGTGGCACCTCCTACCCCAGTGGCAATAGTCCTCCAGTTGGTACCAGGTACCTGCCATTTTAATTTTCCCACAGTGCTCCAACAGGTCAGCATCCAGGGGCATTGTGGGAGATTGAAATACTGGCTCCTAGTTGGGGTTGCCATTGAAATTTCTCCACCATGCCCTGGAGTGCCCCTGTGTCCAGGATACTGTGGAGAAATTAAAATAGCAACTGCCAGAAAAATGTTTATAAGAGTGCTCCAGGGCAGGGGTAGTTGGAGCATCAGCAACTGCCCAGGTTTTGTTTGAAATCTTACGAAGGATTTAATGCAGCATGTTGCTCTGTTCTATTCCGTTCATATTCTTGAATCCAACAAATTCTTAAATATTCTAGATCTAGTTTCAATGTGCTTAAAATGTGTTTATACAGCAAGTGAAACAGTCTAAGAATTCATTTAAAAGTCATGTAGAGGACTAGGTTATCCAGGATATTTTCAGAGTTTTGTCACGTCAGCCTTCATGATTTGAAGCAATTATGCAATGCAATCAGCTTCTGAAAACACACGCACACGCGCGTGCGGGCAACATCCAGCTATTAATTTTCATAGAGGGAGCGCACTTTGTATTGTCGCTGTCGGTGCTCTCTGAACTGAAGTTATTTTGAATTACAATAGCACAAAAGCAGCAGTCTCTTGGGCATGTTCGTAATATTTGAAAAGACTGCAAAGCAGCAAATGCAATTATTTCCCTAGCGGTTATTTTCAAATGATTTATAAATATTTCTCTGTATTTATCAGGAATGCTTTAAAGCTGCCCCCCTCCATTTTTAGAGAGAGAAGGATGGGTGCATAGCAGAAGGGGACGGAGTCCTGCAAAATTAATTGCCGTGCTCAAAACTTCGCCTCTGTGGTGCCACTCCTTGTTACGGGACAGGGGGAACACCGCAAGCTTTCCAGTGGACCAGAAGTCTTCTTCAGGCTAGGCATGAAGTAAGGTTCAGGAAAGCACTGGCAACGTCTTGTTCCCAGCTCCTCTGTTAGGCTACAGGGCTGGAAACATCAGTGTGGCCGATGCAGGCATTGCGCAGGTGTGATGGCTTTACAATGGCCCACCTTTTTAGACGGCAAAGGGTGTTACCAGTGCTTATCCGAAATGGGCTTGTTTCCCTGCAGGTGGCAATGTGTACGGCTACAAAACATGGCAAGCGCCAAGAGGTGGCCCATCTTTCGTAGTTTACAATCTGCTCAGAGAGATCTGCCTGGTTTTGAGGAGGTGGTGGAGGGGTAAACAGGAGGCTGAGGAGTGGGCAGCTTCAAGGTTGCTAGTGAAGATTGTCAGGCGGAATGTGAGAATCGGCCCACCTTGGAAAAGAAGGGAGGCATTTCAGAACTGGTGGGGGAGCAGACTGGGCTGCATTTCCTTGGTCTGGTCAGGAGATGACAGGCAAAGTGGGTGGATCAGTGAAGGAGCATCTGGCGCCCACCATCTTAGCTGCAAGCAGCAAGAGCCACCCTGAGGGTGGAACTGGAGACCTTTCTGAGAGGTAGAGAAGGAGGGGATCTTGCAGTTTGGATCCCACTCTTCACGTGGGCAGATGCTTCTCCCAGAGGGAATGCTTCTGTGATTTATACCCTTCTGTAACCTGTTAAGCATGCTTCTGAAAGTTCATTTGAGTCTGCTGGAGAAGGAAAGAGAGAGGGAGAGCTGTTTGCAAGAGCCCTTCCTCTTGCACCGACATTAGCTGTTTACCCACACGCTCTGTTGCTTGTATGCAGACAATGAACATGGCGGAACACTTTCTAAGTTGTTCTTCTGAGCATGTGCAGGTTGCAGGAGTGGAGCCGATGGATAGTGGGTTTGTGCAGATAGAAACAGCAGGACTGCAGTCCTCAGTAACTGGAGTCGCGGTGGCAATTCGACTAAGGGAACCCTGCTTGCCCCCAGTTCCTTCACACACCCCTTTGTGTAAAGGAGTATTCACTATGCATTCCTGTGTGTGCTTGTGTAACACTGTTGTCATGAGCTGAACATCTGTCCATGTTCACCCTTGACGCAGGGTGTCCTGGGGGGTGGTCTTTGGTGGCACTGCAATCCCGCCCTCCCCACCCCCCAACTAGGATTTTTGTAGTAGATCAAGTCCTCCATCTGTATTCATCTAACATAATGACAGGCATTTTTCGTGCATATAGTCCTGGCTTTCCGTGTCCAATGTGACTTGAACGGATATATAAGAGCACAGCATATGCCAGCATCAAACATGTTTTAAATTCTCTCTCTTAGGGATGTTTTGCTCAACTGCATTTATTTGAGTTTTGTATCTGCTGTCCTAAAAAGCTTCTGAAGCATCAGACTCTTCTTGTCTGTTTTTGCACTGCTGGATTTCACTGTTTGTTTGTTTGTATGTTTTGGCTTCTAATGCACATATTTACTGGCATGCAACAATACTTCTGCCCCGCAAATCCTCTCCTACCAGAAAATGTTTGGGAAAACAAGGAGAAGAAATTAATCTAAATACAGGAAATATATTTCAAGGAGTGAAAAATGAGATTTTTAAAAAAGTATTATTCTTGTTTTATTCATGACTCATTGTGCAAAGCCATTTTTAAATCTGGTGCAGATTCTCATCAAGGATTCTTGCTCAACTAAGTTATGTTTTGTTGTATTCCACTCTTGTGCCTTTGGTTAACCCTAAGCTTTGATTATTTACTTGTGGAAGAAATGACATCTTCTTGCAAGAGCCAAAGGCAGGCATCCATGGTAACAGCAGTGCCAAGTGATCATATGGTGGGCTTTCCTAAGACTGAAACCTAGGTCCTATTTTTAAACCAACCTGTCCTGCAAGCAAGCAGAGTGGATCTGCTGCAGGAAATGAAGGCATGAGCAGCATCAAATTCTGTGCAGGGAAACAATGGAGACTGATTGCGCTCTGCATCATTATTAGAAGAGTGGTCCAGTTAACCGGGGAGTCTTCAGAGCATTTCACGTGTTAAGCCTGGGAAACTTGGCTTTGCTCCTGAGGGCCCCTCGTGAGGTCGCATCAGGGCTGGTACTACCATAAGACAATCTGATGTGATGGGCTCAGGCAACAGATGCCAGAAGGTGTCAATGGCAGTCTGCAAATTGTTTCTCCTGAGCATTCCCCACCCTGGGAGAACAGAGCTGTGTGTACCATGTCCTAAAGCAGCTTGCTCCCTCCAGGTTCTTCGTGCACTGGAGGATGTGATCTCCGACTTGCCAGCCTTGCAGAAAGGTTCAGTTGCCAGTCCAGCTGGCTTCTGTCTGTGGAAGGGCACCATCTTGCCTTTGGCCTCCACCAAGAATGTGCCTTGGGCTGCCCCTTGGTCATAGTCACAGTGTAGGAGCTTCTCATTTCTGCTTCATGCCCATCGTGTCTCAAGCTGTGGGGCACTTGCGTCAAGCCAAATCGGACAGCTGGGAAATTGGAGCCAAGCGTGCAACAAAGCATACAAGAGCTTTGAAGACCTTCGTGTTGGTCTTGTCCAGGAGGGCCCAGTGGCCAGGCTGGGTGGGCAGGTCGTCCTGGGAGCCTCTCCCTGGCGAGAAAATCTTCCAAGCTGTGGTACTGACAGCTCTCCACAAAGGGTGGCCGCTCGGAAGAACTCAAGGCTCCCCGTAGTGGCCTTGGAAGCTCCAGACAAGAGAAGGGAAACCTGCACTTTGGTCTGTCATCCCTTTCCTAGAGGAAAGGCATCGACATGGGAAGAGTCCATAGGGTGGCCATGTGCCCTGCTTTACAGAGAACAGTCCTCTGTTCGAAAGGCTGTTAGAGGATGGTCCTCAGCTTGAAGGCAGCATCTACTTGATGGGCTTTTGGCCCGAGTCTGGTTGAAAGATGATTGGAAAGTACGGCAAGGGCTCTGATGTTCCCCTTCAGCAGGTAGCCCCTGGAGCACAGAAGTAGCAGACAGGCATCAGGCTGCCTGGCCACTGTGCTTGCATTGCGTTTCTCTTAAAACCATTGCAACCATTTCTGCACTTGCATCTATACTTCTGCGTATGCAAAATGAGCATCCTCCTTTGACCTCCTTTCCTTTTCCTGATGCATGGTGAGTTACTCTTAATAACGATAATGTGGACTCAGCTATGACCCAGCTGGGGAAGATGGGAATTGTAGGCCAAGGTATCCTGAGGGCATCAGGCTGGTGCACACCAGTGTCTGAGGACGTGGCCCCACTCCACCCGTAGTGCTCCGAAAAGCCTTGCCCCGCTGCTGCCCATTTGTTGCTAATGCTTAGGACGCTAAAAGCGTAATCCTATGCAAGTCAAAGTGGAGAAAGGACCTACAACTCCCAGCGCATCCCCAGTCTGTTATATTGGCTTGTGCATGCTGGGAGTCGTAGGCTTTTCTTTCTGTCTCAACTTGCGCAGGATGGTGTCCTTTGTCACTTGTTGCTGTTTATAGGGGGGATTCATGCCTTAGAGGGGACTGACAGTATTACCTTTGCTACTATTTGTGGTGTTTATATACCAGTAGGTATAATAAAACCCCTAAACAGTTTACATATAAATATTAAACTCTCATTTAAAATACAGTTTTAAAAACAATAATAATTATGATGATGACGGGCAAAAGGGAGTCAAATGGAGCAGCAGGATTAACTTTGTTAAGAATGCTCTTTCCTTTCCATCGAAAGAGAAAAATATCCAAAGCATGCAGAGAGTTCTTTTTAAAACTTTATTGCAATGAAGGGAACAGAAAAAATGGTTTCCTTCCCATTTTCCTGTTCACCTGAGCACATGTTCCCACACCCCTTTTGAACCCTGCTCCCGGCCGCTTCCCCCTCCTCCTTTCCCCTCATTGGCTGGGGTACCGGGAGTTTACAATCTTTCCGCCCGCCTACTCCGTGCTGCTCCAATACCGGCCCTTCTTCCCAATCTAGCCCTGCCCCCGGTGGGCTACAATAGGCTCATTTTGTTCGGCCAAGCTTGTCAATAAACAATCAGGAAGTCGTTGAGTCAGTATTTGGCCATCCTGCCTTTAATCACACCTTGTGCTATCTGATCTTAGCCCCTCCTCTCCTTTGGGCTACGTAATTTTCTTTGTTACCTTTTAAATCTTTCTACTCCCTTGTTACAAATCATCCTTCCAACATCTATTAACTTCATTCCCGCAGGGCAAGCCTGGGAGAGCAAGTATGTTCGAGGAGGCATTTGGAAGACGTCACATTTCCTGCCTTCTGAATGATGCAAGGGAGAGTCTTCCAAAGGGTCCGTGCAGCTGCTGCGATGCTGAGGCGTCCCGTGGACACATTCCATCCAGTTCAGAAGGACCGGATGCTCTGGAAGGTGGGCTGGGTGAATGTCAAGGCAAACGGGAAAAGCCTCCGCAGTCCGCAGGCGTAGGGTCCTTGCTCCTGGCTATGGTGGCGGGAAGCGCTTGATCCGACGCACTTCAGTGGGAGAGACAGGGCCAGCCTGTGAGGCTTCATAAGCCCCCTTAACACAGGGGTCGCCTCTTTATACCCCTCTTTATGGAACTGTCTAGTGTGTTGCTTTTTATAGGGAAATATTATGGATATGATTTTGGGGGGTTTGAGGTCACAAAAGTCACAATGCAGAAATAAGAACCCCTGTCCCGCAAAAAGCACTAGTCCCCCAAAATCACACCCGTAGTATCTCCCTATAAAAATCAGGCTTACAATTTGGAAACAACGCCAAAGGAACAATGGCTAGGATAGGAAGAGGGGAAAAAGGGAGGTCTTTCAACAGGGCTGGTGGAATGGCCCTGTTTCTTATCTCTCTCTGATTCAGCCTGCTGGAATAGCTCCTGTGGACAGGTGACGGGTGAAAGCCACTTCCCAGCACTGTGTTTTAGCTGTATTTTTTAAAAGTGCAAAGCGCATCTGACAAGGAGATAAATCCATCTAGGACAGATTGGCTCTCTGCTGGTGACAGACTTGGTAAGGAAACTTGATGTTCTGCACTGTTGCTCCAAAATGCAAATGTTTGTGTAACCAAAAAAAAGAAAAAGGTAAGCAAGCTAATACGTGGCTCAACAGTACTGCAAAAGAGAAAGACCTGGGAGCAGCCGTGGACAATAGGCTAAATATGAGCGAACAATGCGATGTACCCTCAAAAAGGGCAAATGTTATTTTGGGATGCCTTCATAGGAGTATTGCTTCCAAATCACGGAAAGTAGTAGTTCCCCTATACTCCTCACTAGTCAGACCTCATCTAGAATATTGTATCCAGTACTAGGCACCAAAATTTAAGAAAGATGCAAAAACCAAGCCAAGCCAAAAGGACAGCAAGGATTTGGAAACGCTGCCCTATGAGGGGCGACTGAGAGAACAAGGCATGTTCAGCCTTGAGAAGACTGAAGGGAGATCATTTTATAAGTACCTGAAAGGCTGTCACAAAGAGGAAGGTCAAGATCTCTTCTCCCACATACCAGAGTGTAGGACACAGAATAATCAGCTCAAGTTGCAACAAACCAGACATATTGTATAATTGCTATCAAGGGCACCACAAGTTTTAGCAAACTTAAAAAGAACCTTGTAGATAAGTCAGAATTTGGGGAGTTTCTGCTTTCTTAAATCAACATTTGAGAACAATTCATTCCCTTGCAGCACAGTGGAAGATCCTCCCTTTGGCTTCTGTCAGGCTTGCAGTAATGGGGGATCTCTTCAGGTACGGGTTGGGTTTCGGTAGCGGAATGTCTGGTAAAACTGATCGTGCTGGAGAAGTGGCTCCTTTTTACAGGATGCAGCATTTTGGAGGAAATACTCTGTGGGAGCAATTAAAACCATGCCTGTTTATTGTGCTCTTTACTGTGGGACTTTGGTGGTCTCAACACGGGGTTGGAAGGGTGGCAAAGAGTTGTTGCTGTGTCAGTGAGTTTGGTGTTATATTTATCGCCGTATATGCATGTGCTCGCAATTGCTCTGGGAGGCACCAGGCCCCTAGTGGGTGGAAAATGAGTGGCTTCATCAGGGTACAAGTAAACCTGGTGGACTTGTTGGGCCCCACCCACCTGGCAGGATTGGTGTGGCAGGAGGCTATCAGTTGTGTATTGGGGTCAGCACAATAGGAGGCTTATCAGTTGCTCCAGGCATATACAGAGCGTTACTTCAGAAAATGGGCAAGGTTTATCAAAGGCGTAAAAGCTTAAAAGGATAGGCTAGCTGCAAGCCGCTCCGCTTTTGTATCAAAATATGGACTAACCGCAAAACCGTCTCGCCTGTGTATCATGCCAGCTCGCTTGGGTAGGCTGTCAAAAACAATTCTCCCTTTGTTTGTAACAAGGTATAAATACTCCATTGTCCCTCTAAAGGGGGCGGCACCCATCCCGTCCTTGTGGGAGAGTGTCCTCCCTATAGGAAATAAAAAACCTTCTCTTAAAAATACCAACTGGTCTCTAATCTCATCTGTAAAACCGTGGGACATAACAGACTGATACGTCACCATCTTTGCTGCTGTGAATTTCCAAGTTGCTCTCCCCACTTTCCTTACATTAAGAAGTGCTGAAATGTTGCACCAGGTCAGTGCTGGTGCTTGGGACTGAGTCATTTCTACTCATAGCTCCTTTCCTCTTTGATCAAGCCATTTGGTCTTACCAGCACAGTTTGTTTATGTGATTCTGTATGTTTTAGCATGTTTTATTTTATCCTTCAGCCAAGAATGCGGCTTGAGGGGCTTACACAGATAAGATATAAGATAGCCCCTGTCTGCAGCCTACAATCTAAATGACATGACACAAAAGGAAACGGGGTTGGGAGGGAGGAGGGAAAAAAGAGAGAAGCCAATCCAGGCATTATATTCTTTGTTGCAAAGTGCAGCATGGAGCACACAGTGGAAGGGCAGCTGCTGCTGCTGTTTTTTGCTGTGAGGCCTGCAGAAGCCAAGAAGGGGGGCTGACCGCTGCTTCCCTTCCCTCCGGTGGCGTCCGACACGGATCAGTTTCCTCAAGGTTGGATCAGTATTGTTGTAAGCTTGGGAGATATGGACAGGAAGGGAAGGGTTAATGAAGAAGAATGGCAACAAATGTCTCTTCAGGGCCAGCAGGCCACACTGGAGACACATCCATTTTTGGTGACAGTGGATCCTCTTTAGAGAGGGCAATCCTCTGTTTGAAAGGATGTTGTCTTGTCCATTCTGGTTTCCAAATGAAGCTCTGTGATATGGTTGCCCAGCCACTGGGAATCTGCACAGCAGGCCAGAGAGGCAGTCCCACTGGTCACTGCCTCGTGTGTTAGGGCAAGATGCACTGTCTTTTAGTTTGAATAATTATTATTCCCCTCCCCGCCCTGCTTTTACAGCCCCATCCGTCACTGGAATGTGAGCCCCAATGGATTCCTCAAAATGGAGGATGAGAGAAGACCTACATTCCCACAGAGCAATTCCTTTTCCCTTCGTGCCTTCCAGACTGCCTTGTAACCCTCCTGGCAGCGGTGCAGAAAGGATTGCTATAATTTCAGTGGAAAGACAATAACTTCCACCCAAGCAAACTGGGGCCTGCAACTCTTGCTCGTTACTGAGGGGCCACTCCAAAGCCTCTGCACTCCCTCCTTTGGGTTTGTTTGGTTCTTTACCCTTAAATCTGTTTTCTGAAGGTGCTCCAAAAGGCCCTAGTGAGTTGGGTAGTTCTTTGGGAATTCAGGAGACTGAAAACAAAGCAAGGGTGTGATTGCAGCTTGCACTGTGTTAACCTGGAGAGTTTCGTGCATGGGTATTCCCCCATGGCAGCTGTGTGAAATAGGATTGGAGGCAGGAGACTTTGGCAAATATTCTCCTGGGACCCCACTACAAATTGACAGCTCTTCCTTGATGCATTTGCTTCCACTCTTGAGGGGGGCACCCTGCAGGCAATCGGTGTTTGGCCATCTTTTTCTGGTCTCTAGAATTCTGAGCTTAGCTGCCCCATACTCGTATCTACAGGATGCAGTGTGATTCTTATGTCCATAGCATCATATTGTTCAGAATACATTTTAATGTGTGCCTGATTTTATGTTCTCTGAATAAAGCTTCTCCTTGCTTTATAATATTCATGGGTTTTGCCTTGAGGGGATTCAGGAGCATCTGGCCTAAATCCACATAAGCCTCAAACTACTCAGTTTTATATTACTTAGGCCTAATTCATATATTGCCAATGCAGCTCACTGACTGTTGAAAATCAAAAGAAAACCATTTCTCTTTGTCTGGCTTCCACGTTGCCAGAGGGACACGGTCAAGTGCAGGGGCTTCCAGGCAGTCTCAGATGTTCCTGTTGCATTAATAAAGGGCCGTCATCTGTCTGGACTCCCAGAAGGTTACTGGAAAGCTGATGACACTGCCTCTTTTTACATACATGCTATGATAGGGGTTCAAGAGTGACCATCCCTCATTTTTTGATGACCCATCTCTAGATGGTCCAGACTACAATTTCTATCACCCCCAGCCAGCCATTGGAAATTGTAGTGCAGTAGAGCACTGGGCACCACAATTGAACGAAGATGTAGACAATCTGGAAAGGGTTCAGAAGGGGGCTGCATGGATTATCTGAGGACTGGAAACAAAGCCCAAGAGAGAAGATTGAGAGAACTGGGCATGTTCAGCCTTTAGAAAAGAAGACTGAAGAGAGTCTGATAGCACTCCAAAAGTACCTGAAAGGCTGTCACGAAGAGGAAGGACAAGTTCTCTTCTCGCTCATCCCCAAATTTTCTTGCCAAGCTTTTTGTTAGATTCCATTAAAGCCCTATCTTGCATGGATTACCTTTTTTTTTTTTTAAAGACAGCCTACACCTTTTAGAACTTAACATTTCCGAACACAAGTCCAGGAGGAACTCTGAGCCTATGAAGGGTTTGAGGACTACAACAGCAGAAGAACAGAAACCAAACCATGTTTGCTGCAGCAAGCTTGCTTTTCTTTTCTTTTATAACTTTTCTAACTTATATCGTTTATATTTTTATTTATTTTATATTATTAATTTTAATTTTATATTGTTATTTTTGTATTGTATTTTATTGTGTTGTAAGCCGCCCCGAGACTTCGGCAAGGGGCGGCATAGAAATGTTCTAATAATAATAATAATAATAATAATAATAATAATAATAATGATGACATAGGTTTTTGCTGTATCTTTCTTCCTTTGATGACTTATTCAGAACTGCACAAAATTCCCATCTGAATTGCACAAACCTATTTTGGACCTACACATTTTATGTAGTACTCTGCACCAAGAAGAGAGACCGTTTTGCAACCTTTTGCCACAGGCCTTGCCTACGATTCCAAACAGTCTGTTTTAAAAATGGCATCTGGGAAAGGATTTAGAATAGAGAGGGGGATGGCTGACAATAGGATGGATGTACCTGTCTCTCTTGCTCCCCCAACACATTCAACTGCTTTAAATCCCAAGGCCTTTCCAGCCTGTGCATGAAGACATGTTGGCAAGCTCTTATTAAAAAGAAAATGTAAATCAAACCAATTCTCATCCATCTGCCCTGGCCCAGTTCAGTTTGTGCTTCTGCTGCTGGCATGGAGATAACCATCTTCTACTGGCTTTCCGTGGACCTGTTAAAGAGGTGCCTACCCTAATTTGGCATCACAGACATGGTTGACTGGTGGAGCAGCAGGAGGGGAAGGAAAAAGAAGAAATTTACATGGATGGATGCATCCATCACTTTACTTTCTGCTACATTCTATTTTTTATTTTTATTTTGTTCAGATTATGATGAAATGTAAAAATCTGGATATCATTCAAAGTGTTCATCTGTTTTTGTTTATAATCCTTACAGCAACCTTATAAGGCCAGTCCATATTGTTATGGATCACAAGAATTAGGTTGTTCTCAAGTGTCTGGCTTGTTTTTTCCTCCCCATTACTTTAAAACACGTTGGCCCTAAAAAGCAAATTCTCTTGTGGCATTGCTGGAATAACCTGTGATTTAACAGCATAATAAGCCTCACAGAAATGAATTGGCTGCTCTGGTTGTTCTTGTCTAGCTGGAAGTTTGATTTATAGGGAATATTTTTAATGATTGTCTTCCATTATTTCATGCTGGTGCAATATGAGCAGATGGGCTGAGAACGTTGCACATAGCTAGGTACAACTAATGGGATGTGACAAGATGTAAATGCAATCCATCCGGATAAAAACTGAGCTCACTTTACGGAGATCCATAAAAGTAGCATGCAAGAGGATTTTACATACATAGTCAGTGAAAGAAGAGCTAAGCTGGCAAATTGGTGCTTTCTCTGTATCACCAAATACAGGTGTCATTTCAAGGGCTGGAAACAGCAAATCGGGAGAGGAAGTTAGTAGAACTTACTCAAGCGGTGTCACTGTAACTTTGGAAGCAAGTGGTGTTTGCCGAAGTTTTTCTTCCCCAGCTCAGCCTTTTTCATTTATGGTGTTGGCAGAAATGAAGAGGATGAAGCGAGATTGCTCATCTCTGGGAAGGAAAGGAGCCCTACCTGCTGGTGTGACTGTTAATTATGCAGGACATTTGTGTGTTTATTTTTTCAAGGATTCCAAGGGAAGGAGGGTGGCAGATTCAAGATGAAAAGAACACCAAACAGCAGGGCTTTTGGAAAGAAAACAATGGAAAGCACATTGTGGGAAGTGAGAATCCTTTGCTGGAACATACGTATTTTTCTTGTGTGCATGTAATGACAACCCAAACCATGAGTTGAGTATATGTTGCTGAATCCTGGATTGTCATTACAGTGGAACCAGAACTATAAATTGTTAACCGTGAGGCTTCCTGGAAGAGAACCCATGGTTTTGTGTTCGCTTGGTTGTTGAGCAGAGAACCATGGCTTGCCAATAGGTTGATTGCGCTCTGCCACAAAAGGAAAGCAGTAGTAGCTCCTTCACCAGGTGGAGCTGGGCAGACCACCAATATAGCTCGTCCCCTCCTGGTTCTCGCAAGCAGCAAGCAACTGGACTGCAGGATTCAGGCCACTGGGCCAGGTAGCCAAAAGCCTTTCTTCCTGAAGGCAGAGAATCCTTCTTTTGCCTTGCGGGGCACAACGTTGCCTTCAATAAAAGTAGGGAGTCTTTAATGTTTCCTTTGTCCGCCATGTTTGCTTGAGCAGCTGGTCTGTGGACCGAAGGGCTGTGCCACTCAAGAGGAAAAAGGGTGTGGGGGCAAGCTGGAAATCACCCTGGGGAATTTGAGAAACCACTGTGGGCACAAGATGCCTGATCAGAGGATTGGCTCTGTGGTATCTACCACTCATGTCTATGGGTCTTGTGCTCTATCTTGCTCAGCAAAACCTTTTGCTTTATGTCTATTAGCCCCTGCCGTGGAATAAGGGATTGTCCAATTCTGTTAATAGGTGGTGGTGCAGTTCAGTTAATGTTTCTTTTAAACATGTTTTGGCAATGTGCAGTAGATGCTTCCTTCTGGGAGGAGGTTATTATATGGATACCTTTTGTACTGGAAGAGTCTTTTAATATCCATTGATGTACATATGCACTTTATTTACCTGCTTCATGAAAATTAGCAGTGCAAATGGATTGTTTGTGCTCTTTCAAAAGCAAAGGCTGATATTGCAACTTTCAAAGGATAAACACTCATTTCTTGTAATGCAATGAATTGAGGACCTTACGATGCTTTCAGTATTTGGACAGGTGGCATATAGAAATTGATATTCATATGGATATTTGGTCCACTTTTCATGAAGCCTATGTATAATTCTAAACACCGAAGTGCACAGAACACTGTTACCTGCCCACCGAAGTGGTACCTTTTTATTTACTTGCATTTGCATGCTTTCGAACTGCAAGTTTGACAGGGGCTGGGACAGAGCACAGAATGCTGTTACCTGCCCACCAAAGTGGTACCTTTTTATTTACTTGCATTTGCACGCTTTCGAACTGCAAGGTTGGCAGGAGCTGGGACGGAGCAACGGGAACTTACCCTGTTGTGCAGATTCAAACTGGCAACCTTTCAATCAACCAGCCCAGCAGCACAGCAGTTTAAACCACTGCGCCACCTGCAGTCAGAGTCAGGCATGACTGGACTTAATGTGGAGGGGAAACCTTTACCTTTATGTATAATTCTAGAAAGTTGTATGCATTTCATTGCTATGGATATACACAAATCCATGGATGTGTATTTTAAACAACTGGAGAAATTTTTTTAAAAGTCTTGTGGTTGATCACGTTGGGGATGCTTTCATGGGTGCCATTGGAGATGCCTGCAGACACCATGATGGGAACCCTTGGCGTGGCTTTTACATGGTTGGCTAGCAAGAAAAAAAGATGGCCCACTTAATAGTCCACTGTCAACAATTTGTGTGACACGTTGTAGGTAAAACTTAGCATGCCCATGCTGCATGTCATACCTGATCTGGACTAATGGATGGGACTTTGGAAATCTCTCGGTTTGTTCTGCCCAAGGATGTGGACAAGCTCTTTGGAGCAGTGAGGTCTGCTGCTTTGGTGCTGGTTAATAAATGCAGCCCGGGGAAGGGGACTGGCTGAATGGGTAAATGTCTCTTTGTGACACGGTATAATTCTATCTTGTCTAGAACAGTGGGTGAGACCTTTGTGGAAAAAACCTTCCCTGAACCCCCCAGCGTTGGATCATCTCTAACTGGCCTCTATTCTTCCATTCTCAGGCAAGGTGGTGGAGCATATGCTGGATGTCTACATTCATTTAAATCTGGCTTTGGGCCTAGTTATGGGGTACAGGCTGCTTTAGTCCCCTTGGTGGATGATCTACTGGCCAGGGGGAGTGTGTGCCTTAAGGTTCTGCTGGCCCCCTCAGTGGCTTTTGCTACTGTAGATTATTTATTTTTCGATTTATATCCTGCCTTTTTCCTACAAAGGGCTCAAGGCAGCTTACATCATTCTCCTCCTCCATCTTATCCCCACAACAACAACCCTGTGGGGTAGGTTGGGCTGAGAGTCTGTGACTGGCCCAAAGTCACCCAGTTGGCTCCATGGCTGAGCGGGGACTAGAACCCAGATCCTCTGAGTCCCAGTCCCATTCTCTTAACCACTACACCACTCTGGCTCATTATGGTATCCTTCTAGAGGGGACCAGGAAGTGTTCTGGTCCTTCTCAGATGGTGATGCTGTGGGATTCCTGCTCAATGCCATTTCCTCTGGCCTGCGGTGTGTCCCTCAGGATTCTATCTAATCCCCCATGTAATTTTACCTGTACATGAAACTGCTGGGAGAGATTACGCAAAGTTGGGGGGATTCGATGCCACCAGTATACTTTCCTCTCCTTTCCATCCAATTCTAATTCTAAATAGATGTCAGCAATGGATTGGATGAAGGCAAGCAAATTGAAGCTTCATCCAGACAAAAGAGAGATGATGTTCCTGGCTAGTCCAAAGCAGGGTTGCGACAAGCTGTCTCGGAATCCCTCCCTCCAAGCATTTGCAGGCCTCTTCTTGTGTCTTCCAAAGAAAGCTGAGCTGAGAGGAAGCCCATGGATGCTCACGGACCCCCAGCTGTGCAGCTGTTTTTGCACCAGACTCTGGCTCCTGCTAGGGCAGGAGGAGGGCTCTGCTGGGGGCCATGCTGGGCTGAGCCCCTTGGGACCAGCCATCTTCTGCATCAGCTGCAGCTTCCAAAAGGCAGGCTGCACTTGCAGCTGTGGCCTTTCCTAGAGAAGTCTGATCTGGTGAGTAACTCCACCTTGTAAGAGAGATATGAGAGAGCCCATGTGGGGTTGTGGTTAAGAGTGTGGGTCTGCAACTCAGGAGACTCGGGTCCTAGTCCCCGTTCAGCCAACTGGGTGGCTTTGGGCCAGTCAGAGATTCTCACCCCAGCCTACCTCACAGGGTTGTTTTGTGGGGATAAGATGGAGAGCAGATGGAGTGGAATGATTTGCAAGATAAAAGGTGGGATATAAATCGAATCAATCAATCAATCAATCTTAAATCATATTCTGTTCGACCACTGTAATGCCCTCTATATAGGGTTGCCTTTGAAAATGGTTTATTTCTTTATTTGGAATTTTTGTATGCCGTCCCATTCGCATAAGCCTCAGGACGGCTTCCAACATCATAAACAATCATACAGAAAGTACATATAAAATCTGGATTCATCCTGGCTAAACATTTAAAACCAATAAATAATATTAACAATTATTAAAATATCATTTAAATAGAAAGGTCTTGGCCTGGTGCCGAAAAACAAATAACGATAGCGCCAGGCGGACCTCTCTGGGGAGCGCCCAGAAGTTCAGAAACTTCAGCTGATCCTAGAACACGACCGACTAGGGCTGTGACTGGAAGCATGTGTCCCCCTTGTTACACCACATCTTGTCTCCTGGTCTGTTTCCAGGCAGAATTCATAGTGGCGGCCATGCCCTAGGAAGGCCCATATGGCCTGGGACAGACTACTTCAAGGACCATCTTCTCCTGTACTGATCTGCTTGCTCCCTACACTTTTTGGAAGAGGCCTTTGTTTGGAGACCATCACCTTCAAGGGGTGTTTGGTGGCCACCTGAGAGAAGGTCTTCTGGTCACTCCCAGGTTGTGGGACCGCTTCCCAAGGGAGACTAGTGCGGCTTGGTCTCTGGCTTCCTTCCAGCTGCAAGCAGAGGCTGCTTCCCTTGAGAAGAACTTTGACACCTGAGTGGTTCTGCTGGGCTGGCTTTTGTTTTTATTCTGCATTGTTGTATTGTAATGCGTTTGCTTTATTATTCTTTCGATCAAGTTTCATTTATTATGGCACATGGCCTCGAGTTCCATTTTTCTTGGTAGAAAATTGGGATACAAACCAAATAAATGAATGTCTGTTGATGTTATAAATAAGGATACGCAGAGCGTGTTTCCATCTACAGTGAGGTTTTAAGAAAACCGAGAGCTCATACTTCCCAGGTGTGTATTTGAGGTTAATATGCAGTTGACTTCTCATTATAATATAAATCTAGATAGAAGACTCCTCATCTCAAAGTGCAATAATTTTGTCCCTTTTGGAAGCTCTTCTAATTTTGCTTGGTTGCAGTTGACAGAATCTTTAAATAGCTTCAAGAAGGCCTTTTTTCATGGGGACCAGACAAGAGCAGTGCTGGTACTGTGGCATTATGTGACATTCAGACACAAATATTTCACGTAACATGCCTCAATCAGGCTGTTATGTTCCAAATTGTTATGTTGGAAAAATGACATCGACAGCTTCTCATGGTCTGTCAGGAGAATGATTTCTCTGTTCTAGAGTGATTTCCTCATCTTTGAGAAATTGGTACACATTGTGTCGAGTGTACCTGTGGAGATGCAGGGCAACATATTGGAGAAGAGGAAGAGAAGGAATGGGCATGTTTAATCAGCATGTGCAGTACTAAAGCAACTACTGGTGCTCATTTTACTTTTCACATTGTTATCAGTCATTTTTAACCTCAGCTGATGTAATACAATGTTGTCTTGACCTGCACATTTCTTTTTGGAATAGCATCTTTTTTCCCGGAACTGCACATTCTGTGTAAGGTTGCACAGTTGAAGGCAACAGTTTGAAGGATAAGCACACAAAAGAAAAGCTTGGATTGTTATTTTCAAAAGATTAAGAGCCATCATGAAAGTATAGGGACATGCAGGAGAAGTCTTATCTATGTTGGTTACCTAGCAGACCTGAAATAAATTTGCTGGCTAAATATTGTGCTCAAAGTTTTCTTCTGCAAATCTGATATTTACTAGATTTATTTTGTATGCTTACTGGCTATTTGATATCTAACTATTATGCTGCTGTTTGACAGTACTTAATAGTACTGTTTCCAACCACCAGTCTTTGGACTGGCACTGGTCTGCGGGAAGTTTCATGCTGGTCCATGGGGGAACCACATCCTGCTTTCTGTGGACTGGTGCAGGGGCTGCCTGTGCTCCCCCACCTCTTCCTCAGTTGGCATTGCATTTGTGGTGGGGGGGGGGAGGTTGCTGGTGCCACAGAGGAGGGTGCCAGGGAGGGGAGAGCCAAGCTGCACCAATTTCAGTATTTTATTCTTTTGTTGGCATTTTTTGTTGCTTGGTTTCTGGTTGTTTTGGAGAATTTTCATGTTTAATAATAATGCTTGGAAACTAATACACAGAATACTGTATTATGTGTATGCTGCTTTTTGTTTCTGCCTCAGCAGTCCCCAAGGCAGTTTTCCTGTTTTCGCTGGTCTCCAGCTGTGGAAAGGTTGAAAACCACTGTAACAGGTGACATGTGCTATGATTATGGATTAAGAGGAGGATGACATGCAATGCCACTGAGCCTTTGTACTTCCAATTTTGACAGAGCTGAATCAAAATGGTGCAACATGTCTCAAAATGCAAAATGTAGATGTTCAGAAAGTTAAAATTTCAATACTGTTATTTAAGGAATCATATTTAACACTAGAATAGAAATTGGCCTGCTTCATTTGATTGAATGGTTTGGGATTCAGTCCTACACAAGTTTCGACTGAAAAAAGGCTTGTAATTCCCAGCATGCCTTTGCCAGCCATGTTGGCCAAGGCATGCTTGGAATTTTAGCCCCCCCCCCCTTTTCTTTTGATCTAAACTTGCATAGGATTGTGACTTTACTACATTTTGATGCATGTCAGATGCTATAGCCAGACCTTGGATCCAGACATTTTTTCCTGCCAGCAGGAATGTTTCCCTGAGGGTCGTTCCACTCAGAAGATGGTATTGCTGGCCAAGAGGAGGAGGCAATGCCTCCAATCTCCCCTTGCAACCTTTAAAAATCTGTTATGGAGGGCTGTGGCATTGCCCAGAACACTGTGCAAGGTAGAGCTGGATTGCAGGGGGAGGGAGAGTTGGCAAATCCTCCACCCCCTTTTGCCAGTAGTAACTGCCCCTGAACAAAAATCTTCCATGGATGGAACTGCTTTGACATGCCAGGTTAAACCATGGGGAAACCAGCTGCACTAGTAAGTGCTGTTGATGCTGCGCAAGCACCGGGTTACACTAATGCACCATGGACACCACTAACTTATTCTCACCATCAATCCTTCCCTTCGGGTGTTGCATATTGCACTATTGAATATTAATAGATACTTCGTGGCAGCTTGCAGATATTTTCAAATAGGAAGTGCTGCTTATATATTAGTTGTCACATATCATTAAATGTTGATTCCTCCTGCAATGTCAAAAGTTGATGCTGAATAACATTGAACCACCACTCGCCACCCTACCAGATAAGAGTCCTATAATACAGTCAAAATTCACAGAGAAGAATTTTGAAGGGCATTTTCATTTCAGCTCTGATTTCATTTATCAGAATATTCATGTGCTTAATAGGTCGAGGATGCTTATTTGATACAGAGCCAGGCCAACAAATAACAGAATTTGAGGTCCAGTCCTGCAAAAATAAACTAAAAATGTGAATGACAAAATTAGAGACTCTGAGTTCTTGTCGTTGCTGCAAAATTCAGAACTGACTCTTCTTGGTCTTCTGTCAAAAGCACACCAGAGTTAATTCACCTAATAAACACTTTCCTGGTTCAACCCTACCGTACACAGATATCCCAATACTTTCTATCCTACGTAGCTTTCCTGACGAGACTCCACATTTCTGGAGAGTGATGCGCAGCATTGAGGAAACTTTGGATGAAGCCGTGATTTGATTTGCAAAGACAGTCGCCTTCGATGTTGTAGCTGTGGCTGGGGATAGGGGCTGCCCCAGAGAAACAGAGTTCCTCGGGAATGCGCCTCAGCCCCATTAGTGCTCACACAAGAAACACACAGGCTGTTTGTGCTTCATTGCTGAAATGAGAGGCAGTGAGGCAGAAGCACCGGCGGGGGCCTTTTCTGTGGGTGGGGAGAAAGATGCCCCCCCAGCATTCTTTTTTTATTAAGAGAGAGGAGAATGGCGCAGAAGGAAGCACGCAAGCTATAAATATCCAGTCTGTACAATGCCAGCTGCCACTGAGTGACGAGCGCTTTAGGGAATCTTGCTGCTGCGCAGTGACGTTAACTAAGGAACATCTACTCAGCCAGGACTGGGAATTAGCAAAGTGCTGCTAACCTGCAGAAATGGGAGCATTAAACTTTGGGCTGAGGTGCCTGGTAGGAGCTGCCGGACAGCTTCTCTGAAGAGTAGAAAGCTGGATATTCCAAGCAATAGTTTCACTTAATTTAAGGATTCCTCTTTGCTCCTTTATCCCACTTGAGGGTGCTACCTGCAGTGAAGAAAGCATACATAAAATAATTTGTAACAGAAATAATAAAAGATCATTTGTTAAAATCCTGCAGTCACCTTAGTCCAATCACCACTGTCATGTTCCAAAGTAGCAATTTGGCATCATTCACATTGGCTGCCAGTTAGCTCCTGGTTCCAGACTGAAGTGCTGGCTTTGATCTTTAAGGCATAATTCCATGCATGCTTAGATAGCAAAAAGCCCACAACTCCCAGCATGCCCCAGGCAGCAGGACTGGAACTGGCACAACTCCAAGGTCCCAGTCTCCACCTCCTGCCTGCCCTAGTATGCCCTAGTACACCCCTTCCCCCTGACCCCCGAAGCTCAGTTGTGACCTGGGGGACAGCCAGTGCAGTTCAGCTGCCCCCTCACAGCTGACAGGGAAAGAGCACCAGCACCGGATGACTTTGGGGTGCTCAGTCTCTGAAAAATCCTATGGTCCCCCAAAGTCGAGGGACTATAGGATCGAACCCTTAAAGACCTAAATGACTTTGGGCCATTTTATCTGAATGAGTCACTGTACTAGCAGCATAGGGTTTTCCCAGGGGTTGCTCTACATTTTTGTAACTCTGTTCCCAGGAAGATTCATAGAGTCTCATTACCGGTTTTTTTAAAAAGACAAGCCAAGCCATAAAGAAAATTGTTGCCCAACACATCTGCAAGGCACCAGGGCTGGGATGGCTGTCCTCCATGCGTCCCCAAGTAGCCATGTTGTGATCAGCAGACACTAACGGCTTCCTTCTTCTCAGTTGGACAAATGCTTCATAAGACATTAAATTTCACCATGGAATAGAACTGCTGTAGTTCCACGAGCTGGATGTGGTAAGGAGAACAAGCCTTTGCAGCTCCAGTCAAAAATAAATCCTATTGAGTTCAATGGGATTTACTCTCATGTAAGTGCATATAGGATTGCAGCAGAGTTGAATCATGAAAAGGTAATAAAATGAACCCAGTTCTCATTGTTTTACATCACAAGGAAGGGCAGGTAACTAAAGCTGCAATTCAGTGTACATTTCTGGGAGCAAGTTCCACTTTAACTTGCTAGGGCCTGCTTGTGGGCAAACATGCGTAAGAATATGCTTAGTTTTGGCCCAATCCAAATACATCCACGTACTTATCTATTCCTCAATGCATACTCACTCATCTACACACATGCAGACCTGCCCAGAACGACTGAGCTATAGGTGGGGGCAAAATGGAAGGGGGCAAAACAGTGGCCACCATTTTGTGCATGCATTAGAGGTACGTGCACAAAAAGCAGAGTTGCCTCTTCCTCCACCGCCACTCTAAAATCTTTATACTCGCTGCCACCTAGGCTGGCCAGTGCTCAAGACCCCTATTCCCTTCCCTGCCTAATGAATGCCTTGAACCTTCTGCAACCTGCTGCTCTTCCAACAAGTTGATTACCTCTCCTGTAATCTGGGGGTGCCAGAGTGGGAAAGTTAAAGCTTGGACCTGCAGATGGCTAATTAAAAGCTCCCCCAGCCTGGGGGTTGGGCATGATTTGCAGATGACCTCACCAACCCTGCTGATCAAAAAGTCTGGGCACTTGGCCCTATGAGCCCTGGTTCCACTACACAGCCAAACATCCCTGTAACCCAGTTAACTGACAGTTGTGGCTGATAGGTAGAGCAACACACAAGAACTTCCAACAGTTAAAAATGGATTGGTGATCCTTCCATTTATTCGCATTTTCTGATTTCGGGGGAGATGAAAGACACCCTGAAAATGCATCCTAGCATACTGCTTTTTCTGATCTTCATCGGAATGCTAGTTCAAACTCACCTATTTCACTGAAAGCTCTTATAAGTAGGCATGCGAGGGTCCCCACATTTGCCCTTTCAAACGCCCATGGGCCCCAGCTGCATTGATGAAGACCCTGGTCTTCCGGCTGCCACCTCCCCTAAAAGCTGCTGACTGCTCCTGCAGCAAAGATGATTCAGCATCCTTCTTTTTTTAAAAAACAAAATGATGTCAGTGAATTTTTAAAAAAGCGTGCATTGGCTTAACAATGGCCTCATCTCAGCAGGCGTTTTGTTTGCAGCGTCTCTAAGAGGCCCACAGTTTGGAGTTGTCGCTGTGCCAACAGGGAGGACGGGAGGAAAACGTCTCTTTCTGCCGCAGTGCTATAATGAGGTTGCCGTGTATGTTTACATCCGTAACGAAGTGTCGACTGTTGCGTTTGCCTCATCATCATCATGATTAAATAAGACTCCCGTTCTGTTTTCTGTTTTCATGGGTTGCATTTCGTTCATTTTAACCATTGCCCTTTGTTCCCAGCTGCAAGAAATAGTGACCCGAGCAGGCCCACCACGGTCATTCACACGTGAAGGCTATGCGAGCGCGCGCGCGCGCACACACGTGTGGGTGCTCCTCCATTTGCGACTGCCCCAGCCTTCCCTTTTCCAATTAGAGCATCATCTGGAGGCGCTCTCCAAAGCCCAGTCAGTATCCGCACATAAATTTTTATAGAGCTAGCCTCACGGTGCCTAATTACTCCATCAATCACCACTTAACTCCCCATAAGCAAAATGCAGAACCGGGTTGGGTGCCCTGGAAAGGGAGGGAAAGGAGGCCAGCTTCCAAGCAGCAGATCCTCAAGGTGAATGCGAGAGCGCTGGCTGCGGGTTGGCCACGAGTCAGCCTGTCTCGACCGTAACGGCTTTCTCGGCCCGGTAATCAGTCCCGGAGTAGCGAGCGCGGGCCTCTCCAGCGGTAATTAACCCCGCGCTCCCCCGCGGGCGCGCCCTTTGCGCCTCCCGTATGTTCCGGCAGGCCGGGACAAAACGGGTTGAGAAACGGCGGCCATCTGTATCCGTTGCTTTTCCCGTTCTCCGCCGCGCCCCACGACCTGCTCTGCTTTGATTTGCAGGCCTAAGCAGCCGGTCTGCGTGCTCTCGGTAAGGAAGGGCAAATCCACTTAAGATTGCCTTGGTCTCCTCAGGTAAGACAGGGAAGGATCGATGCAGCAGCTGCTAGTGATGGCGTGCATTTATGCATTTAATTTGCTTAACTAGCATTGGATGCACACCGACCTAATTCATGCTTTCCAGACTAAAATGTAGATCGGAGTGCAGTTCTCTTTTGCACTGTACTCTTCTCTGAATCGTGCTGCCTTTTGTACTGCACACTTGTTCAAATCTCATCTTTTGTTCTGCCTACTCCTCTGAATCTTATCTTTTGCACTGTGCACCTCTCTGAATCTTGTTATCTTTTCCTCCCTGCACCTCTCCAAATCATAGTATCTTGTGCACTGCACACTTTTCCATTCCTGTTATCTTTTGCCCTGTTTCTTTATCTTGTCATCTTTTGCACTGTGTACTGATCAAAAATTGGTGATCTTCTGCATTGTGCATGTCTGCAAAGCTCAGATGAATCAATCAATCTATCAATGATACAACAGTGAAAGTATCAGGGAAATGTATATAGAAATGTGTATATTAGGGGCAAGTGTCTTACTAAAATGTTAGGGCTAATGTTGGCAGGGGAAAAAATGCATGCCATTTAAACGATTTCTAGAGCAGTAGCTGGGTTGGTCTATGGGAGCACCGCGGTTCCCAGTTGCATGGAGGACCTCCCAGGCTGTTCATTGAGGTCCTCCATGCGTATGGCTGGAGGCAGCAGGGCTGGAGCATTCCTCTCCTTACATGCTAATTTAGCTTGGGATGAAGAACTCTAGTGAGCCAGACCTCGTCCCTTCAAAGTGGAGAGCCGCCATGGGGGAAGCAGCCTGCCGTACAAAAGCGACTGATCCTTAGGCAGTTTTTCATTTGGTCGCTTTCATCGTGCCTCAGATCCTTTCTGGGCACTGTCCATGAAGGGATCGTGCTGATTGGGTCCCTCTGGGATCACAGCGCGCTCTCCTCAGACCGGTTCTGGGCTGGGCGTAACTTGAGCTTAGCAAGATTTCTAGCAACATTTTCCATGCGCTGCGGTCGGACTTCGCCTTTGTAGCGTTCAGCTCATTAGTGAGCGTGCCCGCATTGGCACTAAGCATTTTTCCTGCTGCTATTACGTGTTGGTTGGACAGAACTCGAGCACGGGGCTAAGCTGAGATCTTCCAAGGAGACCTGTCTCTGAATATTGGGAGACACACTTTACAAAGGGGCAGATGTCCTGATTTTGGAATGCCCACCCAGAGGAGGTACCAGCTGGAATGTGAGGGTAGCCACTTTGGCATCAATTCTGATTTCTTTTGGATGCCAAATAAACAGTGTTCTTTCTTCCCAAGCATTTTCCCAATATTTTAATACTTTCAAATTTGAAATCTAATTTTTTTAACTGAGAAAGGCACTGTATTTTATTTTTCTTAGCTAGATGGCCTAGGAGTTGCTCTTTGAATATCTCTTTTCATATGCAATTGTATGCTTTTTAGACTGCTTGTGTTGGTGTTTAATGCTTGCTATTCTGCCCCGAGATGCCTTGTGATGAAGGGTGGTTTGTAACTATTGTAAATAAATAAATGGAATAAATAGTATTGAAAGCAAGGCCCAGGGAGAAGGACTCTTTTCTACCCCCCCCCCCCCCCGGTATTCTTCTGAAGTTACTTCAGCAGCTCACTCTAAGAAAGAGTAAAGGCTGTTAAACCCTCTACTCCCCCTGGAAACCCACCAGCCCTTGCTCAGTACAGACTTTGTTAAAGACTATTTACTGACCACGACTTACCGTCTTGTACAGAGCTTACAGGACCCCATCACAGTAAGCCTCAGTACTAATCACATGATGTGAGATGAGCATGGAAAGTTTTCTTAGGCGAAGTCAGACCATTAGTCCTTCTAGCCTAGCATTCTAGTCTCCGGACTTTCTGATAGCCAGGGGTTTTGAGTATCTCTCAGGTCAGGGGCTGGATTGGGCGCTCAGGCAGGCTAGATCTGAGCCGTGGATCTGTGCTCATGCTCTGATCCAAGTCTGAGCCTGTCCCACTGCAGCCTTTCATCTTTTTCAACTGGAGGTTAAAAAGGTTTGAAACCAGGGCCAGCAGTAGGGCAGGCATGAGCTATGCCACCTTTTGCCATACAAAAGCGAGCCATGCATTTCCAAATGCACAGTGGACACCTGCCAGTGGTGCCCCATGGTGTGTACCCCCACAGATCTTGCAATATGTGGGGATCTCCATCCCCCTTTGCATGAATGTTGCATGTGCCAGGCAATCATCAAGAATGCAAAGTGGTTTTTGGTTGCAATCTGATGATAATACTTATTTATTTCACATATTCACAGTCTTGCATGTTGACACTGTTGTGTTGTGTTCTTTATCTGGTGAATATACAAAAGGCTGCTCGGTTATTGAGCAATAATCTGAACTGGACATGTTTATACAGCACATGCCAACTCTTTGAACAAAGCACTATCCACATACACAGGCTGGGTTCAGACAACATGACAAGCCATGGGTGGGTTTTTACCCTTGTTGATCTGTTGTGTTGTCTGACACCAGGCTTGGTATTTCAGCATGGTAAGTTTTGTCTTTAGAAACCATAATAAGCAACAATGGTTTGTTTGGTGGTTTCTCTGAACTAGCATGGCTGGTCACTTTGTCTGAATTCAGGATGATGGTTTTCATGGTCCTGGTATGTGACTACCACAGAGTCATTTGGAAAGGGTGGCAACTGCAGGAGCCGTTCCTGCCATGCAGCCTCCATGTGCAGACCAATGAGTCAGGCAACTTAGGCAGGGAGTGATGCACCTTAGGATTGAATTTCAGGCACAGTGGCTGATGGGATACATGCCAACAGTGGGAGGACTGAGTGAGCAGGATGGAAGCCATGATAAAGTAGAAACCGCTTGATCATTTGTCAGGTAGGTCATGGTAAAAAAGTGAACCGTGGTAACTACACAGGTTTGTTTGTCATGCTGTGTGAACACAGCCATTATCTCAGTAATCCTGAGAAGAGTACTGTGGAAATAGGGTGCCTTTTATCTTCTCTATATTGGGATGGATGTCACAGGCTGGGGCTGAGAGATTAATGACTTGCCTAGTCATGCTGTATCACAATCTGTCTGCCAGCTTCCTGAACATTTTCTTATTCCAAGAAAGAGGCACACTTTTTGGATCTCGTTCTCAGAGCACTTTCAGATTCCTTTTGGTGGTGACCTTGAGCCTTCCTAGAGAAGTCACTGAGAAGTTCTGTGCATTCCTCCTCCTTTTTGTTACTCCCATCTCCATGGCTGTGCAGCCTCCCAGACGGTCTGCACTTCCTGACTGGAAAAAGCAGTATGGGAGGAGCTACTTCATGATGGCACCCCTGGGTTTTCATTGATGTGTAGGAAGCCAGGGAGGTAGAAAGCCACTGGAAAGTTGGTCTTTCAGTGAAGGACAGACTTCTTTCTCAATCTCTTTCTCGCTCTCATGCACACACTCTAATTACAGTAAATGGAAGAATCCCACACCCTACCAACAAGAATTTAATATTTTTTTCCTCCTTTGAAAACATTTTTTAAAGCAATTTCTTTTCCTTCAAACTGGTTTTTAAAAAACTGAGAAGAGAACAGCGGCAGGGTTGTTACAGCAAATGAGTTTGAAGATAGATTGAACTTGTACCTTTATGGTGCAAGGTTCACATGTTTGGCCAGGTAGCTGCACCTGCTGTTTTTAAAAATTGGAGCTGACCGAGCATAAATCTTGATAATTCATTTACTTATTTGATTTGATTTTTTAAAAAAAGCCTCCCGTTAGCATTATGCTCTCTGGAAGGCCATTACAATATAAAAGCAACAAAAAAAAGTGCCATAATAAATAAGCAGAATAAAATCACAACAAAATAATTAAATAAAAATAAAGCATAAAGTATTATATTACCAGTGCATTGATATAAATAGTCTAGACAATGCTGAAGCAACAGCTTTTTGTGGGCTTCAGGCTTGTAGAGATAAGGATTGTGGCAACTTCAGTTGACTTGCATGCATTTTATAAATTGCCATTTTTCTGCTTAGTGTCCTGTCCCTGAAATGAGCAGGCTTTCGTTCCCCTCCTAATTGATACAGCATCTCCAAAGGGCATTGGCCAAAAGCTTAGGATCCAAAGCGTGGTGGCATGTATGGGAAAAAGGAAACACGGGTGGTCTAGAAAAGCCTGAGAGGAGTCATGAGATGTTTTGACAAATCCGAAGGAGGTATTTGTTTCCACTGATGAATCTTTGCATTTGAATGTGCCTCTTGTGACTGCAATTTGCATGGGCACCTTTTGACTTCATTAGATTTGCATCAGCCTCTGATGTGTCATGCACTTGAGGAACATAATCAACAAACAGCATATTCTGAAAACTCCAGGCAGCTCATCACTCCTTCAAATAATGAATAGCAGAAATAATTAACGTCTCTTCCCATTTCGGATCTGAATCAGGTAATGTAAAGTATTCTGATTCCTATTCCCAACTGCAACTGCTGGAATTTAATTAGTGCGTGGCTCAGCCATTGATGGGCCTCTGCTTTTGATTCAAGAATGGATTGAGAGAGAGGGGGGGGGGGCACAATTTGCTAAAACTTGCAAGGAATTTGAGGCCTTCACTGCGTGGAGGATTTGGGGGATGCTTGGATGTTCAGAGCAGGTTGTGGTGTTCTAAGAAAGCAATTTTACATGAATGGTGATTTAAAAAATAAGGATTTTCTTGATTGCATCTATGCAGAAGATCACTCAGACTGGGAACAGGGTGGGGGCCGGAAGATGGCTAGCTAAAAGGCAATGAGAGGTGAATGTAGAATTACATTTTTAATGATGTCCATGCCGTGGTTTCTCTCATTAGCAAGATGCTTCTAACAAAAGCAAATTGTTCCTGATGCTGAGTTGGGATGGGAAGGTGTGCAGTGATACATCACTGGCCAGAATAGCCAATATCTATATATTCACAACCAGTTGAAACATTTTGCTTTTCCAATTATACAAGTCAAAAGTTTGAATGAGAACTTTCAGTGCAAGAATTGGGCCCCAGCCGCACTCCCTACTTGAAGTTCCATCATGCAAGAAAAGCAGAGATAGAAATAGTTTGAATTCTGAATGTGAGTTCTTCACCTAAAATTGACGTGCTTTCCTCTTGTTGGTACCTCACAATTGTTTTGATTATGTTACGGCAAGCTTCAGCTTGTCAGCTGTCAACTGTCACATGCTCATTATTACTGTTGTTTATCAAATACTGTCAAAAACACCACCGCATATCATCTCTCAAATATTGTCATATGCTGCTACTGGAAAATGCTCATCCATATATCCTTTGGCCTTCTGGTAAAGCTAGCCTGAGACCTCATGTTATCGGTGCCCTTTGTGCAATAGATACGAATGCTGTTCGTTATTTCACCAGCAAATTTGGAAATGGAGCTCAAGTGGAGTATTTGCAGTGGGTTACCCAACTCCACCGGGTTGCCTGCTTGGATAACTCCATGGAAAAGTAGGGTGGCCAATTATGAAATGCCAAAGAAGACCACCCAAGAGGTAGCCATTGTCAAGGACACCCGGATATGCTAATGTACACAGAGGAATGCTACTTCAGAAATGCATATTAGATTTTTGATGGATTTGCCTTGTGTAGTGGGGAAAACTGTAAGGCCTGGTGTGGTGGTGAATCGCTCGGGACTGGGACTCAGGTGATCTGAGCCATGGAGGCAACTGGGTGACTTAGTGCCAGTTGCAGCCTCGCAGCCCAACCTACCTCAAAGGGTTGTTGTGGGGATGAGATTGAGAGCAGGAGGAGGAGACAGATGTAAGCTGCTTTGAGTTTGCTTTAAGAAGGAAAAAGTAGGAGAGAAATTAATTAAATAAATAGAAGATTGATCTCTGTGCTAGAGGCTACATGGCCTCCCTGTGTAAGAAGAGCCTCTTTAAGAACTGGGGGAGAAACTAAACCCAACCTTCCCAATATGGTGGTCCTCAGTCCCCATCATCCTCAGTCAGCTTGATGTAAGTTGTAGTCCACCACATCTGGAAGGCTGGGCAGTGAAGAGAAGGACACATAAAAAGTGTGACGATGCACCCAAGCAGCCAGCTGCCTTGTGCAGGGCGCACTCTGCCTTGCCCCAAGGCCTGCTCAAGTTCAAGTTGGCCCTCAGGGTCCCTGAATGAGCTGCACTCTGTGCTCAGATTGGGTGACTTTTGGTCAATCGGCCCTTTCATGTGCCAGTTCTGGAATCCGCTGTTCCTTCCCACCTTTGCTGCTGCTCCCCGAACTCAAACCATCTGACCTTCCTCTTCCAGTCTCACCTCAGGGAGCACACGACTTTCCCCAGCACCTTCTCCCTGGCCTGACTTCTGTTTGATCCGCAGAAGGCTCTCTGCTGCCTCTGACATGGCGATGGTTCCTGGGCCTCATCAGCAGTCTGAGGGCTGCATGGCAAGAAGCCTCCTTTTGCAGTCTCTTTTGGCTTTGAGAGGATTAGGTGCAGATGTGCTGCTAATTCGCTTCCTGAGACTCTCTGAGAAATGCTTGCTTGAGTCCTTTCTGGGGCAGGCTGGTCTGAAATGGCTGATTATTCACTGATATTAACTAAGAGCAATGGCTTATGCAAAGAACAGTACATCCCAGTAGATGGAGTAAGGTAAATAGCAAAGAAGGTCTTCCTCCCCCCCTTCCTCCCCCCCTGCTGGAACAAACAGGGTGACGCTGCAGACAGGATGAATTGAAGCTCATGGGCACATAATAATCTGCTTACCTTGCGGCTTGTTGATGCAGGGAAGATTTTGGACTGCTAACAACCTGGCAGCAGCGTGCCATCAATATTCAGAGGGAAATTCTGCATGCCTTTGCAGCTAGGGATGTGTAAGGAATCTGAGAACAGGGAGAAAATCCGGCAGATTTTCTTGATTTGGCCCTGTGGATTCTGCTCTGTCAACCTTGTGCTGCTGAAGACTTGCTCTGATGCGAGTCAAGGTAGCACCATGGATTTTCATGTTTAAAACAGGCTGTAATTCGCTCTCTCTCCCTCTGTGTGTGTGTGTGTGTGTGTGTGTGTGTGCATGCGCACATGCGTGCGCACACACATACCTGTGCACGTGTGCACACAAAGTGCAAAATACAGGCCTTGATTCTGCAGTTTGCATGAATCGCATATGTTAGCACCACCCATCGAGTGAAGGTCTGAATTTTGTGTAAATCTGAGACTAATTGTCAGAAAATTCAAGAGCGCCATGGTGGAGCATGTCCCTGTGCAGTGAAAAGTGGAAGTCGTGTGCAATGCTACAAGAATGAGAACCTGAGTGTAACAAGTCAGTCCCGATTACAGAAATTGTGATATGTGCAAACTGTGCTAGAGATATGCAAGTCTTGGCTCCAACTTTGTACAAATCTTTTAAGCAGTTTCATGGAAGCTGAACAGCATCATTGATTTGGCCTCCTTTGGCTGTTGGAAGTCAGTTGAGCTCATATGGAAAGTGCTTTCCAGTGTCACATATTCCCTCCTGCAGCAGCTGATAAAGACACTCTTAGGCTCCATCCACAGGAAATGAGTTGACCTCCCCGCTTCTCTGAGTGAGAGGCAACTCCACAGATTGGCATGGCAGCAGGGGTGTCCCTCTAGATCTTGCTAAACTCCGGCTCCCATCCTTCTCAGCCACTTGCCATGCTGGCTGGTGTGGTTGAGTATGGCAGTCCAGCCACAACTGGAAGGTTACTGGTTCCCCATCCTTGTATAAGCATTTGCTTTGTTGAAGAAACCAAATCTGGATCCTCCCAAGTCCCAGCAGACTGCCAGCTGCAAATAACCTTGCCATTCTTGAGCAGGGTGTTGGGAGCTTGTGGTGGCTTCACAATGAAGAGATGTCAGAGGATACTGATGATTTACACCTATTCTATAATAATTAGGCTTCTGGGACAGATACAGCCTTGTTCACCCTGGCTGATGCAGTGGCATGAATGGGGGGAGTGTGATCTTGTTGGTTTCTCTGGACTTCTCCGCAGCTTTCACAGCCATGGACCATGGCACCCTTCTGGATCATATACCTGGCTTGAACTAAGGAGGCACAGTTTTAAAATTATGGTCACTAGAGTTAATGGGGCACTCTATCAATTCTGGACTTCACTCCTAACTTTTCAGTTCCTATTTTGAGGAAAGGGTTCAGCACCATGGACAGCTTCTTTTGAGTTTGGTCCAAAATCTAGATCCACAGCCTCACTGAAACTGGAGGCACCTTCTTGCAGAAGTGAGGTCAGAAGGTGGTCCTGGGGCATTGTTTTTCCACCCCCATGTCTATGGGGTGCTGCAAGGTCCCATCCTGGCCCCACCCCCTGGGGCTCTTTTACATCTACCTGAAGACACTGGAGAAAGTTCTCTGTAGGTTTGGGTTGGAGGGCCATAAATATGTGGGTGACACTGAACTCTCATTCCCATCCACACATCCCAGAAAGAAAGTTGAATTTGTGCCCCAGTGCCTGAAGGCTATTTTGGGGTGGATGAGGGGAAACATCCAGTTTGGGGTGGATGGTGGTGTGGATGAGGGGAAACATCCAATTTAGGCAGGATGGTGGTACTGAAGGTTGGGAAACTAACTTCTTTGGATGGTGACTTAAAACTGGTTTTAGTTAAGGCTGCACTACCTTTGAAAGATTAGGTTAATCATCTGGGAGCCCCCCCTGTACTAACTGGGTAAACCAACCTGGCTGCAGAGACCAAGAACACCTTTTACCAGCTGTGCGCGATCTGCAGGGAACACCTGTTTGCATGCACTGGTGAAGTTCAGGCTGGATTACTTTAATGCCCTGGGATGGGACTGCCTTTGAAGATGGTGCAAGAATTTCAGCTGGTGTAGAATGCAGCCATCCAAATGTTGACAGACAGCAGGCTATTCAGTCAGATAATGCACACACTGTGCCAAATGCATGGATTACCAGTATGTTCCTGTTTTTGCCTTTTAATGAAATAGCTTGGAACAAAATTACATGAAAGATTCGCCCCTTCCCTTGTATCAGCCTACTGAATAGAGGCCCTTCTCATTGACCCACCTGTGAGAGAATTTAGGTGGGCAGCCATGTGAGGGAAGGCCTTTTCTGCAGTGGCCCCATGCCTCTGGAATAAGTTGCCATCAGGTCCCTGCCAGGCCCCATTACTGCAAGTTTGTAAGAGGGCTCTGGAAACATAGTATTTTACTTTATCTTCCCCGATATGTTTTTGGTTATTGCAATTCCCCCTGTGTTTGTATCACTTTTTATTCATTTTTATTATGTGTTTTCATATTGCACGCTGCCTTGGGAGGCAGCCGGGAAATACTGCCCTGAAAGGCAGCCGGGAAATAGCTGAAATGGGAATAATATCTCTTTCCAGCTAAGGGTAAATCTCAGACAGGGCCTTTCTGTGCTGGCAACTTGGTAGTGCAGGGCAAAACTTGCATGTACCAGTGCTCCTCGTGATGGTTCCTCAAGCAAGTTGCAGGCACCTGGCTTGGTCCATATCAGCCAACACATTTGAGCAGTTTTATCTCTACCAGGAGCAGGTCTTTCGTAAGTCTTTATGGGTCTTAATGGCCCATTCCTGACCAAGCCACTCCAAAATAGATTACATTTCAACAATTAACATAATATTGTTGCTCGGAAAATGCATTTCCTTCTGTCCACTTAAGACAGAGGGATCGGGCAATCTTAAGATTCCAGTTAAGGGCAGAGGGATCGGCCAGTTCTGGTGGGAGAGGCAGATAGAATGAACAGCATCTCCATGCCACATCCCTGTGAGCCATGGTTCCCATTACACCACCACAGGGGACGGTCCAGCTCATGAATGCAGCTATGCCCGCCTTCTCTTGCCCGAGTTGCTTCAAGGATGGTGGATCGCACCTTAGGCTCCAAAGGAGGATGCCCTTCTCTATAGAAAAATAACTTTAGATTTGAATTCAGCACAGTTTTACAGAACTCTCTCTTGCTGTGGCTTCTAGGGAAGAGTGCATTGTGCTTGACTGCTTCTTGGTGCCTTCCAGGGAGCACAGGGCAGGCAACTGGTGCCCCTGTAGGTGTTTTCTCCTGCAGCTCCCTGGATCCCACACCGCTGGCTGCACTTGCTAGGGCTCATGGGAATCTCAGTTCTGAACACCTGGAGGCCACAAGTTGCCCACCCTCCTCCATCCATCCATCCATCCATCCATCCATCCATCCATCCATCCGGCTCACCTGTCACTCCACATTCTAGTGGTGCAAGATAAATGGTACATGATAAAATGAGAATGGTACAAGATAAAATAAAGCAATACATTAAAAACATAACTGAGAGCCAGCTGGCTATTGTGGCTGGTTAGTTTGGAAAGTCTTCCTGAAATAAAAGTGTTCTTAGGAGCTGCCGAAATCAGTAGAATGTCCATGTCTGCCTGGTCTCCTCTGGTAGGGAGTCCCAGAGAAGTGAAGTTGCTCAGCTGAAGGTTCTTGGAACCACCTGGGAGTAGATATCTTGGTCCTCAGTTGCTCTGCTCTTCATGGTCTAGTCCCAAAAGCTTAAATCTGGCCCAGTAGCAAAGAGGCAGCTGCTGCAGTTTCCCCAGCAAAGGCATGCTGAAAAGGGCCTCGCAGGGCAAATGGAGGTAGCTGCTATGAGGAATTCTGCATTTCAGATGGGTCGATGAGTTGAGCTGCTGGATCACAAGAGCGCCCCAGTGCAGCTCTTGTGGAACTGGGCCTCTTTGTGTTGCATGTGGGAGGGCCAGACGTTCGACTGCTTTTTCATCTCAGTAAACCCTCCTGCACACAGCTTCCAAATGTGTCTGGGGGAGAATTCATTCTCCCAGCATGTTAGTGTTCAGTGGACATGCAGATGTTTGCTTGGATATGGTGGAGGCTTCATCCACAGCGTTTCTGGTAGCACACTCTGAAATGCTGGGAGGGCTTCATCCACAGCCCACAACCTGACGCGAGCAAGCTCGTCATGCTTGCTGTTCAGCAGAGCACCATGGGAGGTTCATTGCTTACAGCGGGATGCGTGTGTTTGCCGGGGCATGCGTGTACCTCTGTGTGCATGCCTGGGGCAGGCAGACTGCAAATAAACTGATGGATCTGTGCAGCAAGCTTGTTTTATTCCCCAGTGCTTTACTGTTGCCCCAGTTATTGCAAATAAGATAGAAGAGAGGAGTTCGTTTGTTTGCTTTGTAAAATGAAAGAAGCAGCTCAGATTCCCAAGTAGCAAGATCTTGGCATTATCTTGCAGTGATACATAGCGGTTTGCGAGACAGAAGGGGTAGCAGCTGATGTGCGAACCACAAGAGGCCTTTGTGCTAAGTGTTGCTTTCTGTGTTTGGATGGGTCTGGGAGAACATCAGTCAAATAATGGATACTGAACTGACTCACCAGCATCATGGGCCTTTTGAGCTTTGTCTCGTTGCTAGGTATAGTGAGGGGTGTACGTACATTGCAGTAAAACAAATCTTATGTCAAGGTAAATGGAATTATTTTCTGGGCCACTGGGAAAGTTTAATGAAGCAAGCGGTATTACTAAGGTGAATTTCTGTATAATATACTGTGAGATCCATTTTTATTCAGAAATTGGTCCCCCTGTCCCATTCAGGTAAGTGACTTCCCTATCATCAGTCTGTCCGTCCATTATATTTCTCTGTTGTCCAATAGCTAAAATTCTCTGGAAGGTTCACTACAATTAATACCATAAAATACAACAAAATAACACCACAAATATTTTAAATGATTGTATAAAATAGAAAAACAGGCCAGAATTAAACTTAGCAGCAGTACGAAGATTTAAAATGCAGCCAAGGATTTAAAAGAGCAGCGACTGAAAGACTAAAAGACGATGACAACTTTATTTTGCCATGGCTTGCCTGGGACAAGACTAGCAGAGGGAGATAAAAAGCCATGGCATGCATGTTTAGATAGGAAAAAAATGCCCCCACCAACATGCTAAGAATTGTAACCTTTTTGTTTAAATGTGCATAGGATAGTGCCCTTAATCTGTCTGCTTGAAGTGTTACTGAGCCATCCCTCTTAACTTCTGAAATTTCTTCTAAAACAGGTATTTTTAAAAGAGATGTGTAAGAATAAAATTAATACTTCCAAGGCTACACTATATTCTTCTATAATTTCACCATGCATTGCCCATTAATATTCCAAGCATATTTTGTAAGCCGCCCCGAGGCTTCGGCGAATGGGGCGGCATAAAAATGTTTTAATAAATAAATAAATAAATAAATAAATAAAAATTTCTAAAACATTTCCTTAAAACAGCATTGACAAAACCCAAGACGTTCAGAAAGCTAGCATTCTCCACCCAGCACCACATTCTGTACAAATGCCACCTTGATGGCTTTTTAGCAGATATTCTATAAATGTTACTAGAAAGATAGCCAGACAGCCTGATTGATTGATTGATAGACAGAATCACAGGATGACACACTCAGCTGTAATCCTTAACCATTTGCAGTGTTATGCATTGTACAGAGCTAAACCTTAAATCCTTCAGGTTTTGGCAATTGATATTCACTGCATATGCCCACACAGGTATTTCCTTTAGCAACATTTTCATGTTCTAATATTTTAATGAGGCTGGCCAAGGAAAAAAACAAACTAAGCTTGTTTCTGTTTTGCGGTAGTTGCTGCTTGTCCCTGTCCATTTCTGAGAGCATTTCAGCACTCCTGTGAAAAGTGATTGCCCTCTGGGCAGATAGGTTTTTTTTTTTCCTTTTTAACTTCCTAAAAGGAAAGGTGAGATTAAGGATTTGGTATGGAAAATTACACCAATCCTGTTGATTGTCTTGTTCTTTTAAAAGGAAGTCTGTGTGATAGCTTCAGCACATAGGGATTACAATTCTTAAAAATCTTGAATTTCAAGCACTTGGATTGGACGGCTGTGTTGACTGCTAGAGGTGCTTTCACTACGTTTCTAAGATCATATGATTTTGACACCCTCTTCGAGATAACAGTCCTTTTGTGCAGTCATTAGTGGAAGGTAGTAGTATAAACATTGATAGTCTCTGGGGGATTTTAAAGCATATAATTAAAGTTTAATTCAATGCACTTTTTGTTTCAAATTTCATGGATAATTTCCTTGTAATTATCCATGTGAGCCTTGAAATGTTGCCTTAATATTACCAGCATAAATATGTCTGTTAAAAGATACGTGTAAACTTAGCATATCTCAGTCTTTGGATCCAAGAGGGCAATCTTGCTTGCTTGCTTGCTTTTATTTATTTTTTTACATCATTTTAATTGCAGTTTTGCGTCAGCTGGCTTCATGAGTTGGCTAACTTCATGGCTGCCCAGATGTGCTTTCCTTAGAGCTGGGCGGCAGAACCTCTCTCCAGACAGCCAAATCTGTTCCCTCTGGGCTAAGTAGTCAGGGGTTCTCCAGATGACTGTATCTTTTCTCTAGCCCACCCCTTTGCCCCGAGCACCAATCATTTAGGGTTTCTCAGCTTTTGCACAGCTCCTCCCTTCCAAAAGGTTGAAATACCTCTCCTGAGGGTTAGTTAACAGCAGTAACAGCTTTAAACGGGTAAGACGGAGGTACAGTTGGTGGAGAGTTTATCCAACTGGGAATTTTCAGCCTGTCCTAGATGGGGGTATGCTTCCCCTAAAGGTTTGCAGCCTTGGAGTGCTCCTGGACCCCAGTTACCACTTGTCGCTCAGGTGGTCTTGGTAGCCAGGACCGCTTTCTACCAGCTTTGGCTGTTTTATCAGCTGCGTTCCTACTTGGGTGAGCAGCCCTTTGCCACAGTTATCCATGCACTGTGAACCTCATGCCTGGATTACTGCAACATACTCTCCATAGGGCTGCCCTTGAGAACAGTTTAAGCACTGCAACTTTTCCAAAATTGGGCGGCCCGCCTGCTGATCAGGTTGGGGGGTCTGTGAACATATCACCCCACTCCTGTTCAGGTGACGTTGGCTGCGAGTTGCTGTCCGGGCCCGATTAAATAAATAAGTAAATAATAAAATAAATCAACTCAAATATGGTACCCCATGCCTTTTGTCCTTGGCCTACCACTACAGTGCAACCCCAAGCACTTCCCTGCAATGGATGGGGCTTAAAGAGGTTCAGCACTCCTGCCTTACTTTGTGGGGGGAGAGGATTGCATCCATGGTCACCTCACCCCCTGCTGATGTGGGTCTTGGCCTGCTAGCGATGCGCTTGGTCTGTGTGTGAGGAAGCCATGGGTGGCAAGGAGGGATCCAGAGTGGATGCATTCAAGGTATGCAGGAGTGCTTTATATGCTGGCCAGCTACGTTGCAGGCTGGGGGTGGGGGGGCAGCTCTCTTTGTGCCCCTGTTTTTCCCCCATCATAGCCCAAGCTTAGGTGGCATGTGCTGAGAAGTGAGACCACATATCAAAGTCCTTCCGCCATGGGGTCTGGTTCTTGGTCACACAAAGATGTCACAGAGAGAAGAAGAAAAGGAATTGGCTGCAAATTGCTTTCCATTTCTGAACTGTTGCCAGTTGAATAAGACTGTGTTATCCCTATCTGAAGTCTCTCCTCTCCTCTCCTCTCCTCTCCTCTCCTCTCCTCTCCTCTCCTCTCCTCAGCTTTGTAGAACAATATAGCTGAGCTGAGCTGAGCATCAGACATACACATTTTGGATGGATATTAAATGTCACCAATGTGGAAAGGGAGCTGTGGAAATTATCTGTGTCTTGTGCCTTTTTACTAGATTTCTTCCCTCAAACCCCATATGCGTCTGTTGTTTTCTTGTGAAATCCTTTACAGACTGTTGACAGCATTGGAAAAGACACACTTTTGTATTTGAAAACAGCCACAGCTACAAACACAAAAACAACATAAAATAAAAAAGCAGGAAAAAAGGAGCAAGATGCTTCAGGAATGTGTTCTTGGCAAATTGGGAAGGAGACAACTGGTCCCAGAGGTGTAGTGGAGCCAGAACTTGCAGAGTCAACCTGATGGGACTTTCTGAGGAGCAGGGATGCCAATGCGACCTGCCGCCTCTCTCGTGCCGCTACAACTTCCCCATTGAGTCTGAACTAGCTGGAGGCTAGGCTGGATTTTCCAGCAATGATATATTCTTGTGAGCTGTTCCTCTCATAACGCAAAGCACTTTGAGATAGCTTGGTTTTGAGTGGATAATTAAGACCCATTCACTTTAAAAAAGATCCACCAAAGATATATAATACATACACAGAAAGCAAGATGAATCAACACAGCTGCTTTAATGTTGCTTTAATTAATTTCCCCTTTTAACTTTGGGGGGATTTGGGTCTGAGGAGAGTCAGAAAGAGTGGAAATGGGATTGAATGTGGCACATGATCAGTTTAGTTTGCTTTAGGCCCCTGCTGTCGAAGAGGGTCTTCTCACAGAATCCAGTAATTATTTGGCACATAAGAAGCTACTGGTCCAGGTCGATGCCTCAGGATAAGTGGTAGAGACTCCAACCAGGGTATGAAACAGCCAATAGGATTAGCTGACCCTCCTGGAGCATCACCTGACTTACTCAGCTTGCTTACTGTACATGGGTTGGCTTTGGACAAAGTTAGATGGGGAACATCACAAGGGGTGGGGAGGATTCCTGTGTGAAATTGTCTTGGACCTGGGGGAAAATTCCTTCTGACCATGGTCATTGGGTTTAGTGCGCTAAGAAGGAGATACCAGTATGTGGTATGAGAGAGAATGAGGATGTGGCTTTGGGATAGGACTTAGAGTCAGAGGCATTCTCAGAAAGAAAGATGGCCCTGGAGGCCATCATTTCATTTTACAGCATGCTAACCTTCCATTTAAATTTTGAACAAATAAATAAATCACCTAAAAATGCAGTAAAATTCAGGAGAGACAGGGAGCCTAGCAGGCCTCAAGAGAGGCATCTGCAGGCACCTTGGCGCTCAGAGGTGCCGAGTTGAAGACCTCGAGATACACCATCCTGGCCCAAGCAAACTGAATGGCAGGTTCAGCTTGGTCCCTGGATCAGAAGCTGTATTTGCAGAGAAGTCATAGCTCAGGATTAGAGAGAGGTTTAGGGAGAAAAATAGAGGGTTTTTAAAAAAACATTTCATTTGTAGCCTGGGTCTTGCTGGCAAAGCACCTCCTTTCTTGGTTCCCTCTTTCGTTTTGTGCCTCATCCCTGGGTCCTTCTGGCCAGAGGATTCTTCTGCTGTTTCAGCAGCTGTCCTCCTAGACCTTGGCTGCCTGCTTCTGTCCTTCCTGGACAGCTGCCAATCTTCTAGCCTTCAGGTTGCTTTTACTGCAAGGCTATGGCTTGAGCAGTGGGACCGAACACTCAACTATACAATGGTCTAGTTTGTTGGGAACTTGTGGAACATTTTCTTATATGCGGGTTCAGCAGAGGCAAGTATTAAGCAGTGGATGTAGTTAAGAGGCTCTCACTTGCAAGGGGATCTGTTAGAATCCACACAGAGAGGCTTTTTAGTAAAAGATAAATGGTTTATTTACTTGCAGAGAATCCACATGTGACTTGTATGAAGGAAAAAGGTTGGTATATTTATGCAGGATTACTTGGTGCATTGTTAGCTGGTTAGCTTAAAGAGGAGGAGAGAGAAACACATGCTTCTCCAGGCATGGTGTTTGTGGGTATGGGTACTGAGAGAGGCCAAATGGTCATATGACATTTTGCCTTTCCAGGTGAGATGGGAGGAAAGGAAGGGCAGGAAGGAGATAGTTGAAGCAGAGAGCACTGTCCCATTTTGTCTGTGGCATTAACCCTTTCCCTCCCTCCCATTCTGGTGTGTGGACAGAACCATGCAGTGTTAATACAGGCAATGTTGCTTATAATTATTAATGTTAATAAAGTTATTACTCTAGGTGCAACTGGATCTTTCTGTATTCTGAGCGGTTTTTGAAGGAAGCATTCCTGCAAAGCGGCCAACAGCAATTGCACAATTTTAAGAACTGATCTGGACACAAATTTATGGCTTGAACAACCTGTTCACATGCTCTACCCTTGTCCAAGAATTGCATGAAGAAGGTCAGTATCAGCCCCATATTGCAGCGGGGGGAGGGGGTGGAATTCACTAAGGTGGCTGAGTGCATTCATGGCATGGGTGGATTCAAACCAGTGACTTCTCTTCGCCATCACCCTACCTAAGCCCCTGTATCCTCCAGAAATATTGAGGTATAGTTCAGGGGATTGCCAAATAAGAGTCCAGTGAATGTTTGATGGGAACTATGTAGTGTCTTGAGGCATATTTTAATGCAGTCTGCAAAGATTCTCTGACGATAAAGCACATTAGCCGTGATGTGCATTTAAGATGGCCTCTTTGTCACAAAGACACAAAAGATCCATTCCAGTCGTCACCTTGGTAGTTAGCAACTTGGCTGAGAGATACTGAAATTAATGTAGATTGTTGTTAGTGCCTTGCAGTTGTCTCAAAATAATAATAGCAGGGTGTTTTAAAATTACCATTAGACACTTCTTAGTGAAAACTGTCAGCTACGTTCTTATCTGTTTCAATATATACTTTTCATTCACCAAGTGTACTAGGGGAAGAAGCTAAGGGGAGATCTAGATTAATATAGACAAATGATGTCTGCTGTATTTTTATGCAAGGATGGGCACAGTCTTATCAACAGTTACTTATGTTTAAGTTGAATTAATGTATCTGGAATGTCTCATGAAGAAAAATAATTGTCATCCAAGGCATGTCTTTACTCAAGCGCCCATCTGTTCTAGTTCTTATTTTGTTTTATTTTGCTCTTCCCTTCTCTGCTCCTCTCACCCTACAGCCCTTCACTAGGGAGACTCAGGACTTACACTGGGGGCTGGCAGAGTTGGGTATGGGGTGGGAATCAGACAAGGGAGGCTGGGGGCATCTATGCCCGTGAGACTATTTACCCACTGGGCGTTTCATTCTGAGTTTTATAGGTGCTATCCATGGTGCTGAACTCCCAACAGAGGTTTACCAAGATGGAGAACCATGGATACCTCCTGCATAGGTCAGAATAGAAGCCGCATTGCATATGGAGTTTCATGAGCAAAGGAAACAGGGAGAGCGGTCTGCTTCCCTTGGCCTCAGACCTATTAAGAGTACCAGCAAAAGTCCACGCTCAGTGCTGCTACCTGATTTGGGTTTGGACCTAGTATTGTGCAAGATAAGCCAAGTATCTGGAGGAACATGCGCTCCGTTAGTCCCGTCCTCAGTAGCCTGGCAGTTCCAGTAGATCATCTCACTCTTTACGCTTCAAAGTGAAGGGGCAAGGTGAGGGGCCCAAATTAACCAGGACCACAGAAACACAATCAAATGGAAGATTGGCAAATGGACATTAAAGCACCCATAAACGCTCCTTGATCACAAACAGTTATATGAGAACATCCGTATTACTTGCTCTTGCTCAGAGGCATTTCTAAAGAAAAGCACAGGCCAAGACAAATTTATTTATTTAAAACTTTTCTATACCATCCCATCACAAATGTCTCGGGATGGTTTACAACGGATTAATACGATAAGGTAAAAATAGAAATAAGAGTAATAGTTGTACAGCTTCTGATGTTAAAATATAAAACCAGTAAATAAAACAGGTTAAAATGGTGTGTGTGTGTGTGTGTGTGTAAAATGGTATTTATATATGTATATATTTATAGTATTTCCAGATGGTTCTTTTGGGTATGGCCATTCACAAGCAGTGTATGCCATTAAATTCATTTATAGTATAACCATACACCAGTGCATTCAAAAGCAAAAGAGATTGAAAGGATAAGATAAATGGTACATCAACTGCTTAAAATGTAGGCATAAAGCACGCCATTAAGATTTTAAGGTGCATGTGGTACAATCCTATGTACACTTAGATTGAAAAAAGTCCAAAGCGCTCAGCATGCCCCGGCCAGCCACAGTTTAAACATCAATGCAATAAAACGTGAACATGATGAGGTGTACAGTAATCATAGTCTTGCCCTAGCTACCAACATGATGGGAAGGGATAAGGTTGGGCTGTGAAGGTTTGTTTGACCTGAAGAGAGAGGACTGTTGGGGTGTTGAGAATAGCCATGATGTTCTGCTTTTTAGGCTTAGCTCTCCTATGAACATTGTGGTTGCTGAATGGCCTGAGTGTGCAGTGGTTGTGAGAATATCATGCTCAGGTCAGTGGGGTGTGGAGGAGTGGAAAGGAGAGGCATCAAGAGTCCCACACTTTAATCTTACACATGTGAGCACGGATGAGCACTGATTCTGATCTGGATTATGCTGCCTGGGCCACTGAATGGGGAACACGTGATGCAAGTGAGCCAAAGGTATGCATAAGACACACAATGAGCATTTGGAGCTACCTGCCTAGCTGTTTGTGATCCTAGCAAGGATTCTGGGCTGAACAATCTGGGTGCACAAGGAGGTGGAAATATTGGCTGTCAGGGCTGGCAGATCCTCAGCATCATCTGCTCTGCGGCTTTCCCCGGAACTCCCAAAGTTGTTAGTTCAGGACATGTAGGGACCTCTCCTTAGTTCTTGCCTGCTTGCTTGGAGGGGACTAGAACATCATCCGCTCTTTCTCTGGCATTGCTTAAATGGAGAAAGCTCTGCTCTTTGAAATGCAAAGAACTTTGCCAATGAATTTCTAATCCAAGCCAGATGCTCTGGTGGTACTTGGAGCTTCCCTGTGTCCAACGACTGTGAGTTCCCGCTGTACAGTTCCTCAATTGATCAAAAATGTCAGCTCTAATGTGGCCTCATGTAGAGTTTGTTTCGTATGGTTGCCGCAAAAAGGTTAGGCCTGTCTCCCAGGAACAATTTTCTAAAAGGTTATTTTAATGTCACATTAATGATTTGGAGTTCCTGGGAATATAATTTTCAGTCTTTAGTGCATATTTTGAAAGAAAATGCATCATCTCTGTGGCATTCAAGGGTCTGGTTTTTGTCACTGGGATTGTAAACTATGAAACAGTTGCAAATGTAAGGCAGTGGAAACAGTGGCCAACATTAGGATGGTCACTCTCAGCCACCTCTTGTCATCCCTATAGATTTCGCCATGAAGATGGTGGATAGGTGGACCATTCCATTTATGGTTCATTGCGGTGATGAATTGTCCCAAAGGAGAACACCCATCTGCATAGCATGTGCAATGGTTAATTTGTATGTATAATTCCAAATTTTGATTTCTGCAAGATATAAGACAGTATAGAATTTTTTATATATATATAAAAAGGAAAAAGAATTCATGCAGTTTAACATGGAAGTGCACAACCAGGTTACCTGTGCATCTTGCTCAGTCAGCTTTGCAGGTGCTGTCAATGGGCAATTCAAGGCCCAGTTCTTCTTTCTGATGCGTCTTGATCTTTAGGCTGAACTTGCACTGGAGGACCTGTGCCCCACTGGGTGCATTCCCCTTTGTTATTAACAACAGCATTGAAGGATTGTTTAAGAACATGCAGATATAAACAAAGCAACAGAAATGTTCTCTAGCCTTCTGCCTTGAGACCATCTCCTTTCACTTCCCCTCTTTGAGTGATATGCCCACATGATTTTGAAGAACAGAGAATATAAAAATGAAAAGGGTCAGGTAACAACTAGAGTGATCCTATGGCCTCTTGATGGTATCCACATTCCCAGATCTTAGCTCTAACTTCAGAGCTGGGGATCCGCTCCTGGATCTTCCTCCCCGGTAACACCCAGCACTGAAAGAAATGCACTGACTGTTTCTCCGAGGTTGTAAGGACGACCTCAGAGAAGGAGTAAAGGAGGCAAAGTGGGTAGCAGAGAGGAGACTGGCGGCACTTGGATGGATAGATATACCCTGGCGGCACTCCAGGCTGCTTCCCTCCCCATTCAGGTTGGCACAGCAAGACAGCCAAAATTGGGAGGCGGGCAGGAGGAGCAGGGGAGTAGATTGCCTCTGCCTCTTCCCCCCGCCCTGCATAGGGTGTCTGTCATCCTTCAAATTCAGAGGCTTTGGGGCATCCCTGTTGGGTTTCAACCTAAATAGCGATTGCTGCAGAAGAACAAGGGAAGGGATGATTGACAGCAGGGGCCGAAGCGGATGGTGAGTGGAGTTGAAATTCCTGTAAAAGTCAGTTCAGAGTGGGAGGAGACGGAGACTGCAGGTTAGATATTGAGATGCAGCTGAGTGAGGAGGGGGAGAGACAATGAGAATTAGGGGTCAGTGGGTGGGTGGGCTCAGAGGGACATGCTAGGGAATGGCTGGTGTGGCATGGATAGAGTTTACATATGGGACCCCTCACAAAGAGGCAGCTTTGACATCCTTTTAGGGTGCAGTCTTGTTGGCTACATCCTTGCTACCTGGAAGCCCCTAAATTCAGAGGTTTCCAAAATTACAGCAGGGTGGGAAAAGTGGAGGAGCAAACTTTGTTCCCCATCCTCTGCTCTCCTGTTCAGCTTGCCGAGAAAGGATGCTTCAGAGTGAGGGAAGGAAGCCTGGAGGATGCTCAGGTTCTACTAGAGATTTTGGGGCTCCTCCCCTCCCTGTCCACCAGAGTGCCTCCTTCCTCCCCTCTCTGCCTTTCTGACCTCAGGGGCAGCTGGTGCAATGCTGACCCCCCCCCCCTTTTGAGGTCAGAGCACATTCTCTGACCTTGGAAGGGATTGGCTGAGCTATTCTGCGGTCCCTGAGATGCTCGCCCAGGGATCGTGGCATCACTGCCTCTCCCTGTTTTACTGCTGGCTTTATCATACCTGTTTTTATGATGTGTGTTGCCCTGAGTGCTTTGGCTAAGGGGTGACTCAGATGTTGAATACACATGAATGAGAATAATTTTTCATGTATCCATACACATTTGCATAGTTTCTACGAGTCTTGCCTTCTTTTGTCTTCTTTCTCGGGGTGATCCATAGGGGGTTGAGCTAGAGAGAGAAGGGGAGTTGTCTCACACTCAGGATATGGAGTGACCAGTTCTGTGTTGTCCTTGGAGGCATTCTGGGAGCTGGATGCATATGGCTGAGCCATTGGACTCATCTTCCTACAGCACTTGGGAGCTATAAACTAAAATAAGCAATGGAGAAGTTTGAAAGCGATCCAAGGCCCCCTTGCTTCAGAGCTGTGAAAAGCTCGGAGGCTAAAGCCCCTGGCCAAGACACTCCAGGCAGCCAGAAGCTGTGGTGTGTTGCTGTGCACTCAATGCAGTTCGAAGCAGAAGCCGGCGAGGATAAGCGGCGTGCTGGAATGCCACGGTCAATATGGCCCTTTAGTTGTGCTGCTGCCAGTTTGGGGTCTTGAGTCAGCAGTGCTGAGTCATGGGGGGAGGAGGTTAGCGTTTCTATATGGGATTAGTAATGGACCACTGGCCCACTTGATAGAAACTGGATGAATTCCAAGGGCTGCCTTGCATCTTGGTAATGACCAACCTACATAATTGGAGAATTTGGCCTATGGAAGCTTAATCATCTTTAATGAGCTCCATTATGTGAAAGAACAATGGACGCCGTTGTGTCTGGCTGCTTTTTTGTTGATATTTTAATATGAACTCAGTGCTCATTAAAGCCTGACGTAGCTGGGAATTAATTAAAGATCCTTTATCTGACCACAGACAGAAACGATCTGGGCTGTACAGTTATCGCTCTAGCCTGCAAGGATTGGCATGAGTTCTTTTTTCCACAAGAGGCACACAATTTGATTTTTAATTGCCACATTTTCACAGTGAGATCACAGGAATACTTTGGTGCTCTCAGACAAAACTCTGCCACAATTCTCATGCAGAAGCGATACACAGAGAAGAAGAAAGCTGAGATGCTCTCGTGGTGATTTTAAAAAGTTGTTGTTATCACTTTGCATGTGTATCCTTCCTTTTTCTCTTGAGAGGAACCCAGGGTGGCTCACCAGGTTCTCCTCTTCTCTGTTTTATCCTCACAACAACGCTGTGAGGTAGGTTAGTCTGGGAGTTACCAAAGCAACCCAGTGAGCTTCATGGCTGGTGTGTGTGTGTGTGTGTGTGTCTGGGGAGGGGGGTGGTTAAGATCTGGATCTGCTGAGCTCCAGTCCAGCACTAAACCACTGCACCACACTGGCTTTCAGTGGTTAATGTGCGTACAACAACTTACATTTACCTTCCACTAATATGATAAAAGCAGTTCCTGCTCCAGATCTGAGAGGGAGGTGGTCATAATGTCCCTGGTGGGCCCACCCCTCTTGTAGCATGCCAAACCCCAGCAGCCTTCCCTGGCACACTGGCAAACCAGCAACATTCAAAACAACACCGGCAGTTGGGAGCCACACTTAGAAATCACACCGTAGCCTAGAGCCATGGGGCTTCAAGGGCCCTGGGCAGAGGTAGCATTGCAGCAAGACCCAACCCTCTGGCCGTTCTTCGAAGGCTAGGCCAGAAATGGTTGAGGTGTTTTTGGAAGGGCGGGCATCTGCCACTGTGCTGCCCCTGGGTCCCCGCGGTTGACACAAGTGCTGGTGCAGCTGTTTAGAAAACCCAGCCTGCAAGAGGCCTAGGCAGCAACCAACCAGGGGTGGCAAGCTGCATATACCAGTTGCTGAGGGGCTTGGGCAGGTGGAGGTCTTGCACCCATCCTGCTGGACGGGGTGGACCTTTGGTCTGAGCCAGCGTGGCTTTGCTTACGTTGGTATATTCTTAGTGGCGAGCTTGCATTGGGCCTTCCGATCAGTGGCTGTTTAGGCCTCTTTCTCCCATGCCGCATCTCCAAGGTGGTGCCTGTGCAGAGCTCTTCTGCTGCCCACCTGGCTCCCTGCCCTTCCTGGATTTTATCTATTAGAAATAACTTCAGAAGATGCTTTTTAAAACCACGAGGCAGGCATGGTGCGAAGTTTCAGCCTCCAGTGGCAGTGTTTCTGGGCCTTGTGTCTCTGAGCCTCGACCGACTGCCTTCTGTGCATTGAATGGCGGTGAAGATGTGAATTTTGAATTTTGCATTTCAAAGCTCAGACTCCACCTGTGCCTCGTCCTTGGGGTTTGGGCAGGCGCCCTTGTTTTTCCTTTCACCGCTTTGCCTCCTGGGATGCCAGCCATGTGACCAGCCGCGGTGGCCCCCCTTCCAGCAGCCTGGCACTCCCCCATGGGGCAGCCGTCCTGTGAGCGAGCCCACCACCTCTCTCCACGTTCCAAGTGTGCCGAAAAAAGAATTGCTCCCTTCTCTGCCCAAATGGTGAGCCACAGTGTGAGTGTTTGGGTCACGTGCAGCTGCCGGCGAAGGACTCGAGGACCGCCGTGTGGTGATCATCCTGTTTCCTGGGCTCATGACAATGTGCTGAAACTAGTGCTTGGTAGCTGTGCAGGAAAGTTTGCTATGCAGCCCTGCTCTAATAATTTTTGCAGGCAGAATTACGTAGTTATTTTCGATATCCAGACAAAAGGTTTTAGGGAAGCTTCATAGGACCAAAACAAATTAAGAACAGAACACCCTGGCACCACCCCCTGCCTGCGAGTAATACAATAAATCTGATGCAGCATAAATACAACATTCAAATTGAGACAAAGCAAAACAAAGAGCAGAGCATAAAATGGGAGAGCAACGTTAAAAGCTCTTGGCCTGGCAGGGTAGCCTTTTTTCCTGCTTTGCGGAAGAAAATGTGAAGGGCTGTTCAAGGACAACCCTCTGCTTGAAGGCATCTTTCTTTTCCAAAGGCTCCCAGATCAGCTTAAAGATAAGAAAGCAATGAAAGGAGAAAGCAGGAAGGAGCCTTGAAGTTTTCCATCAAACAGCACACCTGGCAGTAGAATGAGCCAGGTGTGAACTCAGGTACCTCTCCCCATTCTATTTCTATTTGTTGCAAAGGCCTTTGACCAGCTTGGGGCCACCAGCATGTTGGATTTGCTCCGGAAAAATATGGGAGCAATAAGAATGTAAGAACACAGGAAGGGCTGTGTTGGATCAGAGCACAGGTTTGCCTTGTTCGGCATTCTGATCACGCAAAGGCCAACCAGCCACACACTGGAAACCCACAAGAAGGGCATGAGTGCAGTAGCACCCTCCCACCCATGTTCCCCAGCACTGGGTACAAAAAGGCATGCTGCCTCTGATACTAGGGGTAGCACAAGAGCCATTAGGACTAGAAACCACTGATTGTCTCCACCAGAAATGTTTCCTATCTCATGGCAGTGAATTCGATAGTTTAACCATGCACTGTATGAAGAAGTCCTTTCTTTTATCTGTCTTGAATCAGCTTCATGGGATGAGTCTGGGTTCAAGTGTTTTGGGAGAGGATGCGAAATCCTCCAGTTTATGCTGTCATGTCTCATCTTATTGGGTCCCCCCCCCCCCCAAGCTAAGTGGTGCCAGATAAAGAACATTTCCTTGCAAGGGAACTTCTCCAGCCCCTTGATTACTTTAGCCGATCCTTTCTGCACTTCTTCCAACTCTCTTTTAGGAGAAGGGACTGGAATTGCACACAGTGTTCCAAATAGGATCGCACAGTACATTTGTACAAGCAGAGTATGAACTTGGCAGCTTTCTCTTCGGTTCTTTTTCCAATTATGCTTAACCGTGGGTTTTTCCTTTTTCACAGCTACTTCATGCTGGGTCAACATTGTCCTGCAGCTGTCCATCACAACCCGAGGACCTCTTTCTCGATCGCTCACAGCTGGCTCAGGTCCCATCCGCTTATAGTTGAAGTTGGGATTTTGTTTTACCCAAATGTGCCTCACTGTACACTTGCTTACACTGAACCGCAATTGTCATTTTGATGCTCATTCTTCCAGTTTGATTTGGAGCTCCTTCACCTGCTTTTCTGCCAAGCACCCTAAATTTTGTGTCAGCAGCAAACGTGGCCACCTCTCTGCTCGCTCCTCATTCCAGATATATTGTGAATGAGATGAAAAGCACTGGCCACAAAACAGAACCCCAAATAAAGATCAGAAAATACTGCCACGATACGCCTAGTCCTGCGCAGCAGTCATTCAGCCTCGTTCTGTACCAGCGGATGTTCGTGGACTATTTTCAGAAGCAGCAAGCATGCTGCATGGCAGTCCTTTAACACTTCCGCACATGGACCTAGCAGTTCCACTGCCTCATATGGAACAGATGAAAAAGAGACCCACAGGATCAGATGGCCTCCTTTAATGGTTTTACGTAGAGGAGAAACAGGTGAGGGGGAAGGGGGTGCCCTGGCATGACCTCAAGACATGGGTGCTCCCAATTTGAAGGGAACTCTCCAGTAGCAATGGTTATGCAGGTATGGCCCCTGAAGAGCAGGGACATCCAATCTCCAACCCACTTGGTCTCTCCAGAAGGCAACTGCAAACTACCGAGTGCTGTAGAAGAGTCAGCAGGGACATGCCACTCCGGCTCTTTCCCTGCATAAGTGATCCAGCAAGCAGATCAGTGTAATTTTCCTGGGAGGCTGGGTGACTCAATGGGGCCCCTTCCTCTAGTGGAGCTTATCTTTTGAACTTTATAGGAGCTGTCTGTGATGCTGCATGCTGCATGCTATTATGGGGATGCTGTTCAGCACCCTGGATAGTTCCCACAACCTTATGCACAAAGCTGAAAAGCAAAGCTGCAATAGAAGGAAGATCTACTAGCATGGGAGTTACTGGCCTCTCTTGGCATTCCCAGAAGCAAAATGAAACCTGAATCAAATTGTTGTGAATCTAGAAAGACTGGAAGAGAACATCCCGGAGAAGAGATGTTGGGAAGCTTATTTATTGGTCTCACTGCATAAAACAACTCCATGTTGGGTTGGGCCAGTTGGGGAACTGAGCACTCCCAGTTTCGTGGCACAGGACTTGTGTCCTGCTTGCCAAGCATCACTGGCTACAGAAGCAAGAGAAAATCCCTGTGCGGAGGGTAATTCAGCATGGAAACGAACGTATGGAAAGGGGCAGTGGGATCACGGCTCTCCTGAGCACCATGCAGTATCTCTCCCATTTGCAGAAGGGCCATGTTACGCTGTCTTTATTTTACCACGGGCCAAGCGTCTTTTTCTGTAGAGATAAGTGCTGTATTTGAAGACTGGCCAGAAGTACATGCTCTCCTTGAAGACTCCCCTGTGCAGTTCTGGCTTAAAGATAAGGAGATCTAGGAACTGTTGTGCGTCAGCACTTGGCCCGCAAGCTGCCTAGGTAGGCGCACAGGTCCTCTGTCCACAGTTTCCCATACTATGGTGAGATGTGTGAGACAATTAGGTTAGAATAATAATTCCTAAGTTTGCATGTTTTCATCTAAACTCTCATAAGCACATTTTAAGCAAGCTAATATCCTCTTTTGTCCTGCGCTTCAGTGATGCAGTTCCTCTTTTGTGAGCCTCTGCACAGGACAAGATTGAAGGCTGTTGGTTGTCTTGCAGAACATGCTGAGGGAACATGAGGGATGCAGCGCTGAAGCCCTGCCTACATGCCTCATTTCGCACAATATGGCCAGTTAGTGTGGGTTAATTAACCCAAGCCACAACACTTGTGGGGCATGGGGGTTAATTGGGCATTAACAACCCACACTTAACCCAACTACCAGTTAAGCCACCATGACATGGAAGGTGGCCCAGTGTAGGTGAAAAGTGGGGCTGGGAAGGTTGAATGGGCTGAAGCCCAGAAATCTGAAAGCAGTTAAAGTACACACTAAAGCTTTGCTCTTAAAGGTTTCTGGATCATGTTTTCCCCCTTCTTCAGCAATGACCCAAATTGGAGCATGGGCTATTTTTATCTTGCAGGAAAGTGGGGGAATGTCGAAATACTTTTTTTCTCTCTTCTGTAACTGCAGAGCTGGGGGGAACCAGGCCAGGAAAACAATGCGCAGCATCTGATTTTGTTGGAATTGTCGGACTCGCACCCTCTGTGGGCTATTTTTAGCAGCTATATTTTGCAGGGCACTTTAATTCTGGTCAAGTGACCTGTGAAGGCTGAGCTCGGATTGCAGATTTGGTTGCAAAAAGCCAACCCAAGAATGAAGATTTAGGTTATCGGTGTCTTTTTTTTTTTTGAAGGCATGGGTACGTTTATAATTTTGGCCCAGGAAAATGAGAGGGAAAGCACCTGCTGTCCATTTGCTTAATTAATCTCTCCATGTCATTCTTCTTGAGCCTCAATACGGCCCTTCATCCTGTCTGGAGTAGGTTTGCTGAGGACCCGGAAAAATCATGTTGGCTTTGTACAGGGGTCCTCAAACTTTTTGAATAGGGGGCCAGGTGAAAGGCTGTGGTGACGGTCATGGGCCTATGAGGTGGGGGTGCCCGGGGGCCTGGGCCAGTGAGGTGCTGTTGGGCACGCGCGAGGCGGCATCGGGTGTGCTTGGTAGTGGCTCGCTCGCTCATTCAGAGATCTCCCAGCGAGTCCAAACCCATCTCCGAGTGAGCAAGCCACCACCTCCCTGCCTGGTAGCAAACACACACGTGGGTGGTGAACGGCCGTGCGGGCCGGATGGATGGCCGTGGCAGGCCTGATCCATCCCATGGACCGCAGTTTGAGGACCCATGGCTTTGTATAAAGGGCAGCAGAAAGAGAAATGAGGGGCCTTCCATTGCCTCCTGGTAGCCGCATGGAATGGCTCGCACTAACCCAGATCAAACTTTGAGTTTCCCAGCAAGGATCTTTTTCAGTACTTTTAAAATTGCCTTCTAACTAGATCCCGCAGTATTAGAATAGGTCCTAAAGAGGGCAACGCCTTTCCAGCTTATTTTTACTTGGTTGAAAAATATGTGTGTATATTTGTGACACTTATTAGCAAAAAGCAGAGATGCCATTGCCCCAAGAATGGCGTTCTTCAGATGGTAGGTTGTCGTATGCTGTTCCGGATCTTAGCTAATGAATGCTGAGCTTCTTCACTAGCAAGGGTGCTATTTCTCGGCAATTTCAACTGGCTGTCCAGCGTGCCAATTCAGGTAATGCAGGATGTTTCCTTGTCCCCTTTCTCCATTTGAATACATGACTGGCTCTCTCTTTTGCATGTGTTGGCTGGGCAGTTATTCTGTAAAATGACTTAATGGTAGAGTTGGTTGCCATAACTCCAGGAAAGGTCTTTGGATTCCTTCAGGACAGCAATGCTTGCATCAGGCCATTTTCATTGTTGAAAGTGAAGACTGTAGATACTTACTGGCTGCATCTTAAGTCCCGAAGAATAGCCAGGTCATATGCACACATGCTACAGTCCTGCAGGTGAGGGTACCACCTTAAGATCCAGATAGAACATAATTTGTTGAAAGCACTCAAGCATCAAGAACTCTTAAGATGTGGAAAACTTAATTGCTGGACCCTTCACATAGTCCTCTATCTTGGCTTACTAACTTTTCCCCCACAGAGAGGGAGCCCCTGATGTAGAAACACTTTCCAACCAGTGATCCTTCACCAAATGTATTCTGATATGTCATAGGCTGGTGGAAGAGGACTAGATTATGTTTACACATAACTTTAGGGACTTTTTACACTCACAGAGCAATGGATATGTGCCACTTCAAGGGCAGGGGGAGCCAGTCTCAAAGAGGAAATGCACAGTTGTTGTGGTTGAAGGTAAGAATCATCCAGTCTTTAATTTCTTGTCATTACTTAAGCCATGACGTTACATGATGCCTAGACACAAATGCCACAGGGTTAAAAATGCATGCAGATGGCGTCCCTTTCAGGCACTGTGTGTTTATGGGTCAAGTGGGCCGGTCAAGCTACTTAACAGCCAAAGCCCAACCGTGCAGAGTGGCAGAGTGAGCTGAGCGATGCTTGAGGACAGACATGCTTAGTTGTGTGGGAATGCAGATGTTGGAGTGCCTCGTTGCCCAGGGGCACCGAATAAATACCCTTAGAGTTAAGTGCCTGCATGCTGGTCCCATAAAAGCTAGGCCACAGTTGGGGCTTGTGAACACATTGGAAAGGTCATGCCCCTTCCCAACCTGGTGTGCTGTAGAAGGGCTGGGCTGCAAGTTCAGCTACCCTTGTTCCAAGCCAGCTTGTGCAAGAGCAGGTCTCCGTTCACCAGCCTGACTGGGAGGTGTCCCCATCTGGTGTCCTCAAGGAGACGGGCTGAACCTCCTGTTGATTGCATCTCTTTATCTACCTCTGCTATGCTGGCTGCTCGACTCTGTTCAGGATGGTATCTGCTGCCAGAAAGCTCTCCTGCGGGAAGCTGTTAACTGCTGTATCTACTTTCGGTTTCACAGCAGCATTGAGATTCAAGTTCGTTCTTCCTTTCTTGCTTTTGTGCTACATAACCTCTTGCTGTGCCGTGCGGCAATTCTGGCTCTTCCTCCTTAACCGAATTTTGGTGGAAAGGGAAAAAGATGGGAAAAGTGGTGGTAAAGCACACAAGGGCTACAAATGGAAGACTGGGTTGTCTGGACCTGCCATCACATTCTCTAAACAAGCAGAAAAATGGCACTAAACCCTTGCATAAAAACATACTAGAAGTAACAAGAACCCACAGGTATGCAATGGGGACTACCTGGCTTGGCAGGGCTACCCGGCTTCATAGTACATGTGAAAAGGACCTCAGGATTTGAGTTGATCGCATGTCAGGAGCGTGATGGAGCTGCAAAAAAAGTGACAATGACCTTAGGTTGCGTCAACAGAGGCAGAGTTTCCAGTCACATTAAATAGTACCTCATCTGATGGATTGTGTCCAGTTCTGGATGCTGCATTTTAGGAAGGACAAATTAGGAGAGGTTCGGAAGGTGGCAAGAGAGATGTTCAAAACAAGGAAAGTTGAAGGATCTGGGTATGCTTAATTGGAGAAGCGCAGACTGAGAAAGGCCAGTGACAGAAAGCTTTTGATAGCTGAAGGGCTGATACAGACAGAAAAACGTGTTATCTGCTCCTTCTGAAGGGAGGATGGGATTGAATGGGCTTACACTGTAGGAGGGGAGGTTAGTTGAAAACTGGAATGCATTTTTGCATGGGCAAAACAATTGAACAATGGAACCAATTCCCTAGAAGGGTGGTGGGCTTTCCCATGTTGGAAATCTTCAAGCCACCTGGATAACCATCCATTGGGAATGCTCCAGCCCAGATTTCAATCGGGTTGGACCAGGTGGCTTGCAAGAGACCCTCCAACTCTGTGATTTTATGCCTCCTGTTCTACATCATTACATTCACCTCCAGATTGTTGCCCCTTTCAGCACTAAAGGAGAGGACATCCCACTGCCCCCTGCAATCCTGGAAGCAACAATGGCTTGCAAAGCACGATGTGGTACCATTTTGTGCTTGGCACCTACCAGAGGGGTGAATTTGTGCAAAAGTTAGAAGACGCATCACCTCTTTTTAGCACTTTTTAGACTAGGAGACAACATCTCCCTGGTCAAATGGAGAGATCCTCATGGCGATAATATGGCCAGAGGTATTTGCCCCTCTGAACAGCTTGGCTGGGAAGATCTGGCTAGTTTTGCCAAAGAAGATGCCCATCCCCACCTTTAGGAAACACACACACAAGCTTTGAGAAGGATGCACAACGCTTTTCTGGCTGCTGTTTATTTTGTACATAAAATGTACCTGTGTTGGGTTAAAAGCACGTAAGTGAGAGAACAGCACTTGCCTACATAATTGAATATCTTAAAATGAGATCTAGCAATTGTCTGAACCGCAGCATCCTTAGGATTTTTCTTGCTTGAGTATTGTTCCCATTTTTTTTAAAAAAGATTGTCCTGTTAGCTTATTAAATCTCTCCATATTGTTCTTTCTTGAGCATTAATATAGCCCATCATCCTGTCTGGGGTAAGTGGGTGTTTCCATTATAAACACAATTCCACTCTGAATGTTTACAGAAAAGAAATCTCTCCCATAGATATTGAAACAGTTATGTTCTTTGTTGAAGACTTCTCAAATAATGGAACGCTTTATCCTGGTGTGCCGAAAGTGCCTGTGACACTTATCTACTTTAATTCTTATTGCCTGCCACTACAACCTGCTTTTGAGAGAAGAGCACACTGGTATTTTAATGCTTGTCTGGCTCCCTGCCCCCCCCCCCCCCGCCCTCAGTGTGTGCAGATTGGTGGTCTTCTCTTGCCCAAAACTGATGCAGCTTCTGTGCTGAGCACTCTGTTTTTATGCACCCGCATTTTACGAGCACAACACAACTACCATTCCATGTCATTTGTCTTCATATTTCCTCTAGAGTTAATAGTATAAAATCTTGCAGTTTCTGTGCGTTGGAGCACCCTCTCAAGACTCAGCTTAACTTCTCTCGTTAGGAAAAACTTGCCATGAAAACATGGCTGTGAAAGGGTGGGGGGGAGGGGGGAATGAAGGGGGAAGGCAAATTTGCACGGGCTGCTGGCAGTGATGATTTGCACAAAGTGTGGTTTGTGCACTTCGGCTCGCAGTAGAGCTACTTGGTTTTTGTGCACTATTTGCACACTTTTAAATGTGAGTAGACGAGCGTTTTTAAAATGTGCAGATTGTGGTCAGCTGCAGGTGGCATTCTATGAGCTGTCTAAATTTGGAGTTGCACCACCACCAGCAAGTAGGTGCTGGCACAAAAGAATCTCTCCCCCTCCCCACAGTTGGGTTCCTCATACCTCCGTACTCAGACTCTGCTGGAGTCTGGTCTCCCCCCCACACTTTTTATTTTTTATTTTTAGATACAGAAGGAAAAATTAAAATACAACAATAATAATATTACATACAAAAACTCAATAATTAGAAAAGTAAATAATAAAGTGCTCCCACCACTCCGGGGACCAATACTACCTCCACTTAATTCACATAATAATATATAATATATTTCAATTATATCCATATTCCCTCCAGAAATTCATGTAAACTTGATTAGGTTTGCAACCGTTGCCTTCTATCAATACTGCTTTTACAAAATCTTTCCAAATTTCCATATATTTATTTGCTTTCATTAACCCTTTTTTAATTTTTATTTCTGTTGTCAGTTTATCATTAATCACCATATTCCATATTTCATTATACCGTTCATGCCTTTGCAAAACCCAATTCTGTTTCCAAGCTGGAGTCTGGTCTTGATGCAAAACCACTAATGCTTCTGATTGCATTTCAGAGATGGGCTTCCTTTCCTAAACTTACCAAAGCAGGAGCAGCTCCTGGAAACCAGTGTATGCAGAGCTCTGGCTTGGTTACATGCTTGCAGCAGTGCCCAGAGACACCAGAAACTAGAACTGAGGAATGTTGAGACCCACTGCAGTGGGTCCTGGCAGCCTTTGATGAAGCTGGGCAAGTTTACTGCAACACTGATGGGCCCTGAATCATGGGAATTGCATTCCCAGGATTGCAATAATGAAACCAAGCTGCATTGGGAACCTACCTTCTCTGCTTTTCTTTGTATGTTTGAGAAAGCGGGAGAAGAGTGCAGATGGATCCCAGAGACTACAAGGTCCTGGAGGCTGCTCTTTGGACTCTATTCTGAGTCTAGATGTTTCATATTTTCACCTTTCTGCATGCTGGCACTACATATGCTGTGGAAGGTGTCAAACTGTCATTTTTGTCCTTTGCATTCTAAATCAGTTGTGTTGATCTTTTTCCCCCTGGGAAAAATAATTGCCAAGCCTAGAAATAAAATACAGCATGGCTTTGTGATTCTTGGCACACAGATTTAAAATACTGTTGCGTGTTCCATGCACTAGTGCTGGAATGCTCTGAATCAGGTATAGGGTTTTCTTCCATGTACTCATTTGCCCCCATCCAAAGTTCTGCAGGCATATTGTATGTGCGTAATTTCCATGGAGTCTACTCACAGAATGTACAGAAGTTGGATTTAGTTACCCAAGAGGGAGAGAAGTAAAATGTCATTGACTTTTACCAGCATGGAAAGTGCAAAGCTTTTAAGAAATACAGACTTAGAGTAAGCCCTTTTTGTCATTTCCATAAAGGGCAGATCTGGATTTGTTGAATAAGCAATTAACAAAAGCTTGGAGGGAAGGAGATGTGTTCTTAGTTGCTTTGAGTCTATCCACGGATTCTGACATGGTCAAAACTCTGCTGGAGCCAAAGCCAGGATGGTCTGGAGAGAGTTGAGGAGGGAACTTGGGGAAAAGATACTGCTCTGTTGACCCTCTGGATTGGCCAGAGCTCACACAAATGGGCTACCGCAAATCTTTTCCCCCTGATGAGGTTTCTGAGGCCTGAGCATTCCCTAGGCCAGGTTCAAGTCTCAACCCGGGAGATTCCCAGTTCAGCTCCTGAAATGCCTGATCCTTTGCCATTTTCCGCCTCTCTCCAAGTTTGAATTTGTTTGGCTTAACAGCCTGTCCTTCCAGGATTTGCCAAACGTATTGTGGAATAACCTAAGCTCCCACGAGATTGTTTTTGCAGTGGTGCAATTGGGTGACATCACTGTGGTTACGCCCGGCCTGTGTGCTGAGGAATATACATGGAAGGAATTAACAGAATGAGATCAATTTTACCAGAAGGAAGATAAATATGCAATGGTGGTTTTTGTCCGTAGTGCTGGCACGTGCTGATCACAAGCCTACCCTTGTGCATAGGTTATGTTTCTCCTTTGCATCTTCCTGAGTGCTTTAGCTTGCTTTGCTTCCTCTGAATGTGTACAGAGCAACCGTCACTGACCCTTCCATAAATCAAGGGCTTTCTCTTCACTCCTGCCTCCTCCCCTCTCCATGTCTTCCTTTCTCTTTTCTGTGAAATGAGCTCTCACTCCGATTGGCGCATTGCTCATTATGGGTTTCATCAACAAATGCACATAAATAATGGGGCCAACCGAGAATTAAATGTAGCCATAAATGTGATGAATGGTAATGTGAGACGTGGACTTCGGCAGGGAAGAGCCAGCACCGCACTGTCACGGGCGTCGCAAATGCTTTCTGGCTTCGTGCATCGGTGCTTTCCAAACGTATTGGATGTCTCACTGCAGATGCAGCGTGTCCAGGTGTTTTAGTGTATGGTTGATGCTGTTCTAATTAAAGGTACATTTGAAATCCCTCCTGCTTATTACCACATCATAAGAAACTTGGTATAATAATAAACTCAGCAGGGCTGCAATGTTTCGAGAACTATCCTGCAGTTCTCAGATGGTAACTGGGGGACATACGATGCCACGAATCGCCTCCTTTGCAGCTGTAGACAGACCTGTGACTAGAGACGAGATCAGCTTGTAGGGCTCTCCTTCACCGTGTAGCTCCACTTTCAAGGCTGCTCAGCTCCCTATCTGCAATAAGGGATTGATACCCTTGGCCTGCCTTGCAGGACTGTTGTTAGGATTACAAGGTAATGTAGGCCAAACATTTTGGCCGTTGCATTCAAAATGTTAGTGATTTGGTCCTTGAGGCCAGACTTCATCATCCAATATCAGAATGGGAAATTTGGTCCAATTTTCATTCCAGCCCCAATTCATACCCTTGTTTTCATCCCTGGAAGTTCATTTAAGCTTGGCTGAGGGCCAACATGTGGCGTCATGATTGGAGTTATAGATGCCAAGGGCTTTACGAATATTCTGCAAACAGGGCAGAGCAAGAGGATGATAAAAACTTCCAAAAACACCTGTCATGACAGGGATTCCCGACCTTTTTGGCCCGGTGGGCACTTTTGAGAATTTGAGAAATGGGTCTGGGGACACCAGCCTATGGCTTCCATGGAAGAGCTAGCTAATCATGCAATGGTTGCTGCTGAGGCTCAGCTAGTCAAAAGACGTGGAGTGGGGAGAGTGAGGTGAGACGCTGGTAGGGAAGAGGAAATAACATGGCAAAGGGGGTGGAGAGATGAGGGATAATGCAGTCAGAGGCTGAGAGTGGAGAGGAATCACTCATGAGAAAGAGCAAGTGTCAGAATTCGGAAGAGAGAAAGAAGGTCAGGGATGGGGAAGGGAGGGAAAGAGAAGGGCCTTGCTAGAGTGTTGTATTTTCACACAGAGGCATTTCATATATCTTCATGAAGAACATACAAACATAAGAAAAACCATGCTGGATCAGACTCAAGTCTATCCAGTCCAGCACTTCATGCACATGTGACAAAGCAACAGCTGAAAGGATCCCTCCAGCAGGATGGGTGCAAAATGTGCGTGTATTAAAAGGATGGGGAAAGCTTTGGGGGTCCCCTGGGCATCACTCTGGGGGTCCCTTTGCAGGTGCCTTTGGGGGGGGGCACTGTGCTGGAAATCTCTGATCTATGGCTCGGCCCAGAGGCCCATTTGGATTTTCTGTTTGACTGCGCTTGGATCATCTCTCAGCATTTACATCTACTACTCTGCAGCTTGCAAAGTAAATGCTATCTGGAAAGAACAAACTATTCTGAAAAACCAATAATGTCTCAGGAAAATCCCTCAAGGGTTCCAGTCACATTAAAACTTTTTTTTTTTTTTTGCTTTTTTCTTTCTTTCTTATCCTCCCTTGACTCATGTCTCGCCTTGCTTATTTTGAGTGCCGTGTCTGTTTATGTCACCCTTTCTCTGCCCCTTCTTTAAGTGAATTGACAGCGATGTCAGCAAAGGGATGCATCTCATGGGAATGATGTCAGTGGAGAGAGATCAAGGAACAAGGACGAGCTCATCTTCCACCAAGACACTTGTGAAGGCTGTGGGAATTCGGGATCAGCAAGAGTAGGTGCTTCAAGGAAAGATCCCATCTATATGTTCAGAAAATGCATGTGGTGCCATCTTTCAGGATTTATACCAGAAGTTCTCCTCCTCCTCCTCCATCACCACCACCACCACCACCACCACCACCACCACCACCAGGGAGAAGGTTGCAGGCTTGCTGTCTTCCTGCTGTGTCCATTTTCTGAATAATAGGATGGGCTTAAAATTAAGGTGGCTGCTAATGCATTACCCCAAAAGATGAAATGGATCACCTCCTATGTCCCACCAAAACAAAGTGAAAAGAAAAAAAGAGGACACTGACAGTACAGCATTTGTGTGTGCTATTTTGTATGTAGCACTGCAAATTCAGAAATAATCACTTGCTCAGTCTGTGGCATGAGCCTGACCTTTGCAGCCAAGCTGTGAAGTCATATTGCTAGAGGACTGCTTTTATCATGCAAGCTACCAACAAGAAAGTGTTGCTTCCAAGGACTGATGCTGTCTCCTGCAGCTGAAAGAGACCGAAGCAGACTGGCACATTTTGCATAGCAGAGTGTCTTGTAAGCTTTCCTCCTTGTTCTCTGAAATAGAGCATCACATCAGAGAGTTGTCATGAAATCGACACCATCTACAACGGCCTGCCCTTCTCAAACTGGACAGGCTACCAAGCTTCTCCCTCAGTGTAACCCTTGCCATGGGGTGGCCTCCCTGGCTACAAGTCTCTTACGGTTTATAAAGACTGACAGTTGAAAAAGAGAACATGTAATAGAATAATGTATCGCTCTATGGTACGTTGCAATGTAATAGAAAACTATTATCATATGAAAATGTACTTTAAAAATGATCATATACATTTAAGCCCCCAGAACCCATTAAAAATCTTTCTCATGTCATATGCCTGCCAGTTGAGGAAAGGTTTGACTTGGCATGGAAAAGAAATTGATGTGAGTGCCAGGCAGGCCTCACTGGGAAGACACTTCCACTTCCACGATTAGAAGGGCCACCACCGAGAAGGCCTGTTCCCTTGTTGCCAGAGGAAGGTCCCAGAAGGTGCTCACTGTGTACAGGTACGTAGAAATCTCAGAGAAATTAATAATGGCTTCAAATGAGTGGGATTTCTAGGAATTGGACTAGCTGTTTCTGCAGTGAACTGGTTTTTCCCAAGTCACACACATTCCATGGTCTGCTGGACTGAATTTGTTATACTTTCTGGAATTTTCTGCAAATGCTGTTATAGAAAATAGAAAAAATTAAATGCACACAGTGTGGAAATAAGCTTTTTAGGGAGATTTGCCCTATTTTGGAAATGCAGATTGCTCAAGGGTACACAGATGCAAGTTTAGGAAATCGGGGGAAAGGCCAGTTCCATCCATGGAAAGAAAGGCACCTGGCAGTCTGTGAAATGCAGATGGGGTGGGTGCATCACCCTCTATATATCCCTATGGAGAGGTTCATATTGGGAGAGGTGTATCATTGTATATTACGATCCCGGGCTGTGTAAATAGCTTTATAGTTCCAAACTAGCATCTTGAACCAGGCTCAAAAAAACACCAGCAGCTGGTGCAAGTGGGCCAGAATCTCTTGCATCCTCAGAGCTTTGGGTCACCACCGCCCATTTGGCCACTGCATCTTGCACAAGCCGAACTGTCTTCCAAGGCAGCTTGGCAGAGAATGCCGTGCGGTAGCCAGACTTGGAGGGCTTTGACTGCTGAAGTCAGGCATAGTCCAGGCATAGCTGGGCCACGAGCTGAAGTTGATAGGAGGTGCTCTGTGACAGTGACTATAACGGTGGAACTGGTGGCCCACAAGAGTAACTTGCTGGCAGGTGGCACCTTTAGGTGCTTTGCTTTCCGCTGTACCAGGCAGCCAAGGGGGCAGAGTCTGGGGAGCTTGACTAAGGTCGTGGAGTTGGTTGAACTTCGCAGTTGAAGATCACAGCAGCCACCCACAGAATGGAAAGAAGTGGATACAGGAGATTTCCAGGCTCTGAAGACATTCTTGGAAGTCCTGAGCAGCTGATGCCCAGTCACAAATCAAAGTGGAAAACACAGGAACTACCTCCAGGAGGCTCCGTTCGCACCCCTCCCTGTGTTTGGAAATGAAAAGGAGAGCCTTGGTAAAGTAATTCCTTGGTTGGATGTGAGAGCTGTCAGTCACAAAACCACACGCCCATCTTTGCCTGTCACCACATTGCCATTTTCCTCATATGGAAGCTTGAGATAAATATATGCAGAGACTGTTTCTGGATCAGATCAAAGTGTGGGAAGCATCTGGATTTCATGGGATTCGCTTCACAGGATCAAGGCTTTGACTCAGATATCCCCCCAATTTCTCCAAAGCATCCCATGTCAGTTCCAGATTTGGGAATTACCTGACTGTATTGCACACAGCTGTTAGAAAACAGCTTGGAAAGTGCACTAGCCTGCACGGATGCCACCCCATCCCTTGACGGATTTAACTTGCTCATTTATTAATATCCTTCTTAATTACTTGTATTGCTGGAGCGTAACTCTGCTCAAATAGCATCTTTAGATCTGCAAGTATCTTAATACCCAAACATTAATTTGAGTCTTCCTTCCACAGAATAGAGCAAAAGTCTTTTACAGACCTTTTCATGTCATGATTCAAATGAAAATCCAGCCTCTCAGACTTTGTTTTAATTAATCACCTAATATTCTCCTATCCTGATGAATCTTCCTCAATACTTCATTAAAACTCTTCGTATAGTGAAAGAGATTGCCACATTGTCAGGAGAAGATCACTCGATAAATTCCATATTCCTCTGTTTGTAAAACGGAATATTAAGCACGCAAGTGCCAATCATCACAGTAGGGAAAGCGGGGGGGGGGGGGGGCCTGGCTTTTTCCAGATTGTGGTCACAGTCAGGACGTGTTGCTCCGGCTGTGCTGCTTATGTTCTCACAAGCATTCCTCTCCATTGGTAGGAGGGCATTAAGCATTCCTACACATTAAGTGAGCTGCAGGGCCAGCTCTTGCCTTTTTCCTGTCTGAAGAACACCAAATGCATCCCATGCCACAGCTGACACTTTTCACAGCTTCTAGAACCCAATTCCTTGCTCTGCTCCTCTAGATTTCTTATCCATCTGTTTTACTTTGCAGCATGGTGGAGCTGGCCTTGGTCAGGTTTCTAGGAAGTGAGGATGGCCTGAAGCTAAATGCTCTTGGCTTGGTTTGGCTCGAGACCCAGGGGAAGAACGCAGTAGCGTGTGCCACTCACAGATGGTTTAGTATCAAGTAGAAGAGGATCAAGTCCAGTAGGCCAGAAGAATGTGTGGTAAAGATCAGGCAAACTGAAGGATCGTAGGCTCTGAGAACATAGGCCTTTAATTTCTTTCTTGTAACGCTGCTCAAAATGCACCACTCTGGTGTGGCTGCTCCAAGCTTCTCACATGGTAGAAGACAATTACCTTCCCTTTTGAACCTTGTTTTATACTTTTGGGCTGAGAGAGTGAAATAATCTGTTTAATCCAGCATTTGGTGTCTAGCAAACATGTCCCTGGAAGCTCACTAAATGGGCATTCAGTAGATGACTGCCCTTGTAATTTGGGTCACCTGGTAGCCAGGACTGAGCTGCCCCTGAATATGGAGGCTTCACTAAGTCTTCAGATGACCAGTGCTCCATACATTGGGCTAATCCCAGGAAAGTCTGAGAAATTCATTTAGCTTGATTTTGCCTGGATATGGGCCTGGTTTGCACCTTCTGGAACCAACTGCAGGTCTGAACTCAGTCTGTGTCTGAACTCTGCATTTCCATGCTTACAATGGATTTGCACTCAAAACACATTAAAAAATGCTTGTGTTTGCAAGATGGGAGGAAAATGTGTGCTTCAGTTGTGCCTATTTTTGCAAAATGCACATTTGATAAAAAAAATGCATGAAAATATGCACAGATTTGCATGAGAAAAGAAAGAAAAACCGAGCGATAGGGTATGCTCATGAGCTGGAATTTGAAGAATTGGACGAGTTCAAGGTTTGCTGATGTGCCTAATTAATCATTTCAAAAGTCATCTAAACGGACACTTGTCACTGCAGCTCCCATCACTAAGGCACCCCCGAATTCTAGTGTGGAGAAATGGGGGGAGGTTGTTTTACTCTCCCCACTGTTCATAACCTCCACTGTCCTGCCTGCAACTCTCCTGGTCATTTCCCCTTTCATCCTAAAAACAAACAAACATCCTGATTTGCTTTGCCTTTGCCTTACAGGGAAAGTGCTCCAGTGCAACCATGACTGTAAAACACAGAAGGGACATTTGTACATGAAATGCGCGTAAGAGGGTCCGTCTCCCATCTTTCTAGGGAATTTGAGCAAAGCCGGGCTCGAGCATATCACTGAACCTTTTCCCATTCCAGGCTATGGAGAGGCTGTTTCGATGTGAAGCTAAATCATCAGACAAGCTTTACAAAATAAGCTCCTGTCCCTACCTCAGCCTCCAAGCTCAGACTTGCATCTTCGATTTGGGCACACCTAAATCTGGTGATGATTACAGCGAGGTGGCTCAGTTCCTTCTGCCTTGGGGGATGGGATTGATGCTTGCTAGAATTTCACCTGGTCGGCCTCTGGAGGCAGAGGAGGAGAACGACCTGTAGCCCTCCAGATGTGGTTGAGTTCCAGTTCCCTTAATCCTTTCATGATAGTCAGGACTGCTGAGAATTGTAGTTCCGGGTCCTTCTTCCAAGATGATGGTGCCAAACATTTAAAGGAGTGCTGCTTTCTTGGATGACCTCCAGTTAGGTCTCTGGTTTCCTCCACTGGGAGTCTCTAGTTTTGAGTGGGGCAAAGGGCCTTCAGGTTTCTTAATGGAAAGGTCTGGACCAGCATTGCCGTGGCCAATACATTCTTGTCTTCCTCAAGATTTGACTTGGGGCAAAAGAAATGTGACTTCAAATCTGAATTTGGCAACTCTGCTTTTACTGTGGAGTAGGCTCTGCTTGAATTTGGGCCGGTGTGTGTACAGGGGTTTAAAAAGTCCAGATTGGTCTTCCTGCAGTCTGGAATAGAAATGAATGAAGGACAAGCCTGATAGACCAGATTCAAATTGATGTCTGTTGTGCTCTTTGGTGGGGTTCAGTGGGACTCTTGAAGTGAGTTTCTTGGGCTTGACCCCACAACACATACCGGCATATAAGACAACCCTTGAAACTGGACATAGCAAGGCAAAAATTGAGCAGTTATACACCAGGAGAAAAAATTTCATCATATAGAATGATCCCTGTATCCATGCAGGTAGGTTCTCAGCCCCCAGCAGATGCCTGAAACCCCTGCAAAAGTAGAAAAACTGCAAATATCTCCAGGGAAAACCCACAAATATCTCTAGATAAAAACAGCTAGTACCTAACTCTGTTTGGGGATGCCACACTCCTTGTCTTGATGCTACCCAGCCATGTGTTTCGTCTCTCAGTGGACGCGAAGTCTCTACAGATACTTGCTTTCCCCTCCTAGAGGTATAGCCATACATACCAGCATATAAGAGGACCCTTGAAACTGGAAACAGTGAAGCAAAAATCAGGGGTCATCTTGTATGCCTGACATATGACAAACATCAGAAAAAGAGCCCAAAATATTGACCTTGTCTTCTATGTGAGGTGCCTTACATGCTGGTATATACGGTAGTTCAACTGTGGAAATCGCTGCTTGAAGACGGAATAAGGGTAGACAAATGCATGGAGGATCATTGACGGCTTCTGCTCCTGCTGGCTATACATCACCTCCGGCACAACTTTCATAGTCAGCTGTGCTTGTGTCCTGCTTTGGCTTTTCCATTGGGGCATCTGCTTGGCCACTGTAGAAGCTGAAGGCTGGGTTGGGCAAGTCTGACCCACCGTGGCGCTTCCTGTATTGAAATCATGGCCACAGAATTGAGATTAATGATCCATGAAAGAATTTCCAGAGATGAGGAACACATACGTGCTCCAGATCTTGTCAGACTTGAGTCATTCCTGACCATTAGCCATAATGGCTGGAGTTGATGGGAGTTAGAGTACAGCAACAAAGGGGACACGGGTCTCTGATTTCTACATTGGTGGCTTTTGGTTGCTGAACTTCTCAGTTGTGCCTCTGTTCAGTTGCTGGGCATATTAATAGAATCTGCAGGATTGTATCTGGGAAATCAATGAGTATTAAATAAAAGGTTTTAAAATGCAATTAGTTTTTTCTTCCCTTTAATAATAATAATAAAAAATCTCAGTGAGAAAATGAAACCGACCCAATATTTCAACACCATACCTCTTAGGAGCACCTCGCTTCATTTAGAGCAAAGAGTTCCTTGTATCCATTAGCCCTTTCCTTAATAGCTTTGCTGTTAATTAATTCATGCCTGAAGGTGTGAAACTGTCCATGCATAAAACATTAGGCAGAGAGCAAAAGAGGACTTCTCTGGTTAAAGAGCAAGTGGCTCCTGCCCTCTGGCAACTTGCCAGGGCCCTGGTACGGAAGCGCTGCGGTGGACCATGGCCGAGTATCCTGTGATAGCAGGTCGTCCTGTGTGTGACTTGCGCCTGCGGCAGCCCCGCTGTGTAATGAGTCACTAACACCGAGTGCAGGGCTAGAAGGCATCTGGCTTCAGCTGAGAGTAAAGCTGGATATCGGACAGTCAGCCGGGGTCTGGCTGGCTCTTTGAGCCAATAGGTAATCCTTTGAGGGCAGTGGACTTCCTGGTTTCCCTCCCACCCCTCTCTTTATATGGTAATGCGTAATCTTTAGCTTGCTTCACAATATGGTAAGGCAGTGCTGCCCTGTTTGGGAGTCCCCTGCAGCTTTCAGCAGAGTGGGGCTTGGATCTCTGCCACAGAAGCCTGCCCCAAGGATATCACTGTTTGAAAGAGGTGAAGGAAAATGTCTAGGGTGTATCCCCTCTGGAATGCAGGCTGAATTTCAATGGCGCTGAAGCTGTTCTGGAAAAAGGATTCAGCATCATGGATAGCTCCTCAAAAGTTCAGGCTAAAACCCCAAGTGGATATTGCCATCTACGTGATACCAAGGCAAATCCCACTTACTCAGTCCAGTGAGCAAGCCAGAACCAGAAAAGCATTCTAGGAAACTAGGGGTGTCAAAGATTGTAAAGCATCGGGGTTTCACAAAGACCTAACAGAGTTTGATCAAGTGATGCTTAAAACAGAGGAGAAATTTATTAAAAGATTATATGATTTTTTACTTGACAGGAAAATGGAAGGGGAACAGGTTAAGGAAACTATGATAACATGGGCACAAAATTTCAGATTTAATGTTGAACTAGAAAAGTGGCAAAAACTATGGGAAAGAAATATTAAGGTAACATTAGCAACTTTGTATAAAGAAAATGTATATAAAATGTTCTATAGATGGTATTTGTCACCAAGTCGATTAGCTAAGATGTTTCCAAATATGTCAAACAGATGTTGCAAATGTAAACATAAAGCGGGTACTTTCTATCATATGTGGTGAACTTGTGATAATGCGAAAAAGTATTGGATTAAAATACATAGATGGATGGAAGAAATATTACAAAAACCCTTTGCTTTTAAACCTGAAGTTTTCTTGTTAGGCATCGTACCGGAAGACATTAACAGACAGGAAATGTATTTGATGTTACCCCTAATCACAGCAGCGAGGATTGCATTTGCTCAATATTGGAAAAGTGAGGAGCTACCCACTGATGGATTGATTGTAAGAAAGATCTTGGACTGTGCAGAAATGGATAGATTGACTTTATCATTGAAGGAGAAAGAGGACACTGACTTCTATCAAACTTGGGATTCTTTCTATAACTGGCTGGAGAAACGGGACTTGGCATAAACTTAGAGATGTTTTCAAATTATTATAAACTGATTTGAATTTGACTATAGAATGTTAAAAAATATGTAGTAGGGGGTTGACCCAGTAAATTCGATGTATGTGATGTTTGATGTTTTTCAGTATTAGTTTAAAATTTTAATAAAATTAAAAAAAAAAGAAACTGGGGATGTCACTGGTTCCCTCTGGCCCGACAGTGGAAAAGGTATCACTAGCAGCTGTCCTGCTTTCCTGATGGCTCCCTCTTGGACTGAGCTGGGAGGTGGCACCCAGACTAACCCTGACTGACCTGCCTTGGGTGACCACTTTGACTCAGATCTTGACATGCCTGAGAAGGGCTCATGTTGCCCTCTTATCTTTGATCCCCTGAAAGGCTCTCATATCAATCTTGCAGTGCTTTTTTTTGGAGCACCGTGTGGGCCAGGGAGCTATTAATTTGCCCAAAGAGCTTCAGAGATGGAAAAGAAGAACAGTATTGAAGTGAAATCATCTGTGATGCTGTGGTGAAAATGTATGAAGTTAGAGCTCTTAAAGGATAAAAAGTTTGTGGAAGAAGCAACTGAAGAGCTAAACTACTTTTTTAAACAAAGTAAAAATAAAGATTCACCACCTTGAAATGTTTGGGATACCTTTAAAGCAGCCTTTAGGGGAACTGTACTACATGTCGAGAAGAAATAAAGAAAGAAGGGAAAATACTTTAAATTGGTAGCCGACATCAAGAAGATGGAAGGTGAATTGGTAAAGGATCCAAGGAACAAAACATTGAAGATTAAGTTAAATACCTTAAAACGTAAGGTTAATCTTAAGGTAATGGAAGAAATTGCAAAAAAATTGAAGGCAACTAAACAGAATTATTTTGAAAACACCAATAAACCAGGAAGATGGCTAGCTCACAGGAAAAAAAGAGAGAAAATCCTTAAAATTCTTGATGATGGGGAGGAGATCTGTCAAAATGGGGAAATTAGGCATTGTATAAAATAATTTTATTAGAAACTATATGAGACAAGAGAGCTTCAAAGATTCAATAGAAAAATATATTAGAAAACAAAACCTCCCTCAATTGACAGAAGAACAAAGGAATATATTGAATAATCCTATAACGCCAGTGGAGATAAGTGAAGCTATAAAAAGACAAAAAATGGGGAAAGCTCCTGGACCGGATGAATTTCCGGTGGAATTGTATAAGACTTTTGAAGAACTTTTGATGGCTCCATTGAAACAGATATGTAATATTGGGTTGCAAGAAGCTATTATCCCTCAGACATGGTTGAAAGCTAATATTACTTTGATTCCCAGAGACGATACAGATCCTTGAGAGATATGGAATTATAGACCAATTTCACTCTTAAATTCTGACTATAAGATTTTTGCCTCAGTATTGCTGGAAAGATTGAAAAAGATTCTAATTGTCTGCATTCATACTGATCAAAATGGCTTCCTGCCAAAAAGACAACTCAAGAACAATGTGAGAACTATTTTGGATGTTTTGGAATATTATGAAATGCATCCAGAAAAACATGGCCATAGTCTCTTTGGATCTGGAGAAGGCCTTTGACAATGTGAATTGGGAATTTATGATAAAACAGTTGGAGATAATAGAATTTGGAGATAACTTTTTAAATGCAATTAAGAGTATCTACACTGAACAAAAAGCGAGAATAATAGTTATGGTGATATTACTGAACATATATCAAAAAAGGAACAAGGCAAGGATATCTTCTCTCACCTTTACTGTTTATATTAACCCTTGAGGTTCTGACTAGGAACATAAGAGAGGATTCACAGATTAAAGGATTAAAAATTAAAGACCAGGAATATAAATTACAAGCTTTTGCAGATTATCTTGTCTTCATTATGGAAGATCTTTTAGATACAACTCCTAAAAACTTCTATTTTATCTAGTAGAATAGAAGAATATGGACGAGTGGTAGGGATGAAAATTAATAAAAGGAAAACTAAAATACTGGTGAAAAACATGGCTCAACTTCAAAAGGATGAATTAATGGAACTATCCGGACTTGAAATAGTTAAAAAGGTTAAATATTTGGGAATTTACTTAACCATTAGATGTGTAACTATAAAGGAAGAAAATTATACAAAGCTGTTAAAAGAGATTTGAAGACATGGAAGGACTTGCAGATTACGATGTTGGGAAGAATTGTCCCAATTTATTGTATATTCACAATAAAAGTGAATATACTTCCTAAATTTCTGTTCTTGTTTCAGACCATCCCAATAAAATTAGAGAAGAATTTTTTTGATGATTTAAGTAATCTTATAACTAAATTTATATGGCAAAGGAAAAAACCTAGAATTAAACTAAAAATGCTTCAAGAACAGGACAACTGCCTGAACAGGTAGGTACACAATTTACCTGGTCACTGTCTTCCGCACCATGAAATTGTATTTCTGTGTACATTATAATAATGTCTAAATGTGCAGTGATATGTGTAAATTCGCTTCTGCAGATGTTATGCAAATATGTATCCTTTTTTCTTCTCTTCAGTGAAGCATCTCTTCTGTTTGGTGTTTCGTAACTTGTCCCCCTGCTTGATGGGCGAATTCCTTGTGGGTCGTGGGTGGGGGGAACTGTGGGAAGCAGCTATTAAGCTCACAGGGTGACCTTTTGCCAGCCACTGGCCATTAGTCTAAAGTATCTTACAGGCTGTTGGGAGGATAAAATGAGACGAGGCGGCAAGAGCCATGTATATCATTTTGAGCTCCTCGGAGAAAATGCAGCATAAAAGTGGGACTATAAATGAGCCTGCAGACACAATGTTATCCTTTTATGTAGGTCTCTAATTAAGACGAACATGTCTGTTGCTTTTAATTAGCATAGATCCTGGTACTGCAGGAAAACTGATCACAGTGAGCGGGAGATGGAGAATAGCGCAGGGCAATTCCCAGGGGAGGCTAGTAACTTCTATGTCAGTGGGGCTTGTCATTCATGCCTTTTGGAGCTATCCACGGTGCTGAAATGCAGCCCGCCCGGGATCAGCACCACGGACAGCTCCTATAAGATGGCTCCCATGACCCGGGGGTTCCAGCCTCCCCTGGCCATACATAACCCAGCTGTTGGATACCTCTGCAGAGACACGGGTGTCACACCAGTACCTCTGCTTCCCCCTATACGTGCTGGAGGGTCTGTGCATATGAATTTAAAGGGAAACTTTGGCACAAGAGGCACGGCGACGAGTTCTCCATTCCTGCTTAAATCTCTTAAGAGATGCAGTGAAAAGATGCTGGCCCCAGCTCTGAGATAACAGTGGGCAGAGTGATTGCTTGCAATTTCCTGAGCAGAGTGGCTCATACTTTGATGCTGAAGACTGTCCTCCAGCCTGCCATCATTTCTGTCTAAGGTCACTCTCTAAGGGCACGATTGACGTTGGGGGGTGGGTGGGAATCTCCTTTACAATGACTGCCTCAGCTCCGCTTTTGTGCCATTCGTGGAAAAGGCCAGGCTTTGCAACTCGGGCGCCTCAAAGACGTCTCTTCTTGTGAGCATGTCTGGAGGCAGCAGGTCAGGAAAATTCTTGTGTGTGTAGATGTGATGTGCGGGCGAGTGGGTGGGTGGTTTTTTGGAATGATTCCTTCAATGTGTGTCCCCTTCTGTGCATCTTGAGCTAACAGACTCACTTCTTTTTAACTCAAGCAGAAGAAAACGGGCTTTTCCCAAACTTGAATGCCATGATTCAGCTCCTGCAGGAACATTGCAGTGAATGGGGAAAAGCCATTGCCATGTACAAGCTGCCTCCTCCTCCTCCTCCTCCTCCTCCTCCTCCTCTTTATCCTTGCAATTTCTTAACTCTTTAGGTCAGCCCAGGCAGCTAGGCCCAGTTCTATAGACGCACGATTCATTAAGCCTTCAGTTGGATCCTTGACATGTTTCATAAGAGCTCATGGATGGAATCAGAACATAATCAGGATAGTTTAGGCAGTGGCCACTCAGGGCTTGTGGGCACGTTTGGCAATTTGAGAAACAGTTCTGGGCAAAATGGGTGTGTGGGAAGGATGACCAGTCACAGTGGGCAAATAGCCTTGAATAGAAGGCAGAGGTGGGGCCTGGCTGGGTATATTCATTTATGCTTATGAATAAATGCATCATTAAAGAAGAGGTAAATTTAGAAACAAGGGCTGGCATTTAAGTAGAGATACAGTGCATCAACCCAGATTATGGAAGACAGTGTGCCATGCTTTGTCTGATGACTTGTTCATCACCCCAATGCAAAGCAACTTCTTCAATATGTGGAGTTCTGTGAAAGTGGAGGCCTGGGAGGCAACGACAAAGGAGAGGGCCTTTTTGGTGGTAGCCCTGCAATGCTGGAAGTATTCCCCTAACAAGGCTCACCTGCTGCCAATATTGTTATCGCTTTGATAGCAGGATCAGACCTTTTTCTTCTCTCAGGTATTTGACAGCACATGATGGGGCTTTCAACCAGATCTTGAATTCATGCTTATTGTTGGTTTAAAACTGTTCTTTGGTAGATGTGTGTCTCTCTCTGCATTGCAAAGTTACAGTTTGTAATAATCTCTTTTTGCCAATTTTCACCTGTGCAAGCTGCCCAGAGAACTTCAGCTTATGGACAGTGTTAAAAGGGGATGCATGAAATGAAAACTTCCATGATGCTTGTTGTGCTGTTTGAGCAGCAGAGTCTGGGATCTTGCCCGAAATGCCTGATGGTCTTGAAGGAAAACAGATTTCCAAGCAGAGTCTTAATGGCCTTCCACCTCTGCCACCGCCATGTTCTCTTCTCCAAGCATAATAACTCCAGATTTTGATGTGCAGCCCTGTTTTCAAGAACACACCCCTCCCTTTTAATGAAGGTATCTGTGCCTGGTTTGGGCATATTTTTCTCCTTAGGGGGAAAACAAAGAGCTGGGAGGACAGAGTCGCTTATCTAGAGCCGGTTGCTCATCCCTAGCACAGCAAGACATGCTGTTGAAGGGGCCCTGCTTTCTTTTTCTTCCAATATGCGGTGACTCAGCCTCATCACGCCTAACCTTCTGCTCAGAAGCACAACATAGAGACAAACGAGGCACATCTTAGCCTAACAGTTTTGATCACTTGTGGTTCAGATAGAGATGTGACACATTCGGAGAAAGGTTTTAAGCCAGGAGGAGGTGGCAATAGGAAAAGTTGAAGAAAAGCTGGTCTCTCATTCGCTCACTTCTTTAGGTAGTGCTGGATTGAATGGACAACAGTCTGAAGGCTGGCGCATGGGGGTGAGGCAGCAGCTCGAACTGTCTTACTCAGGTAGGGTAGACCTGGGTTTTGGGGGTCTGTTTCATGTTTAGCTGCAGCTGGGCAGGTGTGGGTTGCTTGCTTGAATGAAAATGGTCCCCACATTTCCTTTCCTTTCTTCTTTTCTGAAACCTCAAGTTCTTTCTGTCCCATTTATGAAGACATTTAGCTAAATCTGAGCAGCTCTTCTCCAAGTCCCCATCTTTATTCCAAGATGACTTGCCTGCCAAGTTTGCTGAGCCCTCTGTGGGCTCCCAGCTAGCCAGAACAGGGCAACCAGGTCCTTCCGTCTCCTCTGTGGCTCAGTGGGGGAACTTCACTGTCTTTCTGTGGAGCTCCACTTGACTGGGGAACATAAGTGTTTCTCCCGTTCCCATGTATGGTCTTCAGTGGTTTAGTGGAGCCAGGTCTCAGGTACTGGGTCACCTGCCTTTACAGGGGTGCTGATGGCACAGGGCAGCCGCACCCTGACTTCCATGCTCCCTTGAATTTACCCAGCAGTCCTCCTGGTAATGGGGGCATTATCCTGGCAACAGTACATCATTCCATGTTATAAAGCAAGGAATTTAGGGTTGACTTGTACTGAAACTGGCAATCAAGACCCATGGGGTGCATGCGTATGTCATGAGAAGCTGTGGTTAAATCTCACCATTTGTGGGTCTGTTATTTTGTCTGGACCCAGTTCTGGATTTCCTCCATGGTAGGATTAGTTTTTTTAAACCTTGGAGAGAATCAGTGGTAAGGTTTCCAAGCTCACGCCACGTCTTCTCTGGTTGTCTGGATCAGGGATCATAATTTTATCACTATTGCTATGGAAATGCCATAGAGTCCCCTGGCACAAGTGGCTGCACAAATGGCCACTTCTAGCCCTTGATCTCTACTGTTCTCTGCTCCCTAACAGCAGACATATCATTGCTCAGTTTATTCCCATTGTCTGAGTGGTATGTCTGTCTCCTTGTTTACTTTGGAAACTGGAAGAAAGTGTGAAAATACAAGGTGGGAGAAGGGGAGAATAATGGAAAAACAGTTTAGATTCATTTAATAAAATATCTGTGAGGGCTGGAGCACTTGGGAAGCATGGCAGACATGAAGATACACCCAGAAGTGGTGAGAGGAGAACCCATCTCAGGACTGTGGTATACCAGCCAGGAGGAGACTGCTGTGGTCCATAGGCAAGAATAGGGAAGGGATGGGGATTTTGCTTGTGGGTGCTGCCAGGAGGTGGGCAACCCTGGGAGGGTGGAGTGGGGAGTGTAATTGCATTTCCTGGGTAATCACATGATTGGATGATTGAGTTGAAACATCACAGGGTTGTTCATTATGTCATTGAATGCAGCCTCTGTGTGGATTTGCATGCCACGGCAATCCATTGTTGTACAAAGCTGGACCAAAACCCACGGGTTTTCTCATTTGAGAGCAACAAACCACCTTGACAACTCAATGCTTGTTCTAGAGCTTGCTGGACCCATGATGGGTCACCTGAGCTCAGGTGGCCAACCCTGTTGTGTGTGTTGGGACTCATTTTTACAGTGAAAGTAACAAAACTCTTGCCATTCTGGTTAAGCTTGTCCACTAGGACTAGCCACCCATGACATTGGCTGGAGGCCTCCCATTGCGAGCATAAGCCATTTGTAGCTTGCCGTGGCTTTTTGACACATTCTCCTCCCCATACATTTCCAGAGATTACAAAGGCTACCTTGACAGCTGTCTTTTATCATCCCTGTCTGCCCACTGACTGCCCCTTCAAAGGGCCCAACTGGCATGCGAGAGGGACTGTCAGAGAAAGAAATTTATTATTTTTTGCATCCAAAATGTGTGCAAATAGATTTGTATTTTCTTTTGCACACAAAATGTAGGCAAAGAGGCTTGTATTTTATTTTTCAAATTACTAGCTGCAATTGCATAACTGCAGATGTTTGTGGTTGCATGAGTGCAGGAATTTGAAGTCTTGGCTGGGGCAAGCAGAAGGTACGGACCCTGGACATTGCCCCAAAGAAGCTTCAAGCAGTTTTTCCTCCTTTTACCTTTTCCAAAAAATAGCTGTCAAAATGCAAACTGGTAAAATAAAAGTGACATTTACTTGTGCAAGGGAGTTGGTGTGATTTCTACACCCCTCTGTGGCAAGATCCTCCACATACAGCCATAAAACACCTATTGCCCTGTTTAAACTCCCTTATAAAGGGGGCTCACCTACATGTCAAAAAACCTTTTCACCAGAAAAGGGGTGGGATGCAGTTTTGTACTTTCTTGAGCACCTGGACTATCAGGAAAGGATGCAAATGTGTACCACTTGAGAAGAGAGAAGAGAAGAGAAAAGAATGGAAACTTGTCATGAAGGGGGTGACATACACCATTTTTGTGATCCTTAACAGCTGTGAAGATAAACCAAAGGTTAAAAGTATCTATTCGAAGCCTCTTTGGAACAAGGTCCGGGGGTGGTACCTTCTGTGATTTGGCAGCAGGTATCCTGTCCCCCAGACATGGCCTTAACAAAGGCTTTAAATTCCCACACTCACACAACTGCAGATGTGGGCAATTGTGCAAGTGTAGCTGATTTATATTAAAAACACAAACAGATTTGCACACACTTTGAGCACAAAACATAAAATACTTGATCTGATACCTGCTGACAGCCCCTCCAAGGTGCCACTTGGTCCTTGGAAGTGTCTCTCAGTGACAGGGGATAATGAAAGCTGACTTGGAAGACTGCTTTTGTGATCACTCAAAAAAGTAGATAGGCAAAAACCTATTGCCCAGGTGGGTTGGCAGGAAATACAAGAACACCCAATAGGTTTACAGAAGATCTGCTCCTGATGGAGAGGAGAACTGCTAGAATGGGTTTGTGGATATGGACTAACACAGCTGCCCTCAAGTTTGGACTTTCCTTGGGAATGTGTCTGTTCCTGTACTTCAAAGTTTACCAAACACTCTTGCCTTTTGGTTAATGATACATCCCCCTTTGTCCTCTCCCTTCCTTATTTTGTGGTTGCAGGGACTTGAGCAGAAATGGACATACTGGCACATGACAGAGCCTTTAATCAAGTGGGGGAGGGCAATCTTTTTGTTAGCTCAGATTGGCTTGCGGTACTAAGAGAACAAAGAATGAGTCAGTCATTTGGAGTCAAAAGAGGGAGAATAAAGAATTAGGAAGTCATTTAGAGTTAAAAGAGGTAGAGCAACTGCACACAAATATTACTCACCCAGTAAGTTCACATGTTAGCGGATCAAATCCTTTAAAGATGAATTGGTGAGCCTGGACTTTCAGGTGACCAGTTAGTTGTACTGTCTGAATAGCTGGTTAAAATGGGATGAGACAGAGGGATATATCAAGTAGGAAGGGAAGCTTTGATTTCATTTCCCACCCTGCTGGCATCGCAGATGAGTATGACAAACCACAACTGCCATCAAACATTAATAAATTGCATGCTACCCTTTGCCCATCAAAATCCTTTCTTGGACCAAAGCTGATTGGGAAGTCCCTGTCATGGCAGCGATCCAACTGGATTTTAAAACCTAACTTTGATTTGATTGCCTTTTGAGAAGCATCACATACTGAGAAGCGACTTGATTGTGAACATATAGAACTGGTTTGGTCTGGCTTGGGGAACCAAAGATAAGGGAAGAATGATCGGTGGTTTGGAAATCTTGGTTACAAAAGATTCAGGATGAGAAGGTAAATGATAATATATAATAATATTATAATATATGGGATGGTTGAAACCCCATCGGTGAGGGTGTTTAGGCTGGACATGCACATGGTAGACATGCTGTGAGTGGAGCCTGGTGGAGCTGGGGTGGGGGTCAGAATAGATGGCCCAGGAGGACCCTTCTGACTCGCTCTGTTTCTATGTTTCTGTAATATATATAATAATACATGAGAAACTGTATAATATTGATAACCCTCTGTAAGTTAAGTCTCCTGACTACAACCTAAATCTTGGTAATTAATTACATTCACCCAGTAAATTCTCACTACTCTGAGGTTTGCTGTCTTTTGGGACACATGATGAGCCATTTAAGTATAAGATTCCCAAACACACTTACTATCATGAGGGTGATTTCAGTGCCAGGACTGGATCAACACCTGCAAAATTTACAGAGCAGTGGGGATTCCAGGATGAATTTTAAGAGATCTACTCTTCGCTGTCTGGTGATACAAAAGAAAGATGCTGGCGGAGGTCTTCTAAGGCCATTGAATGCAGCTGGGCTTCGGATGTTGGGTCCTGATGGCCCCAGATCCCTCCATGCCTGCACAGATTCCACTTGCAGTGAAGGCAGCGTTACGGATTATATTTGTGTGGCAAGACAAGATGTGCGTGAGCTCTCTGGCCTCACAGTAAATATCAGAGAAGATAGTGATCATCAACTTGTATCAGTACAGCTAACTTTGGAATCTGATTTCAGATCGGTGACCTGGGCAGAGAAGCAGGTGGCAGAGGGCCTGGCGTCAGGGTCTGACAAACGACTGAGGCGGCCACAAGTGGGTGCGCCGAATTTGAACTCAAATGTCGGCAGAGACCTGGGGAATAAAGTCTGTTCCTATGAAGTGAATGTGGCAGCTGTCTGACTTCTTGTTTCCAAATCAGATGCTTCTTATTAACCAGGGATAGCCCAAATAGTTCAATGAATATAATATCTCCATAGGTTGATATAAAGTGCAGAGAACTAAGGAAGCATTTGAGAAAATAAATGAAAAAGCATGTGATTCTCCACAAGACTGAGTTTATATTCTAACATTTAACCTCAGGTAGCATAAAAAAGCTAATCTCAGTCGAGAAAGTTTATTATGTTGTTGAAATGTGGATAAATTTGGTATTCAAGGCCAGAATAAAAATTCAGCCTTTTTCTGGTAAATTGAGTTAATCATGTCATACTTTTGAGATACTTATATCCACTTTGGTTTGTGAAGATTTTACTTTGATTTATTTAAGAAACAAGAACTAAAAGAAGGTAAAACATCGTATGAGGAAAAATATTTTGGGAACATCAACAACTTTCCTCAGATCACTCAGGTCAGCAATGGAGGGCCTCCTTTGTGACCCCCTTCCCACCACCTCAGGACAGGGAGAGGGGATCAGTGAGGAAAAGGGCTCTCTGTCATTGCACCTCACCTTTGGAAATCCCTTCCAAAGGTAATAGCTTTGGGCGTCAAGTTAAGACTTTTATAAATTTAGTATCTGTTTTTAGATTGGACTGTTGGTTTGCTGCTGGTTTATTGTTTTATTGGTTGTTGTTATTGGTTATATTGTGTATATATTTCCTCTTATTCTATTTATATTGTTGTATTTATATTGTATTTTAATCCTATTAAGTTTTATGTTTTTGGTTGTTATTGTTACTTGTTTTTATTTGTGTGTTTTTATATTGCAGTGTGAGCCACCCAGAGAGTCTCTGGCTATGGGGTGGCATACAAATGCAATAAGTAAATAAATATGAATATGGATTCCTGTTACTACACAGGAAATAAAGTCCCTAATAAAGTCATTGAAGAATAGTAAGGCACTGGGTAAAGATTTTATGGCCCCTGAGCTCTTCAAGGATAACATAGAGTGGTGGGCTACCTTATTAGTTGGACTTTCAACCCATAAGAATAATAAAAGACATAATCTGTTATGGCTGTAGGCTTAATATTGTAGTTTCGTTATTCAAAACGAGAGAGAGAGAGATTGAAGGAATCCTAGAATGCATGCTCCAATTAGTTAATTGATACACCTGCCCCACCCCAAAGGCAAGTTTCTCTTTTAGAAATTCATTGATTGGTCAGAAGAAAATTCAAATTTAGTGAAAGAGCAGCTTTAGACGAAGAAGTTCTGGCATGAACAATTGTTTTATTTTGTTCCATTTGATACCTAAAAATAATGTGAAAGGTGGACAGCTCTTCACTCCATTTATTGATCTAGGTGCTGCTTTTGATTCAATAAACAGAAAGCTTCTTTGGGAAAATTTGCTGAACACAAGTAGAGATTGGAAGTTTCTCTTTCTCATAAAGAATATTTAAACATAAATTTAAAGGTCAGAACTGGTGCGAATCTTATTTTGACAAATACATTTTTACAGAAAGGGGTTTCACAAGATTATATCCTTGCACCCTTCCTTTTTAATTTTTATATTAATAATATATTACATCATTACATAGTTATGATACATACATTACTTATGTATTACGTCATTACAAAATTACATAGTTAAGACTTTCATGTGCTAAAGGTCTTGGATAGACTGGTAAATGTTCTCAAAGATGTAAGTGATGTGATTCTGTTATCTGCAATGTAGATGAGCGGGTAGGAACAATTAAGAAAGTTTAGCGTTTCTCAGAAAATCAATCAATCAAACACACATCCTCAATATAAATGACTTTTGGATTCTAAGGAAACAGAAGGTGAATACATTTCTCTATTTGGGCTTAGTTGTTGTTTTTCTTCCAGGGGATCCCGTTCTTCCCAAATCAAAAGAAAGGAGTTGAAAGCATATGAGCTTCATCCCTGATTAAATGTCTAAATTACAGAAATGTGGGATCACTCTAGCCAGTGATGAGCATCCATAAGGCAAAGGTGCCATCAAGTCTAAAAATTTCAGTGCAGAAATTTGGGGCTTTGCCAATGACAAGAACATAGAAAGTGTTCAGAATTGGGCTTTATGCCTGATCCTTTCCAGATCATCAAATTAGCTTCAAATTTGGATTAGACATAATCTCAGATCAGATTCATCTCAAGTTATTCAGCTATTGACGTGCTTCCCACCTAATCAATGTATAAATGAACAGATGTCTAAAATATGGAAGAATCTTGGTGGTCTAATTTTCTCCAAATGGTCTTAAAATGATGGCTTTAGCATGAAGACTCTAAGCAATCTTAGTCTTAGTGCAAGAAAGGTTTTTAAGCAAAGGGTCTTAGATATTACAGCAGAAAATGACTTAGCTGCCTTGGCGAATGAAATGGTTAGTGAGGGCAAAATGAATTTCACTAAGAAAACTATCTCTCTTTAATGAAAGGGGATCATCCTATGGCCCCTATTTGCCTCCAATATGAGAAAATGGAGTTAGTGATGCGACAAAGATGATTTGGGGCACTCCAGTACAAGATACATTGTACATCTGTGGTGCACCTGGAGTGCAAGACCTGGAACACTATTTATTGGTGTGTCAGCTCTATCCCACTAGCAGTTAACCGTTCCTTCTTCCATTTCTTCAGCACATGAGAAAGTGGGTATCTGAGGCCAAACTTGAATTTATTCCTTCAAGGATCTCATTAGGTTGTCACTCAGAGGATGCACTCTTTTCAGTCAAGGTGATCCCCGTATGGAAAAAAGAAAAAAGAAGTTGTCCAATCAGATGAGTCACGCAAGGCTTGTCAACTGCATGGGGTTTAAAGGATTTTTACATATTCCGTGTAAATTAATGTATATCTTAAATTATATTAAATCTTCTTTTGTTTCCAATGTGTGCTCTAACTGGTCATGTTTGACATGGTCCAGGGACTCATTCCATAAATTTGCTCACTCGCTTGCTTGCCCGCTGTTTCTGTGGTCTTGCTCTCCAGGTAAAGCCTGGACAGAGACAACAGTCAAGTCCATTTCCTGAGCTGTGAGCGTGTGACAGTCTGCCAGCTCCTCCCAGTGGGAAGCAGTGAGTGACTTGGCTTGTTGTTGTGGACTGAGCCTTTGTACATTTCAGCTCATCTGTTTCCAAGTGCCTTCTAAATCAGCCCCTTATTTTCTGCCACGGTTGCCATATCATTTGAGCATCTCCAGACAATGGGCTCTGGGCTTTCAGTCACTCTGGTACCCTGCAGTCTTATTTCTCCCTCCTTTCTTGCTGTTTTCTGCCAAACACACCCTGCACTTTGCTTGAACCACTTAGGAAAAAATGATAGGCATTAAATGCTGAGTTTCCCCTAATATTACCTCTACATTTCCTGTGCACTGTTGTTCTCACAATGATTTCAGGAAGGTTAAAAAAGCAAAAACAAAGAAGGAAATAAAAAGGATGCAGGCAGTCCATCCAAAGCATCAAACAAAAGCTCAGCAAAAGAGTCCCTTCTCTCTGCCCTCCTCCCATTCAGTTTCATGTTAGTCTTTGATGAAGAGCTGAAGGCAGCATTGGAGGCAAGGTGAAAATAGAAGAAAGAAGAGTATGAAGGGAACTGCACCTGACTGATCCTGTGCTGCATTTTTTTTATTATTTTTGGTCTTCAAGGGGATTGTTTCAGTCAAATGAAGCTCCAGCGAGAGAAAGCTCCATTGGCAACTTGGATGATGCTATGAGGAATATGGTAAGAACCAGAGTTTTGGGTTCTTTGTGCTAAGCCTTAGCCATAACATCAGTCTTTCTACATTTCTACCTCCAACAGTTCTCTTTTAAGCAGTACCACTCTAAAGACATATTTCAGCTTTAGGTAGCCATGCTGAGAGAAATGATCCCCTCAGCCCCAGTTTGTGGAGGGTGCTGTGGGGTGCTACATGAGGAGTGGAGAGATGATACAGCCGTCTGTCATCCATCCATCCATCCCATTTCTGAATTGCACAGTAGCAGAAGCTCTTTGGGCATGACAGTTAAAATAATAAAATGCAACATAAGATACCCCATGGAAGTTTAAAACTACAGTACAAAATAGAAGTAAACACCAAAGTAAAACTTAGCAGCCATGCAAAAGTTTAAAAAATGATAGTTTTAAAATAATAAATGAAATCACTGAAATGGCTGGGAAAATAGGAAGGTCTTCATCTGGCACTGGAAAAATATTACCATATTTTAGCTTGAGCAGAATATTCCAGCTTCGCCCTTTCCAGTTTCACTCGTGTGGAAGAGATGGTAGCATAGAAACAAAAGAAGGTGCCAAAAGAAGGTGCCTTACCTTGTTGACACAGACAAGACTAGGTTGACTGCAACCTACCCTACCTGGAGATTCTTGAACTTGGGACCATTTACACACAATGCATGTGTTTTACTACTAAGGAATGGCTCTTCTCTAGGATTTATGGTGCTTCTTTAATATCAGTTTACTTAACAAATATGCTGCAATGGGGGAGCTGGCAAGCATTCAGAAAGACCGGAAGAAGGCAACCTCTGACCATGGGTCCACCTCAGCCCACAGCCTTGCTTATCCAGCTCATGGAGACTATGTGGGCCCTCTGTAAGTCACACCCATGGCCTGGAGGCAACCAGAAGGAGGCTACCAGGAAGCTTTGGAAGAGAATTCCTTTGCTGGGAGAAGAATCCCCTTGCAGTCTCTGATGGGAGGAAACAAAGGATTCCCCATGTCCTCCTCCTTGTGCTAGGGAATCCCTCTGTTACCTCTAAGCCTAGATTGGAGCTACTATGGGATTGGGGAGCTGGAAGTGACTCTCTTGCTGTTTGCAGGGCAGGGGAGTACGTTTCAGTCATCCTTAGACCTCCTCCCACAGGAAGACCAGACTTTGAAGCAAGACACAAACCTCCATCTCCAGTTCCAGGAGCTCCTGTAAAGGCCAAAGGAGCTTGCTTCCCCGCATCACCATGACAACTGCCTCATCAAACCCCTCCTCATAATGGATGGAAACGCATGACATGGTATCATCATCTCCATCCCTCTTCCAAATTATGGGCAGCTACTCAGGGTGAATACTTCTAGAATGACCTGTGAAACTCTATAGGACTTTGCTGTTGCCTCCATTAGTACAGATCCATCTGTATAGATCCAGTTTGTTCCTGGCATTGCATACTCTTGCACTGAAATGACCTGTCCTGTTCTTCACTTTGGTAGATTGCATGAAAAGTCCCTTCCTTTTTATGAGCCTTTGAAAGATGCCATGAGAAAGAGGCACAGTATTTTCCTTCATGATTAGTGCAGAACAAACAGTTCCTTCCCTTTGTCTTAAAAATGAGCAGCCAGGTTTGAACAACAAATTCATTGAAACACTTGAGCAGCCATAATGTAGCAGAAAATTGGAGTTGTGTTGAAAAAGTTGAGAGGGATTGGAAAAAGAAAAGCTCTGTTCTTGAGATAACTGATCCCACAGCTCCTTGAACTAGGCTCTGTGGTAGCTGAGACCTCTTTCTTCCCTTTTCTTGAGGTATGTGTGCTTACGGAGCAGATGGTGGAGGGTAGGAACAGTTTGACAGAGTGCTTGGAAATTGGTGTTTCATTAAGTGTCTGGCTCAGGGAAGTGGCATCAGGACTGAAGGATGTGCTTGAAGTGTTGATGCTCTACTCTTAACTCGCACGGGAAGTCGCACTGGGATGCCTGACAATTTGTCTGAAAAGAATTGTACTGATGGTCTATCAACTACCAAGCCTGTTCTAGGCTTGGCTGTTGCCCTACAAAGCCTGAAATAACTCAGCATCAGGATTCCTAGCAGATCATGTTCTCCTGTGTTTAACCAATCAACATTTTAGTGGAGGACTTGTTGGTTATGCATTGACCCATAGAAGCCCCCCATGTATCTTCCCCAAAGTAGGCCTTTTCAGTAGGGGCACCTTTCCCAGTGTGGTTTGGAAGGGGTGTGGGGCAGAAAATGTGACTAGTTTTAAACATACCTGGTTAGCAAGTTTTCTGGCTTGTAGCTGATTATACCTTTGGTTTGTTTTATTAATTTACTGTTGATGATATTTCGTTAAGTTGTACTTGTTTATCATTATATTGTATTCTATATGCATTCCATCAATTTTTAATATCTTTGTTTGCGAAGTGCATACAAGACTTTATTATATTAAGTGGTATATAAGTACTGTCCATAATTTTTTTTGTAAAACCCTAATCTTTTACCAAATCTTCTAGATAGTCTAGAGAAACATGTATTGATAAGATAGGGAATAAGCTGGAGGTGATAGCTTCTAGTACTTCTATCCACATCTGTCCTAGAGAATGGCACTTCCTGACAGCTCCACTCCATGAGTTTGTCATTTGTGTTGGCTTGCTGACAAAAGCCAAAAGTATCAGCATCTGAAGTACATTTGATACGTTGCTGGTGCAGTCTCCCTGATGTCAACACTTGACCAGACTGAGATAGGGGACTGAGTTTGAATGGAAAAACAAATGAACAAACAAACAAACCCTCTTCAATATTCCCCCACCCTTCAATTGTCTGCCCCTATCCTGGTGCCTACCTGATCCAAAGTCAGGAGATGTGTAGCTTGAGCCTCAAACACTAAAGTGCAAACTGTCCTTGCTTTTGAGAGCCTTGAATTTGTGGATTGCACTCACACTGTCATTTTGCATTTCAAAGATGCTTTTGATGTGAGCTAAGGAAGATTCTGTAATACAGATTTTCAGAAAGCATTCTGTGTGTGACCTTACCATGCCCTCATTATTAGACTTAAACAGAGTATAATTGGCCTTTTTTAATTGAGATGAATAAATACACCTCATGCATCATGCATAATCTGATGGAAGTTGAAATGAATAAGCTGAACAAAACTCTGTATTTAAAATCTTACAGTCAATTCACCTCTCTCTATGTGGGAGAATAATGACTGCATTAAGGTTAGTTCCCCCTAATTGTTTTGCTGCTACTTTTAAGGGAGAAACTCCCCATAAATGCAAATGGTCTTGTGAGAGCTGCCATCTGATTCAAGTTGCTTGTGCTGTTACTGGATGTGCTTTTATCAGAACCTCTTTGGACACTTGGCATGCCAGTGGAGTATCTGAAATGGATCTGATTACGGTTCAGAAAAGGCTGGAGCTGAAAATGTGTGAGGAGTCTGGTTTAAGGGAAGGAATTCACCCGATTTTCCTGGCTTGACTCCTTGGACTCCAGCCCACTTTCTCTCTGCTCTAAGTCCAACTTGCACTCAGTTTGTCAGGAAACAACCCCAACAATTGGGTATTACATTACAGATGTACAGGTGGAGCTAGGGAGGCTGGCTTGTGCAGAGTACGTTTGCTGTGCAGACAGAGTTGCACGTCTGCACACGTGATTCATGCGCTTTGTGTATTTCGCAGGAGAGTAATTTAACACTAGCATTCCCAAGCATGGGTTGGGTTGGGGTCTGTTTTACCACTGAGGACAGGGCTAAACCTTTCTTTCCTGATCCGCTACCTTCCAGGTGTCCTGATGACAAGCGCTGGGAGTTGCGGTCCCAAGCATCTGGAAGCACCAGGTTGAAGAACGGGCTAAACCGCAGAAAGCACCACAGTAATTTCCCCCTCTCTTTTTGCCTTTTCCTGTGGTTACAACTGACCGCTTTGTTTTCCTTGAGAAAAAGGCGCTTCAGGGCCTTCCATCTGTAAGAGAATCACGCGCAAAAGGGCAGGAAGAGCATTTTAATGTCTTTCCCAGGAAGCCACAATCAGGATCCTTTCAACTATTTTCTGAGAAAGCGCTAAGAATGCTTTTAAATATAGCTACTTAATGTAATGTGTAGTCTGGCCAGGAAAGAAGTGACGAGGGGTGGCTGCAAAGGTGTAATCATTGCTAGGAAGGAGTAGCAAGGGAGCGATGGCCGTGAATGCTGTGGAATGCTTAAAAAATTAAAGGCAGCCACACCAATTAAAACAGGAAAAATACATTATGTGGGAAAAATGATTACGGTAAAGGATTTTTTTAAATGCTGCCAACTCCTCTACGCCCCCTCCCCACAAAACCCCAGTAACCCAGGAATGGCACAGCTGGAAGGCAGGGAGGGAAACCCTTCCTTGCACGAACTGGACAATTAGCTACATTAAGACTGCTTTTTTAACTAATGAGAAGGGAAGGCTCTTTTGACCTCTAGATTTTTGTTCAGAGTTGGATCTTTGGTGTGTAGTAGCTCCATTTGCAGAGTTTATTGTGAAGCACATGAAAGAAATGTTCTGACTTTCACAAGCCTACTTTGATGGTGATGGGCAGCTCTGATGCCCAAGCTTCAAAGAGCAGAGGGACCCTTTGGTTATGCAGGATGGAAACACACACACACGCACGCGCACACACAGGCATGCATGCGTATACATCCAAAAACTTACAGCTGGAAAAAGCCACTCTGCCGTTTCAAACAAATAAACAAAGCCATAAACCCCTCTCTAAGCCGAATCCAAGTGACTTTAGGTCAAGAATGCACAATTGCAGCCCTCCAGATCTTTGGGACTACAACTTCCATCTGCCCTAGCCAGACAAGGTTGTTATCTTTAGACTTGTCGTTAGTCAAGTTGTAGTCTACAGGTTTGCATCCTCAAGTCTAAAGAAGTCCCATCCCTTCTTTAGTCTTTGGTCCTGAGCCAGAGAAGTTTTGACTCAGTTTGGCATCCCTGCTTTGAGTTTTGATATTGAATCAGAGTGTGTTTGACTAAGAATCGTAGAATAGTAGAGTTGGAAGGGACCAGAAGGCCATCGGGTCCAACCCCATGTCTGTGAGTTCACAAAAAAGGTAACTCAAAATGGAAAAATAAGCAATTGAAATGTTGTGCTGAACTAGACAGGTTTTCGGTATGAACCTGCAAGCTTCTATTCATGTTTTCAAGTGCCATCTTTTAATGAGAAGGGTCATTCTGTGTTGTTGCCGCAATCTGTTTTTGCAAATAATGCTCAGCGTAGCATCCTCTGTAAATATGGCTGGAAATCAAACCACATGAAAGAGAAAACACCACATTGGAAGTTGGCTTGGGGACACGGGAAATCACACCAGCTTTGTAAGAGAGAAGAATAAAACACTCAAAAGGAACACAGCAGGACCACACTCTTCCTGCTATGAGAAACTCTTCTGCAGCAGCAATTGACAAAAAGAGGGAACTTTAATAAAAGCAACCCACAAAATAGATCAGTACACCAAAACTTAGTATTGGAGAAAGCTGGTTAATTTAGATCTTCAGTTGAGCTTGAAGTAGACAAATAACATTTATTAATTTTGTGGAACGGGGGTTTTCTAATAGTTACAACATTTATTGCCAGCTCCAGGACTGCAGCCAAGTTCTTCATAATTCATCTGCTCATAAAATTCACCTCAGCAAACAAACTTTGCATTTAGGGACACATACAAGCTCTGTCATTGCTACACGTGGGGTCTGGCAACCAAATGATTTTGCATCTGCAATGTTATAAGTGCATTTTTTCTTTCTCTGGTTCTGGCTAATCCTCAGGCAGGCAAACACTTGGGGAGAGCATGAAGGGAAGCCCACGTGATGGTTTGCCAGTTTGATTTGCTCTGCAATGAGGGATGAAGCAGAAATGGACTCCATCTCATTGCTTTAGCGCTGTGCTTAGCTTCCATGGACAACACACTCTCCGCAAAGTTGCACCAAGATTAATGGGGTGGCATATTTCAGTGGCAGGCAGTCTGTTGTAGTGACCAAGGTCCTAAACTTGACCAAAGCTGAATGGACCACACTGAACCTCCCCTGAGCTGTCACCCAGGCCAGTGGATGGGTTCCTGATGAACACTGACAATGAGGACACAAACTCTACTGCTGGAGTGGACAGGCCTCAGGTTTCTGAGAACCAGTCTAGCCTTGAAGTTACCCTGAAGGACATACCCCCTTCTTCATGCTCCTTTTTTTTTTTTTTTTTTTTTTGTCCTCCAGCCACCGGTTCTTTGATGGTTTCCTGGATGTTGTGCAGTTGTTTCCTCCACTCCACACCTGCTAAGGCTTAGTTACGGACAGGGAGATCTTCAAGGTAAGGTATGGTTTGTTTCTTAGCTCTTCCACTACTGGAATGAGGCTCCCAAGGACTTCTCTGAAATGGGATTCAGCCTCCAAGCTGAGAGATTCTGCATCCCTGCTCTAAGTCATAAACTGGCATTATCTGTGCAAACAACTATGAATCTACAGGGAAATTACTAATAATCAGGGTTTTAACAGCTTATTTTGGGAGCTGCAGGGATGAGGAAGAACCTTTTTGTTGTTGCTAATATCAACTGATAAGGAGTCAGTCACCTTTGCCCATTTTCTGCAGATCATCCAGTACATCCTAATAAATATTGTCCTGTCCATCCAAGTCTACCCCATAATAATCACCACTGTTTTAACTGAGGTAAAGTCAAGTCCACACACAATAGAACAGAGGGCAGTTATAGCCTTCCCTCCACCCCGTTTTATTCCCATTTTCAGAGTGGGGAAATGAAAGACTTGCTGCACAGCTGGAGATGTAATTTTGTCAAAAATCAGGGCAGTGGCATAGCCATCAGAATAGAGGATTGGGGAATTCACACAGGTTTTGCTGGGCTTGTGGTGGTGTGGCAGCTGTAAGATATTTTCACGGGGAAGGGATTCCCTTGGCCAACCTCTCCCTGCTGCCTGCCAACCAACCCAGTCCTGTTTGCTTTTTCATCCAGGCAGTCGTAGCTCCACCTTCTGCCATGCTGAGATGTGGTTAAAGGAGAATGCTCCACGTGCATGGTTTTAAAGGACAGCACATATCTTCCTTTCCTGGACCAGGCTCAACTGATCTCACCTCACCTGAGTCCTCCGTTGAAAAATGGTGTCTCTTAAAATGGTGCTGTGCAGGGCGGGGGTGCAGCTAACTTGGAGGGGGCCTTGGAAGGCCTCATCCAGCTGCACATCGTCAGGCCATCAAGCGGCTCTTCCTCGGTTTGCCTGATAATCAAGCTGTGGCAGTGGCTCCTCCTCCTCCTCCTCCTGCAGCCAGCCTGCAAAAGAAAGCACAGCAGCAAACCCTGCAGCGCCATGTTTAAAGCAGAAGCAATCTGAACCAATCAGGTGCCGCCTTTGGGGGGGGGGGGCTCTGCCAATGACGGCACAGGAGTGGTGAAGGGGCAGTTTCTGTGTTGCTGGGTGCTGTGCCCTTACTGGGTGTGGCCTCCAAAGGCGGCATCTGATTGGTGCAAGTTGCCCCTGTTGAAAGCATAGCTTAAAAAAAGAGCAGTATTCCTCGAGGTTGCAGGGCAGTGCAAGGTCTCCAAGCAAGCATAGTTTTGCTCGTGGGGCAGGGCTAAAAGGGGAGGAGCCTTTTGCTGCCACTGTCTGAAGTTCAAGGGGTCAATGGGGAGCCCCCCAGACCAGGGTGCAGGACTGCATCCTTCATGGCTGCCACATCACTTTCCTTTGGCAGGACAGCCTGGCAGCAGGGGAACTGCACTGCCCTTGCAGCACCGGCCATGGGCATTAGTCAGGGGGCTATTTGTGCCCCCCCCCCCCCGGTTCTGGGGTCTTGGACCTATATGCACCCTGAGCTCTGGCCTGTGTGGCAGCTCTATCTTCATGTAATGCCACCAAGTGGGGGATTTGTAGTTGCAGTCTGGAATGAACCTCAAGGGCTGTCACAAAGAGGAAGGCCAAGATCTCTAAATTAGAAAGCGTCCAGCGGAGGGCACAAAAATGATCCAGGGTTTGGAAACACTGCTCTATAGGGAGAGCCTGAGAGAACTGGGCACACTCAGCCTTGAGAAGACTGAGGGAGAACATGATATCCCTCTATAAGTATCCCAAAGGCAGTCACAAAGAGGGAGGTCAAGATCTCTTCTTGCTGATGCCAGAGTGCAGGACACGGAATAATCAATTCAAGTTGGGACAACCTAGATTCAGACTGGACATCAGGAAAAACTTCCTCACGGTCAAAGCAATATGACAGTGGAACCACCTGCCCAGGGAGGAGGTGGGCTCTCCCACACTGGAGACATTCAAAAAGAAACTGGACAGCCAACTGAGTGGGATGGTGTAACTTGGTGTCCTGCAGCAGCAGGGGGTTGGACCTGATGGCTTTCATGGCCCCTTCCAACTCTACTATTCTATGATTCGGTTCCCAGGAGATTGACTGAATTGGCTGTAATCCTATGCACTCTTACCCAGTAACGTTTACTGAACTCCACACAGCTTACTGTGATTATATTATAAGGCATTAAATATTTCCTTGTTTTTAAATTGGGTAAGACCACCTTCTTCTGGAAAAACAAGTTTGTGTTGACTTAATACCTTAAGCAGGGAAAAAGATGCATACCTAGCTTTTGGGGACACAACAAATTCTAGTGCATCTCAGGGTAGGAAAATGTTCCCTAGCCAAAGTCATGTCTACTGTAACAGAAGAAGGGTCCTTTTCATTCAACTTTCTACTGGCAGGTGCAAAAAAAAAACCATCTCCAATGGCAAAAATCAATAGACTGCGCTTTCATGGGATATACGGTATATGCTGGTTTTCAGAGTGCAGTCTTTATCTTGTTATTTAAATCTGACTCTCTGGACCTGTTTTTGGCTGCAACAAAACAAGATTCAGTGGAGATATTAGGAGATTTCTTTTGTTCCAGGAGCTTTTTGTATGCAAAACAAATGCTGCAAATGGGAAGGGTCCAAAATTTGGTGATGTTTACAGTCATGTAGGTGACAAAGTCCCAGAAAGGCAAATATTGCAGATCTACTGCTATGTGCCCTTGGGGGAGAATTTCACTCCAAATCTTTGGAGGAAGGCAAGTCCAAAGTGGTCTTGAGAATTCGGCCTTTGTTTATGACTCAGTGAGTCACCTAATTGCAGTGGAGAGTCTGGCCATGCTGAGATCTTATTAGACAATTACCCAGTTCCCGACAGGCAAAAACATTCCTTTCCCATCTCTCAAGTCGGATTCCAGTGAGTGAGCCAGTTGCTGTTAAAGTGACTTTCCCCACTATATAACCTAATGGATAAATATCACAAGTAAATGGAAACAGCCCCAGAAGGAGATGGGCTGGCATTTGGGGGAAGTGCATTACTTTCCCAGAGATGCTGTATTTTATCTGCAACATCCTTGCCCCTTAACATCAGAGTTAAATGTGATCTCAACACCCTCGTGCTTGCTTGCTTAACCTGTTATTTGAGGAGAAACAAATGCTCAAGGAACTCCCCAAAGTGCAATTCATACAAGCGAAGTGAGCATCCCGTTCTATGGCGAACAAGTTGAATCAGAACAGCAAAAGGCATCAAATAAAAACACTTTATCAGCAATGCTACTTAAGCAAGGAAGGCAACATGGCCCAAACAGTGATAGAATCTAAAGGGAATGCACGCGACCTGTTCAGGATGTGGCCTGAATGGTCCTTCACATTTTGTGGACAAAGCAAAGCTCTGGCACACTGTCTTGATTTGCTTATCAGTAGTATGTTTGTGTTGTTGGCAAGGGCGAGCATCATCGTATGTTTTAGGGGAAGAAAGATGATTTAAAAGGAACATGACTGAGGTTTATAAAAACGTGTCTGGACAGAGAAAGTCCACCTGGACAAAGGGGATGGAGAGTTTTTTCTCCCTTGCCCAATGACACTTAAAACTGGGGGTTGCCCAGGGGGACTTGCAAGTCAGGGCATTCTTCTTTACATAATGCATAATTAAGCTGTGCCTTTTGGGACCACAACAGGACAACGGCCTTTAGACCAAGTCCTGTGGGGGAAGGTCTCTCAGTAGGTGAGAGCCACAATACTGAAATGTAACTTTCAGGTTCAGGCTATAGCACTGAGTAACCATGTGAAAGGTGCATTGATTTCATGCCCTGTTTGGAGGCAACCTGCCCATCCCCTGCCTCTGACTTAGGAGAAAGCCCCACTCAGTGTCAGCTCCAGGACTTTGAGAGTCCCGGGCAAGACGCCTCCAGTGGACCAGTTCCCTCAGGAGCCTGCCTTCTCCCCACCAGGGTCACCAGCTTCTCTTGCTCCTCCTCTTTCTCATTATTGCTGCCACCTGTTTTAGGTGGATGGGCAGAGAGTCCATGAGCAAGCCCACTGCTCTTCCTTCTCTCTTTTGTCTGGGCTAGAGCAAGGAGTAGATGAAGAGCAGGCTGATGAGGGCCGAGGTCCTAGTCAGATGGGCCCTTGCTGGGTATGGGCCCTCAGCAGACGCTCAATCATCCTGCCTACTCTGGCCCCACCAAATAAAACGGGAGCTACTTTTTAGTAGATACATGTAACATTGTGTTGTTAGTGAACTGGCCAGAATTCGAGGCAGAATCACCACAGATGTCTTGAGAGTGTTTGCTTCTGAATTAAATTTCGTATGATGAACTTCTCACTCTGCTCCTTTGTTCCAGCTGAATAAACACCAAGACCAAGATTGCTGAACGCTCTCATTAGGAGTATTATCGGATCAGCCGAGGTCAATGGCGGTGGCTTGTGCATAGGGCTACATAAGAAGGGCTGAAGGATATGAATCTAGAGGCCTGTATCCACCTAACCCTAACCCCATCATGACTATGGAGCATCAGTGACAGAGCTGCTTGTCAAGAGCATGTAAGCCTCTTTTTTTATGTCTCAGTCAAGAACAAACAGAAATATTGTCCTGTCAGTACTCCTTTTGAAATGGACCCCCTAGAAAAAGTGGGGTGCTCTTTTGCACCTTTCTGAGCACTGAGTTGTTCAGAAAATGGTGTACCAACATGCTGAAAAGCTGCAGAGTGGGGGTCGATGAGGATCTTCCCATGAAGGAAACTCACTCTTAGAGTGCAAGGATCCCCTTCGTGTTTGGTTTCTCTTGAAACAGCTGTCAGGAGGAAGCAAACAAGGAGAAAAAAATAGAGCCTCTTGGGGTTAGTGCCCAGGGTTGTACCTGATGTATCCTGGCTGCATTTACCTCCCTGAACCCTACCACAGTGTGCCTCCCTGACAAGACTTCAAATCCTTCCAGTCACACAGCTGTGCCCAGAATTGTTTTAAAATAGGAATATCTTTCTTGCAAAACAGGTTCTGCCAGCCCCTTCCAAGGGGCTGTCTGTGCCTGTCAGAATATCTGTGCCTGTCAGAATGGGCTGCGGAATCATCAATACGCTGATGATACCCAGCTTTACCTCTCATTCTCCACTAATCCAGGTGAGGCAGTGGCTGTGCTGAACCGGTGCTTGGCCGAGGTAAGGGAAGGGATGAGGGCCAATAAACTGAAACTCAACCCAGACAAGATGGAGGTCCTGTTGGTTGGCGGATCGGGTTTCGGAGAGGGTGGATTTGACCTGGTCCTGAATGGTGCAACACTTCCTCTTAGGGATAAGGTCCGCAGCTTAGGAGTACTCCTCGACCCGGAGCTTTCTTTGGAAGCTCAGGTGACAGCGGTAGCGAGGAACGCCTTCCTTCAGCTTCGGCTGATTAATCAGCTGCGCCCCTACCTGGAGTACGACTGCCTGGTGACGGTGACACACGCGCTGGTGACTTCCCGCCTAGACTTCTGTAACGCGCTTTACGTGGGGCTTCCCCTGAAGACAGTCCGAACACTTCAATTGGTGCAAAATAGAGCTGCCAGGTTGCTGACGGGGACGGGGCGTTATGCTCACATGACTCCAGTCCTCCATCAGCTTCACTGGCTTCCCATTGAAGCCCGGGCCCAATTCAAGGTGTTGATTATGACCTAGAAAGCCCTAAACGGCTTGGGTCCTGGCTACCTGAACGAGCGCTTACGTCCGTATATGCCCGACCGCCCTTTGAGATCTGCGGGAGAGTCCCTTCTCTGGGAACCCTCCATGAAAGAAATTAGGAGAGTAAGTACCCGGAGGAGGGCTTTCTCTGCGGTGGCGCCCAACCTATGGAATTCTCTCCCCAAAGAGGTCCGCCTGGCACCGTCGTTACTGGTTTTTCGGCGCCAGGTAAAGACCTTTTTATTTAAACATCATTTCAATTGTTAAAACATATGATCTGGCCTGGGCAACTTCTTCTTCCTTCTCCTTCCCCTCCTATATTTTTATTTTATACTGATAATTTTAATTTTGTATTTGTAAATCAATGTATTTTTTTGTATTTTTATATTTAATGGTAATTTATTATGTACTATTGTATTTCAATGTATTTTATCATGTTGTAAGCCGCCCCGAGGTTTCGGCAAGGGGCGGCATAGAAATGTTATAATAATAATAATAATAATAATAATAATAATAATAATAATAATATGCCAGGCCAGGCCATCCCTGGCCATGCCGTGCCATTCGATGCCATGCTGTGCCTTGTCCTGCCATTCCATGCCATGCTGCGCTGCGCTGTGCCATCCCAGGTATCCTGTTGCCCTTCCCTCTGCTGGTGATTTTCTGGAGCATTTAATAGTTACCAGATCTTGTGATAACAGTAAGTGAGAAATGGAGATGCCATTGTCCGTAGAGGGTGTCAAAGGTCAGATATTTTCTGGCCTCCTTCTCACAGAAGGAGAAGGCAGAGAAGAACTTGAGAAATGTGCTTGAAAAAGAAGAAGGTCTGAAGACTACTTTTCCACCCTTTTCCAGACAAAAGTACTTGTCAAAAATAATAACAAAGAGAATTTCTGAACCAGGCCTATTTCTAAGACAGCTTGTCAAGTTACTTTTGTGCCCTCAAGACACTATGACCTGTTTCACATTTCAAGGCCATATCTGGGTTGTTTAAAGGGTCACCAGCCCAGAATTAACTCAACAACACCGGCACATGAAGGACATTCATAGCAGTAGTTGAGGTTATTAACCCTCTTTCAGGTTCAAGGTCAAAATCCGTTTCAGGGAAGTACTTGGACTGCATTCCAGGGTAGGTCAGGCTGAAGGCAAAACGAACTGAACAACATATCAAAATGTTTGGCCCACAGAAGCCTAAAACACTTTCTTCTAAAACCTCAGGAGAGGAATTTCAAACATTTGGAATGGGGGAAAACTGCACAAAAGCAGGGAATGATTAAATGACTCATGATTCGGGGAAAGGTGCATGACCATCTGGGAAAACCTAGAGGGTTATATTTAGTCCCTAGCAGGGCTGGATTAATCCCCAGTCTTGATCTCCTGTTCCCATGCAATAGTTTAATCAGGAGATGGCCAATGCACGGATGGCAGTCCCCTGATCTTGATTAGAAAGCTTGTCAGGTGCCCAAGATGGCCTCTCAGAGCAAAATCATCTGCAGCCACCAGCCAATGGAACTGGTGTGTTGAAGTAGTGTGTACAGTTAGTTTGGCAATTATTTTATTACAAATGCTCTCATTACACTCTTTTGCATATAAAACATATTCTAGATGACTTACTGCAACAAAGGTTCTATGGATGAAACGTTTTCCATCAAAGCACCAACACCAAACCACAGTCTCTAACTCCGAAGAAGACTGTGGTCACTGCTGTCTTAAAAGCCCAGGTCCCCTACAGTCCTATTTACTGAAGAAAATTGAAAGAGAAGGGAGTTTTCAAGTGGGAACAACACTGCTCTTTGAAGGAGACAATCAAGATTTCATAATCAAGTCCTTGTTCAGCTTAACCAGGTTTATGTAGAAGACCTGAAGGACTTTCCTATCTCTGTGGGTAAGCAGGAGACTGAAGCTGATCGGTTCTACTGAAAGCCAAAGTACATGCCATTAAATTCTCACTGGACTCCATGAGACTGACTTGGAGTAGTTATTTAGAGAACTACACTGTAGCTGTACAGTCCCCTCCACATTTGGGACTGCAGCAGCGATGATGGAGGGGTTAGCCATCTCCCCTGTGCTGTAATCCAGCTGAAATTCACTTCCACACCCTGTACTCCAAAGTTAGAATGGGAGGAAGATCATATATTTACCAAATTGTGAGGCTAGCTGGGTGGCATGTGTCTGTTAGAACCCACAACCATAAGTCTGGTAGGTTAATTCTGAATGAGCAGAATACGCCGAGTGATGACATGCATGTGGAGGAACTTGCTACCTCCCTGAAATGAGCCATCTATAGGATGGGTCACCCACTGCCAGGGCAGGGTTAGTCCCGGGAAGTGTAACGGTTGGGCCTGCGCTCGGAGTCCTACATCTAAGTAAGGGCCCACTCACAGGCACTTCCAATTAACAAATGTTTATAACTCCTTGCCTGTAACTCTCTGAGCCTGGAAGATGATGGCCTTCCTATCAAGGGCAAGCATCTCCTACCCTGCAGGAGATTTAAGGCACAATCCTATTTAGTGCTGGCTGGGAAATGCAGGAAGCTGCAAGATATGTTTCAGTAGGATTGTGGTTTTCTATGCCTTGTGCCCTGGCTCGTAAGGAAGATAGTCTGAGATGCCACCAGGATGCGTCTTATACCTGCAGAGCTTCCGTCATCACCTCCCTCCTACCCAGAACATCTGCCAAATGCCGGCTCTGTGGTCAGGCTTCTGACCGTGCAGCCAGCTAGGAAAGAACTGTGCTGGCTCTGAAAGGATGCTTTGCAGGAGGAATCAGCTCCCTGGAGTTGCTCCTCCTCTTTCACCATTGCCGTCCGCTTGTTTGCCAGCCTCCTGAGACAAAGGCAGTTTTTTTAAAGCTCTTGACCCAGGTCAGGCAAGCTCCCTGGTGTATTTTGCCAAAAATACCTCCCTGCAACCCTGTGCCACCTTCCTCAATGTGTTTGATCATGCAGAAGATGGAATAAATTCTGGATATGTCCCAAAGAGCAACACATCGAACTAGGTCACCTTTTACATTTCTTTTTATCATGGCAAGGGGTGTGTGTGGGATTTTAAAGAGAATGCAGTGGAAGGCGTAAGATGCAGGAGGGTCATATGGGAGGGGAACCGAATTAAACTGGAGAATGACAGCCCATTAGAGGTATCATCTCCATGCGAATTAGAATCAGGCTGGTCAGAAGATGCTGATCCCCACCATGTTCTCTGGCTGCGAAGCTGGCCTGCAGTGTGAGCTAAGTATTAAAAAGATCCAGGGCACAGATCCATAGGACAAAATCGCTGCACAGATCTGTGAATACATGTATGTAATAAGCAATGGTTTCTATAATACGAAAGAGAAGCTAATCAACTTCTTACTTGCTTTTAGGACAGAACCATAGTCTTTTCCAGGTAAAGTAGCTGAACCCAGAGTAAACTGAACTTTTTTGGAGTAAACATGTCTCCCCATCCACTGGTCTCCCCATAGCTCTGGTTGTTGTTCTCCCTTGCATAATTTTCAGTGCTGGCCTCTATACTCACGCCTGGCCCAAGATATGTTTGCTGCCTAAGGAGGAACAACAAATGGATCCTTCCCCACGACCCTAGTCTAAGTGCAAAGGAGTAATCAGCACCAGACAGGTTGTTTCATCCCTGAAGCACAGAACCCTACAAGCATCTCTCTCCTCTTCCCTGGCAGTAAACATACAGTGATAACTGATAAATCAAATAAGGATAAACAGTAAAGGTAAAGGTTTCCCCTTGACATTAAGTCCAGTCATGTCTGACTCTAGGGGGCGGTGCTCATCTCCGTTTCCTAGCCGAGGGAGCCAGCGTTTGCCCACAGACAGTCTCCGTGGTCATGTGGCCGGCATGACTAAACACCAAAGTACACGGAACGCTGTTACCTGCCCACCAAAGTGGTACCTTTTCATCTACTTGCATTTGGATGCTTTCGAACTGCAAGGTCGGCAGGAGCTGGGACGGAGCAACAGGAACTCACCCCGTTGTGCAGATTTGAACCGGCAACTTTTCGATCAAACAGCCCAGCAGCACAGCAGTTTAAACCACTGTGCCACTTGCATCCCTGAAATAAGGATAATGTACTGCTTTTCCATGATGTCCCAAATCAAGGCGGTCTGAGGTGGCTGTTTCTGTGTCTGTTCAAAGGACTCCTGTCTCCTCCAGCCTCCCCTCTTTGTGAAAAAGGGTGCCTGGAAAGGGGAAGGAGGGCATTTGATTTCAGGAAAAAACCCTCCAGGGAGAAAGCCTCAAGGGGAGCAGCAGGAAGGGGGCACATGTGGGCAAAAGGCCAGCTCGTTTGGGGGAGCAGATGCAGCAGAGGTCACCACAGCTCCTGTACCTTCATTTCGGCAAGCGCCGTTGTTCTCCAGTTTGGCAGTTCTCCAAAATCACTTTCTGTACCCTGGACGCCTGTCCATGAAAGCTTAATATACCGCTGAGCATGTGTGAGCCTTGAAGATGCCACGGGGTGTTGTGGCTTTTGAAAACAAGGGCAAAGGGACCTTAGCTACCTCAGGCATCTGTTCAGTTTCTCGAGCCTGGAGCCCAAGAGGAGCATGCATTCACCAGAATCTGGCCATGTGGATCATGCCGAAGGCAGGTGGTGTCCAGGAAGGACAAGAGCAGAGCCAAGGAGCTCCAGACATACCCCAGGACCAGCTGGATGCTCATCCATTTCCTTGTCCTAAATCCAGACATTGCTGCCCATGCAAACCTTTTTGCAAGCAAACCCACTTCTATGTTCCTCCAAGGGCCGCTTGGAGGAAGCGTCAGCTGGGAGAGGTCTCTGGCATTTGGCATGTGGTAGCTGCTGTGCCTGGTCTTCCTCTCGGGCAGCCATTTGAGCGGGATGGTTCAACTGGGAGGCCGGCACTGGGGAGGGGGCTGGACTCAATGGCACTCTGGTGCCGGCCAACTCTTCTCTGATTCTCTTGCTGCCCATGGCGCAAGAGTCATTGACCAGCAGCAGCTGGCATTTGATAGGGACTCAATATCAATAGCGAGACCAAAAAAAAAAATAAACAGGTTCATGGGGAAGGTTGAATTTTCTTGAGCCTCTGGAATTTATTAATAGAACAGCCAGGGCCTCTGCAGTTACTTATGACAGCACGCTACTGGGTAGTGGTCTCCACTGCGAAATACAAGCTTTTAGAACATATACAGAGTGATTTATAGTTTTTGAGTCACATGGGCCCAGCAGTTGGGCAGTTGAGGAAGAAATAAGGGGAACACAGAAGAAGGTGAGAAGTCTGCAGAGGGGGCTCAATACAATGGCATTTGATTGCAGGATATTAACATAACGATGGGGGGATTATTGCATGCAAATGAGGGTGATTGCAATGCTGTTAACCTGGCAGGCTTATCATTTCTTACTGATTAGCAAAACAATAGCCCTGGCAGCTTCTTGGGAAAGCCATCAGGTCCCACTTCTTAAAGTAACAGCAAATCCCAAACAGTTAACCTGACTTGGAAATGGAGTGCTTTCTGAGAAAGGGGTGCAGATTTGAATTTATAACACAAAGGCACATATAAGCAACCCATTTCTACCAGGATTTATCTGAATTTTATCTGCCAGGATTTATCTGCCCTCTGGGAAGGCTGGGGAGAGCAGTCCTGCAGGGAGGGCTATTTGGGGCTCTGAACCTGAGGAAAACAATGGGCAAAGTAGAAAGGAGAGAGGCCACCCTCCTCTCTGGTTTCAAGGGCTGTTGACGTCATGCTCTGCTCTGCCATAGGCTGCTAAGGAAGGAAGTCTGAAGGTCTCCCAGTCACCAAAAGGTTACTGAGTCCAGAGGGAAGAAGCAGGGGCAGAAGATGACAACTGGGTGCTTCTGGGGCACTGCTCAGAAGATACAGGGCCCATGCTGTGGGGGGCTTCCTTTAACCCCACATCTGGTGGGGCTAGAGAACTCCTGATGGCATTTGTGGGCCGGAGGCTTCCATTTTTAGCAGTTGGAGACAGTGGCACAGTGCATAGCAATTTCCTTTTCAAGTCTCCTTTCTGTCGGTCTTCCTCTCTTCACAGCAGTTTTTGCTCCTCCTTCCCTGTGGCAGGAGCAAGTTTCCTCGGACAGCGGCCTTCTTGCTTCACGGTGCCTCTGAAGAAGGACGCGGCAGTGGCCGCTTAGTGGGAATCCTTTCCATACTGACCCATTTACCATGGAAGCCTGGCCACTGCAGAGGGTTCTGGGGCATGTTCTCACTTTGTGTGGGCTTCTATCTATTTATTTATAAAATTTGCATGCCGTCCATTACTTGCATCTCTGCACGGCTTACAACATAAATCAGCATAAAATAGATAAATTGAGTATTCCACGCTGGCTGTAATTAATAAAATACAAACAATAAATCCAATTACATATTAAAATATTGATTAAATAAAAAGGTCTTGACTTGGCACCGAAAAACATACAGTGATGGCACCAGGCGGACCTCTCTGGGGAGCGCATTCCATAGTTGGGGTGCCACCGCAGAGAAGGCCCTCCTCCGGGTATCCTGTCTCCTGCTAGTCAGATGTTGGTGAAGAAAGTAATGCAGTGACTGAGAAGCCATGAATCGAGCCATGGAGTGGTTACCTGAAGGAATGTGGAGGGGAGAGAGGGATAATTGGATTGAAAGAAAGTGGGCTGCCTCTTATCTTATACTTCCAGTAGTGTTTATGGGACAGGGGGTCGTAGGGCAAGGTGAAGTCAGAGAGGGGTGAACTAGTGAACTTGTAGTTATGAGCACGCAGGCGTAATAGGTGGATGAATAGTAACTCACACACCCTGAATAGACAATGGGCTCATTATAATGCACATGCAATGTATGTAGGTGTATGTGGTGGGATAAGGCAGGAATTGTATGAAGTAGGTGGATGGAAAGACTGTAACCAACTAGTACCTTGCCAATGAGGGAATAGGGGAGGACTGTGGTGGACAGACTGAGGAGTAAAAGGAGCTGCTTTGTGTGTACTTTGGAGAGATTCTGATAGAGTGGACTCTCCCCATCTACTGCAATATGGTATGAACTAGTGTGCCATGCAGGGCACGCCCAGTGCTTCCCGGTGGCTAGGCTTGGCAGGCATTATGTGGTGGCCCAACTGAGGGTGGGAATAAGATCCGCCCGCAGCTTGTATGTTTCTGAACCCCATTCAAGGTGCTGGTTTTGCTCTATAAAGCCTTACATGGCGTGAGATTGCAGTACTGGACAGAGTATTTCTCCTGATATGGACCTATCCCTACAAGATGATCAGCTGTGAAGAGGGAGGGCCTTCTCAGTGTTAGTCCCCCTGCTTACGGAACGCACTTGCTCGTGGGGGCCTCCTGGCACTGTTGTTCTGGCGCCAGGCTAAGGCCTTCCTTCACTCCCAGGCGTTGGATGGCATGTGAAGGTGCTTTGAATATCTGTTGTTTCACTGAGACCTGGGATTTTATTGCTCGTTGTTTTCAGTAGCTTTAAACTTCGTGCACGCATACACACTCAGTGCACACATACGTCTCAGTGGTTTTATAATATCCTTATTACGCTGTATTTTCCTGAACTGCTAAGAGAGCTTCGCTTATTGGGTGGGAGAAGAATGAAATAAATGGCATGAAATGGAAATGAAGATCGTTAACACTGGGAAAAGCTTTTCTCTTATTACTGCAGCTCTCATTCTCTTTTAAAGAGGGAATGCAGTATTTCTTTGTTTCATGGTCACGCTTCATATTTTTCAGTGTACAAGTTTTATAAGAGAGCATTCAGTGTATATCTTAAAAGGGCAATGTGTGATGTGATTGCTTGAGAGAGATGGCAGGGCATTAGGAGGATGCCGAAACAGGGACACAGGCATGGATCCTAAAACTCCAAAGGCCTCTTACCAGTGAGACTGCCCCTTTCTGGTAGCCATGCTGATATAATCAACAGAGAGTGGAGACTGGACTAGGAGCCCTTGTACTCTGCTTAGCAATAAAACCCACTGGGTAACCTCATGCAGATCACCCCCTCTCTGTTTAACCTACTCTCCAGGGTTGTTTCATATGCAGTAATACCAGCTACCTGCTTAGTTCAATTGCAGATTTGAAAAGATACATGAAAAACTCGTATGTGATATTCCAGGTAAGGCACTGGGATGGGCTGTCTTCTTTCCCCAACTTTGAGTGAACTGCAAAAAGAGGAAAGAGAAAGGAAAAGCAACTCTGGAAGAAAGCACTAAATTGGCAGGGGAAAAGTTTGCTCTCTACCAATCACATGTCGGGCTTTGTGTGTGTGTGTTTTGACAGACTGACAGCCATTGCGGACTTAATCAAGTTCTGACTAACAAGCTCCAACGGTATGATTGACGCTGACGCAGCTATCTCTTAATAACGCAGCATGACCTGCGAGTTGGCGCCCTTCGGGTGGCGCCTGGAAATGGAAAGCATGGAGACAGTGATGCATGAAGGCGCTGCTGTGCCGAGAGGTTTTATCTTGCCTATCCAGCTGATTTTTCTTCCTTGTCCTTTATTGCCAGGGACTTCAGCTGCAATTAATCCACTGCCGAGGCGAGTCGTCGCTGTCCTCTTTGGTTTCCTATCTCCCAGTGCAGATGCAATGGGTTGGAAAGAGGGGAATACCTATTGCCACCAACCCAGGATTATTTTGTCGAGGAAGACAAAAATGGGCTGAAATGGCAGGGAACAGGTCATCTGATTCGCCCACACTGGGATGGCTCTCTGCAGGTGAGGTTTCCTGAGTGATCCTGCAATTCTGAGCCACATCGGTTGCCCTCTCTTGGATTCAGGCAGAGGTCGTCTTTCCCATCACTGATACCAAAGGTAATTTCACTGGAGATAACCGTGGAGCGAGTTTGGGAGCTTCTTTTTGCCAGGCGCTGGCAAATGAGTGTCTCTGCCCCCTGCTCCCAACACGGCTAGTCGAGTGCAACTGCCATGGCAGCGATATCTCAGCATCAAAGCTGAGAGGCAGGATGCAGCCCCATTGAAGAGCGCTGTAGGTCGGTTGCAGCTCTCATTCTGTTTGATAAAAATAGAAATCTGTTCGTTTTAAAGATCACACACATGCACAATGCAACTTGGCAAAACAATTCACCTTACATATAAACACACATTACTAACCTTGTTTATTTATTAATTTCCATTCCACCCTATAGCCTGCAGGCATTCCAGGCAGGTTGCAAATGTTAAAAATCGTGAAATGCAATTTATAAAATATTCATAGATATAATGTACCCCTAAAATACAATAAAAATGGAAACAGTATGATAAAACAATGACCATAAGACAGCAACTGCAGCAACTATAACAGGTTGACCCCCTCTGGTACAGCAGCAACCAATAAATATTTAAAACTGGTTCAGCAGATGTAAACACACTGACTTAACCATTAATATAATTGGAAAATAAAAAGGTTTTCACCTGGTGTTGAAAAGATGGCAAGGATGGGGCTAGACACACCTATCTGAAGGACCTCAGCAGACTATCCTAATGGTCAGGCAGGAACATATGGGACCAGGTGTTCCTTCAGGTTCCCTGCCCCAAGCTGTTTAGGGCCTTAAATGTTAGGACAAGTTCGTTGAATTGGGCCTAGACTTCAACTGGCAACCAGTGGAGCTGAAAATGGACTGGTGTGATGAGATCTCACGGGCCAATTCCCATTAAAATCGCACTGCCCTATTCTGAATCAGTTGGAGTTTCTGGACTATCTTCAAAGGCAGCCCCACATAGAGAGCATTGCAATATTCCAGACAAGAGGTCACCGGAGCATCTCTCCAGATAGAGATGTAGTTGGTAAACTGGTCTAAGCCGACAAAAGGTACTCCTAGCCAATGAGTCCACTTGTACCTCCAAGTGACAATTCTGGATGTAGGAGCATCCACAAAACACACAGCTTGTCCTTTAGTGGGAGTGCGACCCCATCCAGGACAGGTTGAGTATTTATTTGTTCCGTCCTCCATTTTTGGCTTAGTTCCAAGTCCTTGTACATCTCTGTGCCTGTCTCTGCTTCGGTCTGTTCTCACCACAACCCCGTAAGGTATGTTAGGCTGGGGGCAGTGACTGGCCCAGAGACACCCACTGAGCTTCATGGTCAAGAGGAGACCAGAACCCAGATCTCCAGAATGCTAGTCCAGTAAGCCAACCACTATACTACCCAACCCAACCCAGTAATCCAACCAATGAAGGCATGTTAGATGTGGCAGGGGAACACAGTATCCATCCACTGCTTGCCAACCTGCCAATGTTGTACCTACAAGGAAAGCCATGATTTGTGGGTGAGCCTGTCCAGGGGGCTGTGAAGCCAGTGGGCTCTACGTTTTCCCAGTCCCAACCCATTAAGAAGGAGTCAGTTAATGCAACACTGTCAATAATATGGCAGCTGTTCCGGGGTGCTTTGCCCATTCACCATCCGCCAGCCAGGCTCCACTGGATTCTTCACTGGCTCTCCTCAGATCCATTCATGATTGCATTTCATTTCTGGCATTTCTACACTGTTCAGGAGCCAAAGTTTCATGGGCTCTCACAGACATCAACCCCCCTAGAAATTCAATATTGTAAGGGAAGATGGAACTATTGACATACCATGAACCTCAACACAAGTCGCTAGTGCATTTTTTATTGCTGGGAACTGCTAGCTCGATTTCTGTCTTGGTTCCAACAGCTAGCCCTTCCCAGGGGACTTGCATTATTGAAATGAGAAGCTGACCTGTCAGTTTGCTGCCATTCATCCACCCTCCCTGGTACTTATTTAACGTTTATACTGCCCTTTGGCTAAAATGGTCCCCAGGGCGGTTTGCAGGCAAACATCGACCCATGGAGACGTTGTGGTGCAAAAGCCCACCTTTTAGCCTAGCGGCGAGATCCTGCCATCAGGTAGCTTTTGGCCCACACCATGGTACATTATACAGCGACTATGTGTGTGTCTGATAACAGGTCCTTGGCAAAAGCCCTTGATCGTTTCTGTTTTTTTGAAGAATGTGTTGCCTGGGCTGATTGACAGCCCTCGAAAAATACATCTTCTGTTTATTCAGCAAGGGAGAATGGGTAATTGCTTTCCCAGACTCTCACAAAGGCCTGACTGATGGGGTTAGGAAACACTGCTATGGCTCAATGAGGATTTATACCTCGTGCTTATTTTGGGGCTTGGCCTCATTGATGAAAAATGCTAACATAAAGCCATAATGGAGGAAGGCTCTTTGCTGCATCCCTGAAGATTAAAAAAAAGGGAGCAAGAGGGAGGGAGGGAGGGAGAGGGATAGTTTTCTATAACTATGTTTTTTTTCCAGAAACAAAATCCATTTTAGGAGATAAACATAGGACAAGAAGAGGAAAAAAAGAAAAACAAAGCAGCCATCCAGGTTCTTGTTATGAAATATGTTTGGCCAATCATGTTAATTCGGTAGCACTTTTTCAGAGTGAGTAACTGGTCCTTCAAGATAGCTGGATGCTTTTGTAAGCTGCAGCCTACCTCTTCAAATGTGAAAGCAGAAAAACTGCCAGCAAGGCTGCTATTGGCTTTTTTCCTTTTTCTTTTGGCCACCCTCCTATTTAAAGAGACAGAAGCCCATGCTCTAAATAGGCAGGGTAACAAGATTTTTTCAGCCCTCATAATGCTCCAAGAACCACTTGTCCCTGCTTAAACAGTGTATAATACGAGCACATGGGGGTGGGGGGAAGTATATGACTCCCCGTTGTGCTACCTCAGGCCTCATACAGTTGCCAGAACCTATTCTGAGGTCTCTTGGATGGAGAGTCCAGAAAGGCTGAAATGCTCATTTGCAGGTTTTGTGGTATTCCTCCCCACCCCCAGTCTAGTTCATATGGTCTATTTATACACCCCTCATCTGGCCAACAGTTTGCTTTCTGAAAGATGCGCTAGAGGGGACATACAGGTAGTGAAAATGCCACCGGACGGTCCAAGGTCCCGTTCTGTTTATGGAAATAATGGTTTTTCCCAACCTGGTGAGGCAGCAGGTCGGGGAAGGCTGGTATTTATGCATGAGATGGAAGGCAAATGATGCGTTTTCCAAGTAACTTTGAATGCTACTCCAGAGCGCTCAGTCTCTTTCTTTGAGTGGATGAGGCATTAGATCCCCGTGTGCTTTTTCTTCCACATCTCTCTTTGCAATTGGCCGTTTGGACATATTTATTTGGAAACTAGAATGGATAGCACAGTGATGGAAAGGAGAGAAATAAACGTTCCTAGGCTGTTCTCTATTGCTTATATTATCTGACAAAGATTACCGAAGTGCTGCTGAATTTGTCAGGATGGTTGATTCCCTTCCTCTGGGGACGCGCTCGGAGGATGGATCCTTGTCCTGCGGCAGGTGTTAATTAGCACAGCAGGGCATCTTAGAGAGTGTTGCAAATGGGTCACTGTGCTACTTTTGCATAGACTGAAATCTCAACCCCATTGTCGCAGATGCACCTTCTTGCACTTCATTTCCTTCTGATCTTACCACTTACTATTTCTCTTCTCCTCTCCCTCCCCCTTGATCTGTGTACCCGCCAAATGCAGAGAACACTTTGTACATCTGATAAAATGAACTTGAGTCCTCAAAAGCTTATGCTGTGATGGATCTGTTAGCCTTTAATGTGCTACAGGACTCTTGGGGTGCAATTGCCCGGCCTAGATATTGTCTAGAGGACCAAGGGATTCCTCCGAGTTCCACCACCAAGGACCTTCTGCTGTGCTGCTCAGACTCCTATTGTGATGCTGTCCCGCATGGCAGCTGGTGCAGAAAAAACTCTGCCGGCTTCCTCTCTGAGAGTGGAAATGCTCCTCGGAGAGGCGGAAGAGATGTGGGGAAGGTTGGGAAGCGGGGGAAACTGAGGCCATCTCCTGTGCCAGGTGCCCCAGCCTCTTTCCCTCCCTCACCCTGGTGCTTTATCTAGATATTTTGCACAGGGTGAGTTGTGGCGGTGGCCACGATTGCTGCTTCTGCACCTTGCTTCTGCTGCTGCACTAGAGCTTCTGAATTCGGAGGCTTTGTATACACAGAGGACAGGGCTGGTTGGATTGTGTCCTCGGTTGAGTAAGAACCTAACGCAACTGCCAGCAGCAAACGCTGAAAACCTTTCGGTGTCTCTTCCTTCCGTCTGTCCTTCCTTCCTTCGCTTACTGAATTCAAGGTCTCCCTTTGTTCTTTTTTCATGCCACTCAAGTGGCTTTTATCATGCCACTCAAGTGGCTTTTTTCATGCCACTTTTTTCATGAGTGGTTTCCAGGCCAGGAAATGAGAGCAAGCACAAGGCCGCACGTGATGGTTTGTAGAGTGCACTGTGCTGCTCCGAGCAAAACAACATCGGCTGCATGAAGCACAATGCTTTCCTTTGTGTTTCCACGCTCAGGGAAGGGGGGGCAGCCACTCCGAGCCAGGTGTGCGAGGAGCTCTGCTTCAGCAGCCCTTGATAACGGCACTGTGCACTGCGTGTGGCAGATGGGTGTGGGCATGCAGCTGCTGCTTCTTAGAGAGGACCTGCAGCATCATTCCAGAAAACTCAGAGCCATGGAGGTGGATGCCCTTGGTGGCAGCGGCATGAAGATGGCTTCAAATTGTCCCCTGGGTAGTGGCCTCCACATGGCAAAGTGTTCACCCACAGGAATTCGCTACGCAGAGACACCCTTGTCTATGTGGCTTCGCAGAGCTACCTGGATGTGCTGAATGCCTCTTTAAAAAATAAAAAATGTAATACAGTTGGGGTTTCCAACCTTCTTGAGTGGATGGGCACACCCAGAATTTTGAGGGACCATTGTGGGTGCTCTCAGAAAATGGCTACCGTGTGCCTTGTCCAAACCCATAAGTGCTGCTGCGGTGACCATGATTGGAACAGTCGCTTCCCAGAAGCCCACCTGGTGAGAGGAAAAGCAAGACAAATTGCCCAGTTAGTAGAGGTGGAATCTGAGCTCCATGTTACAAAACCAGTCTTTGGAAGTCTGTTCATGATGGAGGACAGCACATGGTTTTTGCAAAGCAGCCTCATAGTCTGCCTGCTCACCCATCCACCCATCCGCTCAAAGTAACATTCAGGAGGGCCAGGGAGTTACAGGCACCACATTGGGGACTGCAATAATAGAAGGTAGTCAGTACAGCCTTGGTGCATGTGCTCAGAGCTTCTCTATGGGATCCAAAAGGGGATGTGCAAGCTCTTTCTAGAGACATATTTGAAGAAGTGGCAGCTGACTGCATTTCTTGTCCCCCTGCATCACTTTTCTTTCCACTTCTCAAATGTCCCTCCAAAAGTGTCTCCTTCTTGCCTGGAGAATTTCTCCGTACTTGGCAAAGACTCTTCAAGAGGCAGAGGGTGGCATGGGTTTGGGGGTTCAGATCTCCCCAAAATGCCCCCTCCAACCTGGTGGGGGGGGGGCTGTGATTCCCTATTGTTATGAATGCTCAAACTGGGTCTTGGTTGAGGACAACAGAAACCAGCTGTGCGCATGCATGCGTGTGACCCCTGTTCCATGGAAGCAGCCACTGGGGGTAAATTTCCCTGCATGGTTTCTTGTTATAGTGCCAGCTGCAATGCTGAAAATCCAAGCCATGGGTGGGTGGGGATGTTGCTGGGGTGACTAACAAGCAATGTGCAGCCCCAGAAGAGCCCATGGATTCTGGCTGGCTTGATGCCCCCCGCCCCAAACAATCCACCCTCACCAGGTTCCCATGATGTGCCCTGCACAGGGGCCGTACTTTCAAAATACAAACCTGCAATTCCAGCAGAGGGATCCACCCAGGCACGGTTTGAACTGGAGGTGCTCATCATGCAGTCCTCATTGCTCTACACCACATGGAGAGCGAACTAAACGAGGAGGGAGCTCCTTTGAGCTCCCTGGATTTTCTGCCTGCTTCTGATCCAATGATGAAATGTGGGTCCAGTTGTCCCTTAGGCTTTTTTCTCTAGGATGGACTGTGATTTGTGCATGTGTTTTAAGCACTAATGGCACTTGTGCAAATAAATCCAAAACCATGCGGCTGGAGCGTGAGTTTTGCGGAATAATTGATCAAGTGGCACAACATAGTAATTTGCATAAAATGTGATCTCTCCAGATTAGCTACTTTATCCAGAGGACTAGAACTAGTCTCAGCTGGACAGACAGCGGGAGGGTCAATGAGAACGTAATGAGTCCTGCCTTTCAGCATGTTGCCTGAACGTAAAAGAACTATGCTTGGGTGTTAGCAGTGGGGACAAGTTAGGTCTAGAGTTAGGGCTAGGACTACGGTGAAGTTTAGGGTTAGAGTTAGAAGACCCTGGATCCCTGTGCGAGTCCAGGGTCCTTGAATCATCTTTGACTGTGCAGAAGGGTCAACAAGAACACCCTGAGTGTCTCCTTTCTGTTGTCTGAATGTATAATGTTTATACCTGGGTGTTGCTGTTGAGACTAACATTGAGTTAGGCTTAAGGTGCCAAAATAGTGAACTCCAGCCTATTTGAACTTGACAAATTTTCTGCACACTTCCCATCTGATGATCAGAGTAGAGCCATTTGGGTTTTTTTTTTAAATGTTTGCAGAACTCCACTTCTAAAATGGACTGTGTTTTTGTTAGGTAATTAATTTTTACAGTTAAGCACCCGAGAACCAAGTGGCACTAGTCTGATTTACGTGGAATCTGCTGACTTGCATAAAAACGTTATTCATGGTAATTAGAATGTGCATGAAGTGTGGTTTGCACAATTCAGCTGATTCTGCACAAATTACATTAGAACGGCACTTTTTGGGTGTATATGTGCTCAAATTTGATTAGCAATTAAAGAATATGCAAATTGCAGTCCATCGTAGAGAGGGAAGTCTGCAAGCTGGTTCAACTTGGATCATACCATGTTGGCACCCACAAAGGGTAAAAGAACCAGAATTTAGGAGGGGATGCTGAATTGTGGAAATCCATCTGATTTTCATTCTTTTATCAGATTCCTCACACCTCTCTAAGGTTGGATCCAAATGTTCAGGCAGCCATGTTCATCTGTATCTAGCAGTGTTGGGGAATCAAGTTGAGTGACTTGATTCAAGTCCCACTCAAGTCTCATCAGCAACTCAGCTCGGGAGCATCAAGCGAGTTTCTCGATCTGACTTGAGATTTCTGCTGTTTTATCTCTGAGTCATTCCAGAGCTCCCTGCATGCAGCCTGGGGCAATATCAGCAGAAAGCATTTGTGGCTGGTTGGAAGGCAGGCACAAACACCGTGGAGGCAGAGTGTTGGAGAAGGCAAGGTTTCAGCCCTTTTTGGCAGGAGGGAGGCAGTGGGAGGGAGAAAGGGAGGGGAAAGGGGTGGGGGCAGAGGGTTGCACTAGGGGGGAGGGAAGGCTTCAGCTCTTGCTTTGGCACATGGGGGTGGTTTACAACTCCCCCCCACACACATCCCATCACCTCCCTTTTTGCTGTTGAAGTTTATTCTTAAGAAAAGACTTGACGCTCGACTTGAAATGTTTTGCAATGATTTGAGACTTGACTTGGGCTTGAAAGTAAAGACTCGAGACTTGACTCGAGACTTGGAGGAAAGGAATTGAACACCTCACTGGCATTTAGAAACCAGTTGTAACAGTGCTCATTTCTGCTAGGAGCAGATTTCTCTTAATGTTTGTAAGTCTTAATGAGCAAGGAGCGCTTACATCCATATATGCCCGCCCGCCCCTTGAGATCTGCGGGAGAGGCCCTTCTCCGGGAACCCTCCGTGAAAGAAATTAGGAGGGTAGGTACTCGGAGGAGGGCTTTCTCTGCGGTGGCGCCCAATCTATGGAATGCGCTCCCCAGAGAGGTATGCCTGGCGCCGTTGTTATTTGTTTTTCGGCGCCAGGTGAAGACGTTTTTATTTAAACGTCATTTTAATTGTTAATATTATTTGCTTATTTTATCTGGCCAGGGCTACTTATTTTATATTGTTAATTTGTTGTATATTTGAATGTATTATATTTTAATTTTATGTTGTGAGCCGCCCCAAGGCTTCGGCGAATGGGGCGGCATAGAAATGTTTTAAATACAATACAATACAATACAATACAATACTTTCCAGTGCAATGAGTAACAACATATCGTGGCTAGGAAAATCCATTTGCCCCCAGCTGCTTCGAGGATCTCAGTGCAAGTGCAGAGATGCTGGGAATTCTGCGGGAACGGGGGTGGAACGTGATAGCAGATACCCTGCTGCTAAAAACTTGCCAGTGCTACTTCCTTGTGCACTCTGGCTCTGCAACGCCACTGATCTGTGGAAGTTGCACAGGGAACTGGAAACACAACTCAACCCCGCACTGCTTCTGTTTGCCAGTTCCTCTTTGGATGTGCCTCACCTTTTCCTCCCTGTGGAGAGTTTTGCAGGGTTCCTTTGCGTTGGGTAAGAGCCAGGTGGTGTCTCTCATGACAAGGAGGCTGGCAACCAGAATTAATTGCATGCACATAACTTCTGAAAGTGTTAAAGATCAAAGCGGAAAGCTGGATTTCCTCGGTAAGGGATGCATCTCTTGAAACTGGGACTGGCACACCAGTCAGATTGATGGGAAGTCCTGACAAAAAAGTTGGTCTGGCTGCCGTTTTCAGGAGCGCGTGCTGCAGTTCTGACGACCTCAGAGTTGCCTCTTTCCCCATGATGCTCTTGCTGCAAATGTGGCTTTGCTTTGAAATGAGAGGGAAAATTTGTCTTTTATTGTTGAGACGCAACACTGAAAGGATGACATATTTATCAGCAGCAACCACTTTTCATTATCTGTATGGAGACCATCTCTCTAGAGCAAGATGAAGGGAGGGAAGAAAAAGGAAGAAAAGAAATATGATTCAATAGAGGAAAAGCATAATCGGCAGATAGGATGCAAAAGTCTTCATTTGCTCACAATATTTTGGCTAGTTCAGATGTTTCGGTTTAATTTTTTAAAAATTGGAAGTTACAGTTGGAGAACGAATCTGAAGCTCTGCCCACTTTGTAAGTGGGAGATCCAGTGTGTGAACTGACCCAATCTGAATCAATTCAAGCATGTCTCTCCTCCTTTCCCAGGTGCCTAACATTGCCAAAATCCTCCTGTTACGCATTATTTTCATTCATTCATTGCACTTATATCCCACTTTTCCTTCCAAATAGCCCTAAGTGGCATACATGTTTCTTCTCTCATTTTATCCTCACAACGACCCTGCGAGGTAGGTAAGGTTTAGCCAGAAACTGTGGGACCAGAATCAAAGGACAAGCCAGGAGGCAGAGTCAGGGAACAAGTCAGAAACAAAGAACAACCAAGGATCCAAGGAACAAACCTGAGATTAGGAAAATTTTGCTGCTTAAGCAAGTCCTTTTATACCTTTTCTGTCCAGGGGGATCCTATGGTAAGTGGGTGGCTGGAGTCAGTCCAAGATCTGAAGGTATTTTACTGAAAAGCTGACATTTCCTATTCAGTGACTCACCACACCGGACAGAGAGGCTCAGATCCAGCAGCTGCTGACACAGCTTTTCTAGTGCACGTGCAAAAAGCCGTCTTAACGGGATGTCTAACTGCCTTGAGATTCTTTGGTGCAGTCTGATCAGTCAGCACAAATGCACATGCGCATTGGCAAACCTGGTCATGGGAACTCCTCCTGTTGCGCTGTTAAAAAAATGAAATAACGGCATCAGCTGATGCTAGCATCAGCATCATTTTGGAGATGAACGGGTCCCAAAACTCGGAAGAAAAGCCATTCTCTCCTTGTTTGTAGAGGATGCTCTTGCGCCCCAGCAGGTACCATCTCAGAATGGGAATCTACCTGTATGGGAGAGAGAAGAGCAGTGGGGAGTGGAAGATTCACAGCTCTTGTGAGTGACTCTTACAAGCTTTTGTGGTAGTGCCCTTTCAGATGCCCGGCTGCAGCTGTGTTATTGCAGCCGGTCAGACAGTCGCTCCTGAGGACCCCTTTTTGCGGCTTTCATTATGAGAATGGAAGCTGTGAGTTGACAGGAGGCAGAAATGGTCCCGAAAAATGATCAGTGCAGGGAATGGTGGCTGCGGTTTGTCCCTTACTCCTACCCAGAGGTGGCATTAGGGGGCAGCCCTCTAGGGCTGGAACCCCAGTTCTTGGAGAGCCATCTTTCCTATCACCCTGATAGGTGCCCATGGCGCCTGCTAAAGCAAAGGAACCCTGATGAAGTTTGACAAACTTTGGACCCTGGTGAACTTTACAGGATCTGATCTCCTTGGTTGAGCTGGCCTTTTGCCCACCTGAGCTTCACCTCCTCCATCAGCCTCCTTGAATCTTTCCGCAGGAGGGTTCCCCCCCAAATCAAACGCCTTCCTCTCTCCTGCACGTACACCCCTTCTGACAAATACAGCAATCCTTAGGAGACCAAATCGGGTTGCAAACAGACATTTCAGAAAAAAATTCCCTCAGGTTGCAACTCCCCATCGGGTGGCAATCGCGATTGTGCTCATCTTCCCTGCACAGGCATGATCGTGGTTGTGCTCGGGGGGGCGGGGGCGAGGGAGATGGCCACAATCGTGCTGGCGGGGGGGAGAGATGGGCACAATTGCGGTCGTGCACCTGCAGGGAAGACGGGCATGATCACGGTTGTGCTGGGGGGGGGGGAGGTAGAAGCCGTCATGCTGGGGGGGGGTGAGATGGTAGTGGTCTTTGTTGTTCTTTGTCACTTTGTTTCAAATTTTTGTGATTTAAAAAAAATGGCTACAGAACAGATTAACCTTATTTACATTGAACTTTATGGGGAAATTTGACTTGGCTCACAACCAATTTGGGTCATGACCAGAGTCCTGGAAAGGATTAAGTTCGTGAACCAAGGTCCCACTGTATATGCATCAGAATTTTTGTGTTATTTTTTCTCTTGCAGGCCGAGCCCTGGATATTTTTGGTATCTAGCACCACTGCTGTTCCCTACTCGCCACCTGGAGACAATGCAACACCTTGCCCACTTCCGACAAAGGAAGCGCTTAATATTGGATATACTCCCTTGCGAGATGGAACTGACAGTCAGAGTGAGTCCTGCGTTTCTTGTGCCAAGCGCTGGCTGTGGGCTTTGGGAAGAGGGTGGCCAGGCAGGGGTGGAAAGTGTGATGAAATTGCAATAGTTGGGCTTGATAGAGGAGAGAATAGTTTGAAAGTGAGTTCAATTAAATGCATAAAACAGCAGCCCTTGTCAACCGCAGAGAAGACAACTCTCGGCAGCTGGTGAAAAATGTGTGCGCAGGAATGCTGAATCTGTGGAAAACTCTTCTAATTAATAAATGGGACGGTGGATAAAAGAATAGCTCTATTTCATTTCTCAGAGGAAGGAAGACCTGCTTGAGGACCAAGAGACAAATTGAGCCCCTGAAGGCAATTTTATCTGTGGTGGCAGCAGCAAAATGACTCCCATTTTATGGAACTGCACTTAGATTGGGGCAGGCGATGCCTTGTGGTAGTTCAACAGCTCTCTTGAATACTTTGGCCAGATTTTAAATACATTTCTCAGGAGTTTCGAACAGCTTCCTGGTGATTCCATGCTGTTAGTGTCATCATCTTACTCAGGTGGTGGTGGTGGTGGTGGTGGTGGTGGTGGTGGTGGTGGTGGTGGTCTTCTTCTTCTTCTTCTTCTTCTTCTTCTTCTTCTTCTTCTTCTTCTTCTTTCTCCTCCTCCTGTTCCTCCTCCCTGCACAATTTTCCTTGCATGTAAAATGAGCTAAAACAATGAGAAGCAAAGAGATGCCACGCTTTCAAACTGAACTTTCCTTTCTGAGACTCGAGATGTGATTTCCCAGGTGCGCCCAAGCATATGTCACCCTCCCAGGTGCAAAGCCACTGCTGCCAGATGGTACCACTGCCGTTATGGGGGCTGCGCACTAACGGGGAGCTGTGCTCCAATTGTTAACGGGGAGAACAGAACAGCTGTGGACGAAGAGAGTGGAAGGGGGGCTCGTTTTTCCTACAGGCTGCAAACTCTGACTCATTTTTGGGGTGGGGAAACCTTTGTTGTTGTTGTTGAGTTTGCATTCCTTTGTAGAAATCACTGCATATCAGCCAGGACTGAGCTGAAACCAGTGGTGGGCAAGAGAAGAGCCTTCAGTGGATGGGTTCAGCTTATTTCTCTCTTTTTGATCCTTTTCCTCCTGCCCGGAAGGCTGCCAAGGAAGGGAAATGCCAGAGGTCTGAATGGATCACTTGCAGTGGGCTTTTAACACCAGGCTGAGGGCCACGCGGGACATGACACTGACTGTGGGCTGCTACAGGTTACCTTCCTGGATGCCACAGAAGAGGCACACATGGGAGTTGTCAGTGCAGCCTTGGTGGTGTCAGGAAAATTCAGATCAATCCTGGTAGGAAAAGGTTGCTTATGCATGCCTTTGTGTTATAAAATCAAACCTGTGCCTCTTTCTCAGAAAGTAACAGAATTCCAAGCTAGGTTAATGTTTAGTGTTGCTGTTCCTTTAAGAAGATGGAATTTTTTGCTGGACCGAGAAGCTGCTGTAGGCTAAAAGTATCAATGGGGAAATACTGGTGTTGCCATCATCTGCAGGGAGCAGAGACAGAAGCGTCCATTTATTTCTGAATAGATCCTTTTAATCATCTAGTTCAACAGAGGCAGTGTAGTTGTCGAACCAGTTTCTCTGAATGGTTCCTCCATCAGACACATTTGCATACTTAAGCAGACACAGAGGCTGATCCAAACTGTCAGGAATTCACTGAATTGACTTGCCAATAAGGCTCAATCAGGGAAATGTTCTATTGTCAGGGGCATTTCTGATCAGTTTAGCGTATTGTTTTGTGTATGAAGACATCAAGATGCTGTTCTGTTAACATCCAGAAACCTCCTACTATGTGCGTGACTGGAAGGTTATAAAGAGGCTTGGCACCCCTCTGCCATGGTACAGCCTGTGGTTCCCTGGGGGAGGGTTCTGCGTATAACAGCAGGCTGTGGGGATGTGAGGGTCAGGTCAGAATCTGGCTCTCCTGTGCTCACTGGACCTCTTCCCCATGTTCGGCCCCGGCCGGGAAGAAAGCCAAGCTAAGATCAAGCCTTCAAGCACTCAGGAACGCTAGTGCATTCTTTGTGCAAAGTATAAAATATACGTAATTCTTTCTGCAAAGCCTGCAGGTCTGCTTGACCTTGCTTCCTGTCAACCACCCATGAAAGAAAGCAGGCTGGAGGCTGGGAAGCTAAGCTGAGGAAATTCACAGATTCCCACCCCTAAACCAGATTCCGCACACATTCCTAGTAAGGAGGAGGCAGGCTTTTACTTTCATCCCCTGGCCTAGATTAGCTGCCCCGGCTCCAAACTGTATGGACTGCAAAGTTATGTGCTGGTGAGGGAAATCTGCCCCTACTGGCTAAAGTTGTCATTGCAGGCTTCAACCACATCTGACACATTAGTGTTAGTTAAAACTGATCAGTTGACTTGAAAAATGAAAGAACACTGCCAAGCCAGCCCTTATGGTTCCCTTAGGATATCTGTCAAGTTTCAGGTGTCTAGGTTTGACAGTCTTGTTCCTCCAGCGCTGGTGGTGAGATGGTGTCAGAATCCTGGAATCTCAATTTGAGAAGAGGAAATAAAACTCGGGGTCGTAGGAAAGATCAATAGTTATGAACCTCCACGTCTTTATTGTCTATCCCAGGTTCCCGCAGTTGACTCACGATAATGCATTACCGGGCTAGCAGAGATGAACTCGCTGCAAAGCTTTAATTCATCTACCAGCAGTTCTTATACTCTCTCAGTCACGTACACCCGTACAGAGCCATTAAGGACAGAATACATATATTACAATAAAGTTCGTACAGAGCCATTAAGGACAGAATACATGTATTACAATAAAGTTCGGTGATCAGCATATGGAGAAAAGATACAGGAATGTCAGTCAATCACACTGTAACAATGAGATTAGTATTGACACTTTAGTTGAGTAACTTGAACCCATCTCCAGGTCTACTCAGACATGCAAATTCAAGCCACTAGAAACTATTCATGATAAGCTCAGACCCCTATCTCGACTCTAAACATTCTGCATGATCAGGGCACATGAAGCCCTCTGGGCTATCAAAAGATTATTGTAAACTGAATTCCAACCATGACTATTTATAATGGATATTTGGGCTAAAATGGCCTACTGCAGCCTACAGCTAAAGGTGAGAGAAAGGAGCGGGGAAATGCCATTTTTAAACAGTGACAGCTTGGTTTTGAGAAGGAAGACAGGATTTGATCCCACGATGCAAAGGCACACAGGAGTAATGCTTTTCAGACAGGATTTACCCAAATTTTCCCAACAATGGACAGACAGATGCACATCCTCTTGTATTATTATAGAAAAAGTTGCAAACCTCTGAGCTATGAATTCCCTTATTATTGGGTCATTCCTTGAAGATGGCAACAGATAAAGGCAAATCAAAGATCTGCAAGAACGCAGATCTTTTCCCCCTCTTGGTTTCTAGAGCTGTAACATTTACTGAATCAAGTAAAACTTGAGCTGGTGAATTAGTAGTGGCCCATTTTAATTCACAAGGGCAAATAGTAATTGGCCCAAATGAGCAAACTGGTTTAGTTTTGGAGCCTTTTTAAAACTGCTTACTTCTGATGTGTTATCGCTATAGAAAATGCAACGGGAAGCATATTTAAAAGTAACTTTTCCTTACTCATGAAGAGTTGTTGCTCCTATGTATTACTTTGCAGATTAATTTCCCCTTCCTTGGCTATTTTCCCCTTCCTTGGCCAGGGTGGATCTGGAATTTATTTGTATTATGTTTTACACTACTCTTCTTATTTATGTAAGGCTCTGCGAAAGGACAGCATATAAATATTCTAAATAAATAAATGTCTGAAACAGGAACTTACATTGAAATTTTGGGGACATGCACATTGATTTACACCGAGTGGATGAACTGGTGAGAAGGCAGACAATTAGCAGAACAATCCTGTGAGTGCTGGACACAGCCGGAGGGCTTTTGGGATTTCCAGCTACAAGGTTGGAAAATTGCTCTGACCTCGGAGTCAGGGGTCTGTGGTTGGATTTTCCTCTTCCCTCCTGGCAGCCAGTGTGGAAAGGAGCGTGGCAGCTGCTTCTCTCAGGTTGTAAGAACACCTTGTAGAAAGGCTTTAGGGATGTTTCAATGGGATGGGGATGGGATGAGACCCACACTGCCAAAATATGATGCACTCTGGTGGTGCTTCAGCATCCTTCCCTCCTGCTTGGGGTGTCACTCTGAGATAGATGGCCAGAACTGGCCACCTAAGTGCTTCGCCAGGCAACCTTTGCACCCATACTTCTCCTGTTCTTCACAGGATGCCCATAATCCTTTGAGTCTGAAGGATTATCTGCATCTCAATTGGACTGAAACCTAAAATTCCAGAATCCATTGGCCACTTGGATTCCTCATAAGAGGGTGCTATTTTCTCCTTGTCTATTTTCTTTTTCTGTGAAAAGGAAAAAAAAAATGGAAAAAGGAATCCTGTGCTGAAGAAGGGCAAGGCTTTAGCTATCAGAAAATGCTGCTTTCTGCAGACTGTGTATTTTTATAAACAAAATCTCTCTCTCTGCATAAAAGCCTCCATGAATGTGAAAAAGGACTTGCAAGACATAAGCCATTCATTCAGCTTGATTTAATTCATATGATTAGGTTGGCTGGTGTTTTTACCCTGCTGTGGTTGCTTTTGCACCTGAAAAGAGGAGCCTTGGGCAAAACCTCAGCAAAGGAACAGTTGTGGAGAACATCTATCTTCTTTTCCTCCTCTTAATTCATGGCAAAGTGGTCACTGGTGTCAGGACGTACCTCTGCCAAGCTGGGATACTTCCTTATTCGGTGTCTGCAAAACCAGAAAGTATGTTGTGGTGTTACATTTTGTATACCACTGTAGGTTTTCCCTGAAAAGCAGGGATTGCTGAGAAATGCAATTCCCCATTTTTGGGGGGAATTCACAATGGGAAATTCACATGTTCCTAACGTTTGTGACACACTGACAAAACAAGATGAACTTGCAAATCTGTGCACTTTTGGAAAATGTGCAGAGGCAAAAATGGGCACATTTCTAAAAGACATATGTTTTGTTCCATGGGTGCATGCATATAAACCTGTGTTCATTTGAAAAATACACACCAAAATATGTACAAACTTTTGTGCAGGGAAAAAGACAACTCCCGTGGAACCTGGAGGGCACAAGCCTGGAGTGGAAACCTGGGAAGCGCTCCCGTTCACTCTTTCCATGTATTGGGAAGGGCAAAAAGGTGATTGTGGCACAATTGTATTCATTCCTGCATGTTGGAAAAGTGATCTTGCATCACACAAAAATGCAACTGCAGGAGAAGCAGGAGGAATTGGAAGCACTCTGTGTGCAGGGAAATGCCCCCCTGCGATTCTTTTTGTTCCTTTTTGGTTTTAGATCCATTAAACTTAGGTACAAGTTTGCTGGTGCAAAGGAATGAAGGAGCAGAGAGTTTTTCAAAAACGAAATTCACAGCTCCTTCCTGCAAGCCAAAACAAACACCCCTCTCCCATGCTGTCTTTTGCACTATTGAGACAGTGTGATTTATTCCTGTATGTGTATCCATGTGTTTTCAGCTGGTTGTTCCTCGCAGCCCCTCTCCTATACTGACTTGCACAGAAGTAAGAACCATTGAAGGCAATATGATTCACTTCTGAGTAGACACGTGTATCTGTGTTTTCAGCTGCTTGTTCCTTATCCAACCCTTGGAGCAATGTGAGCGGTTCATGCATGTTCCAGACCACAGCTCTGCATGTGCAGCTTAGCGCATGATTAACAAATCTTATTTGCTTTTTTAAAGAAGTCTAGTAGCATTACTCCTTACTGCAAGACCAGTGCCCCCGCCTCCCCCTACAACAGTATCACAAGTTTAGCACACACCAAAATATATATTGTGGGAAACATACAAATAAAATGTCATGATATAATTGGTTTGCAGAAATCTGGGACATAGTGCCAGAAATAGCAGGAGGAGGTCGGTCGAGGGTGGTGTGTCATATGGCACATCGGTGAGTCAGGCAATATGATGTTAGTTAAAATTCCTGGCATAGATTCATTGCATGCCTTTTCTCCTTAAAGTATGCTCTGCAGAGTCCTCACTTCACTGGTCATCGAGCGTTCTATGGTTCTTGCGGTATTCCTGAGAGTTTCCTCTTGCTTCCAGGTAGCTACCAAGCCATCTGAATTTCTGATCTATTTATTGGATTTTTATCCTGCCACGTTAGCCAATAAGGCTCTCTGAGCAGGTTGTAGGTTAAAAAGTGTGCAATAAAAAGTGATACTGAAATTAACAGAAGATAGAACAATAAAATCCAGCATGCAAAAGTCAGTGCCCTCATAAAACTTCGCAAGACCTTAATTTTATCCCAACAGTAACACGTTAAAAGGCACAACAGCAGATGATAAAACAAGATGTTAAGGTATTTAAAACCAGGGAATTCATCTTAACCATTAAATATTGGGTGAATAAAAAGGTCTTCCCCTGGCGCTGGAAAGAGTACAAAGGAAGTGCCAGGCGAACCTCTCCGGGGAGCTGATTCCAGAGTTGGGGTGCCGCGACTGAGAAGGCACTTCTTGCAGCCATACCCTCCTTATTTCCTGAGGAGGGGTCTCCTTGAGAAGTCCCTCAGATGATTATCTGAGTGGCCAGGTAGGCCTGCATGCTGTGCTGGATTTCACTGTTAGTATGTAATGACAGCTCATTCACACCTGCGAGTTTGATGTTGCATCTCAAGGGCTGAGCTAGCCTTCCTACTAAACAAGAATACAAATCAATTATTATGGTCAGAAGCCAGCCTAAATACCCATACTCCAATTTAGCAAGCCCAGTCTTTGCTTATAGCAATAATACATTAATATCCCCCCCACCAGTTTTTCCATTGAAGTCACTAATGGGGACCTGTTGGGAGGGAAATGCCCAGATCTGTCTGACTTGATCATTGAAATGGCAAGCAAAGACAACAACAGATGTTTTGATCACCTGCTGTTTGTTTCCACACTTTCCATGACTGTTATGCTAATGCCTTTTGATATGCGTTTCTTTTTCTAAGGGCCGTGCTAACCTGTGCCATGATTTCTTTGGAGCCGCAGACATACATTACACTGCACTACATATTCACAATTCTTTTATCCAGTGGCGCAGTAGCTCTTACTCCATCAGGCCGCGATGTTCCAGCCTCCCGCTGGCATTAAAAAGGGGCTCTTTTCTGAAAGCGTCTTCTCCTTTTCCTGTAGCCATCTGTGTGCGACTCTACTTGAATAGAGCAAATGGGGGAAAGAGGCTCTCCGGAGACACCGGAGTGGTCTCAATATCCTGTAAAATTATGCGAGATTAGCATTTCAAAGCCTCTGAATGCATAGTTCATGGCAAGATGTGACTGCCAGAGGAAGCAGAAACCCAGTGTGGAATTGTTTATGTTTCATCTGTGGATAACAGTAGCAATTTTGCGGAGCTCTGAGACTGTCACTGAAATGTCAGGAGCAAAGAGGACAGCTTAATGAAAGAACGGGAAGGTGACTCTCGAAGTACTAAAAATTAGGCCTTTTCTGTTTAACTACTCCCTGCAGGAGTTTTAATTGGACTTCTCTCTGGTTACCCACTGCCATGTTTTGTAAGGTTGAGAATTAGCTGTTACCCCGTGTCTCCTTCCTCAGCCCCAGAACATTTAGCACAGAGTTGCTGTATCTCAGATTTCAGGTTGAGTATCATTCATCTGGGGACCGAATCTGACTTTCTGGGGTTTCACCTTTCCCTCAGTTTCCAGTTATATGACTGTTCATTTTTGCTTTTGCTTGCCACATCTGCTTTTATAATGGGCTGCATTTTTTTAAGGCAGGGAAATGTGTAAATGCGTGCAAAACTGCAAATTGCACAAATTGGGCCTGTAGTGACACAAATTTCTCTGCCTTTAAAAAATGCAAAATAGTGAGAAATAAATAAAAGAAGAGAAAACCCCTGGAATTTTTCGTACCCATTGGCCATTGTGCTTGGCATGCCCTGGGGGTTTTGTGTAGAGCAGAAATGGAATTTCCTTACTGCAGTAGCAGTCAGGTTCCCCAAGGCCGTTTGGCATGGTGCCCCACCATGGCAGACGGGACAGTGGGAGAGACCTTCCGCTTGCTTTCTGTTTTCTTCTGCTTGGAGTGCTGGAACTACAAATTCCGTATGAGTTAGGCAAGGCAGACCAGATCTGGGGCAGTTGGGTATATCGGGGAAAGAAGTAGAGGGGTTGGAGAAAGGGTGATAGGGCAAGCTAGAAATTATTCTCCAGCTCAGGTATTGATTTGAGCTGGAGAAGAACTTGGGGACTCTTAAGGCTCATTTTTTCTTTGAGCCAGACTTTCCAAGCCCACGGAACTTCTATCTGTGCCCGAGTGTGGTGAACGTCATCGAAGTCTGTGGCTGAAAGTTCCAAGATCCTGGCATTCAGCCATGGAGAAATTTACTTTGCCAACTGATACTGACTTTGAAGGTGTAGCATATGGCTGAGAATGACTGGGCTGCAGGTGGTGGTGGTGGTGGAAAGAACGGCTTCATTTTCCTGATCTATCTTGATTTTCTCGTATGGTGGGTTTTTTGGAAGACACAGCTGCTTGCAAGAATATCGCTGCAATGAGTCATCCACTTTCAGAAAAGGTCCCCCAGCTGTTGTGAAAGCTGCAACATTAATATAGCCTTCAGTGTGAAAATAATAATAATAACAATAATAAGGTCTAGTCTTTATTTCAAGCATTTTTTAAAGGCATCCGCTCCCTCATGGAATGAAGATGTTAAGGCTGTTCATTAACTGAGTGCTGCACAGCAGTTTTGGCTGGTCAAAGCTTCCAGTTTCCAAGAAACTGGAAAAATTAAGGTGGACATATTTTAAGGGGCAGAAGGAACGTAGGACTGAGTGGTGTATTGTCTTCTTCCGGCATTCTCTGGGTTTGCTTTGCTCTCCATTCTGCTCCCCTGAATTCAGAGCATCACCCACTTCCTGCAACTTCAGTGCTTCCCTTTTGTTTATTTGTGTTTTACCCCTTGAAATGAACAGGGTGATCACTAACACATCACCAAAAAGGAGGAAAGCATTGTCCGTATCCCTGCATAATGGATAAAAAAAGATGATGCATATTTGCATGTGCTGATTATTTGTATAGATGAAAATTTGAAAAACTTTCTATAGCTCTTTTGAAAATGAACATTTGTCAGGATGTGCAGGAACACATTTAAAATAAAGAAATTTTAGAAGGTATGATAGGATTGTCAGAGAGGGACTAGGAGAGTTCTGCTTATCCCTCCAGCCTTTTAAAGCCATGACTTGAAGAATTAAATTGAAAAATCACCCCTGAATTTCAGGGGCTAATGATATGCAGAGGTAGAGCTGTGCCAAAATACGAAGAGGGAATGCCAAGCTGGGAGCTGCAGTGAGGGTGGAGGGGGAAGAATTTGCTCAGACATGGACAACTGCAGGAACTAATTGTCCTACTTTTCAGGGTGGATAGGAACTGTGTTCAGTTCGGTTTCAGCTTGGTTTTTTTCTCCACGAAGACTTATCTAATCCCTGTATATTTCTCAATAAGCGGAATGGAAAGAACTTGAGGTGAGGAGAAACATTTGAAGGTGGGAATAAGTGAAACTGGGCTGGTTCACACAACACAACAAGCCATGCTGGTTTCTTGCTCAGGATGGTTTGTCCTGTCATCTGAATCATGTCATGGTATTTCAGCATGGTACCTTTTGTTATGAGAAACCACGATAAGGAACCATGGTCTGTCCTATGGTTTCCATGCTTCACCATGGGTTCTCGGTTTGAACCCAGCATCATGGTTTCCACAATTCTCGTATGCAGCTACCACAGAGTCCCCTGGAAAGAGCAGCAGCTGATGTAGGATCTGCTCCAGCCACCCAGGTGGATTGAATTTCAAGCACAGTGGATGATGGGATATGTGCCAACAGTGGAAAGACTGAGTGAGGAGGGTAGAAACCACTTAATTGTCTGCCAGGCACATCCAGGCCAATAAAATAAAATAAAATAAAATGCACATCATGGAAAGCATGCAGGGTTGGTTGTTGTGATGTGTGAACCCAGCCCAGAGAGTTGTCTATCCAGGCAGAACGGCTCACTCTTGAAACAAAGTCTTTAAATCCATTGTGTTATGTTTTCAACCACATGTGGCATTGAATAAGCATCATAGGTTTTTGGTTTTGACAAACCTCTCCTCTTGCTGGCTGAGGCTGATGGGAGTTGTAGTTCAAAACATCTGGTGGTTGTCAAGTTGCCTTCTCCTCCACAACTGCCACATCACACTGGTTTTCGAGCTGTGCAGATTCTTCTGTATTTAATCAGTCATAGATCATGCAGATTTTGGCCATGGGGTCACATTCACCAAGAAAGTGTTTCTGAGAACCCTTTCAAGGAGTACTGAGCGAAGGTCACTTAGCATGAATAGAAATTCTTTTTGCCCAAGTCTGGACAAAACCTGTGGAGTCTGGCTGCTGCTAGAAAAACACGAGGGGCTGCTCTGTGTTGCGTTTTGGGCTTATCCATTTCCCTTTCCTACTTCATGACAGCTGTCAAAACTTCAGCCTCTGTCAAGGCCGGAAATCCCCCAAGTAAAGGCTCTACAGTCTCTGTCATGTCAGCTGGCGAAGTGTCTTGCCAGCGAAGCACAGTCAGCATCCAAGCTGCTGCTTAGCGGCCTTGCAGGGGACATCAGTCAAAACAAAGCGCTGTGTTTCTCTTCTCCTCGGCTTCTTTAGATACGTGCCCCAAAGCAGAAAGGACAAACAAGAAACACTGCCTTGGATTTAAGGTTCCTTTTTCTGCAAAATTTTGGTAGATGCTGGTGTCAGGATCTGGCTGCTCTGGCTGCCAGAATCAGAACAACGGCCACTGTAGTCCGTCCTAAGCCCTGCAGCAGCTTTCATTCAATGGATGAGTGCCAGCTGGGAGTCCTGGGGGAAGAGCTATAGAAGAGCAAGCTCTTTCCTCCAGTCCTTGCCTCCATCCCTGCCCTGTTCCCTCAGCAGCACAGTCCTCCTGTTTGCTGCTGTGCCTGCATCCTGCCTAATGCATCCTGCCTTTCCGCACTGGCTTGTTGTTGTGCCTGACCTCTATCTTGCCTCCTCTGTCTCCTATCTCACCATGTTGCCTCCGTGACACAGGGCTTCCCGTGAGCTGTGGCCCATCTTCCGCACCCTTGCTGCATCTGGTTCCTGTTGGCTCATGCATTTTGCCTTGCCACGTGCCCTGCCCTGCCGTGTCGTCAGTCCTGCTATCCTGTCCAAGGTACCTGTACCTCTCTTTGTCCTCCTGGTTCTTGATGTTTGGCTTGTTCCTGATCACATTCTTGTTCAACCCTGATGCATACTTCCAATTCCTGACCTCAGCCTGTGCCATGGCTATGATTTGGGCTTGCCATGAAGCCCTACTTTTGGACCCCATATTGCCTGAAGTTCTGTTGTCCTTCTTGCCCTGCCCTGCCCTGCCCTGCCTCTGGCTGCCACCTCCTGACCCCAGACCCTGACAGCTGGGCACCATAACCCACCCAGAAATAACCTAACACAAATAACCTCCTGGACATCTAATGGGCATCCACACATCTCATTATTCATCATCATCATCATCATTGCATTGCATTAGGCAGATACCAAGGTGAGGACTCCGAGGTGGCTTACATGGCTGCATGTTATCCTTGGAACAACAGCCCTGAGGGTCTGTAACTGGGCCCCCAAGTCTCCCAGTGAGCTCCATGGCTGAGTGGGGACTAGAACCCGGATCTCCCGGCTCCCCAGTCCCCCACACTCACCCCCACGTCACCCCATCTCTCACTGACTTTCACAGCTCAATGAAGACATTGTGCAATCTGGGCACAGCTCTCTCAGCAAGTAACTAGAGCTGCAGTGGGATCGTGGCACTAGAACGGTCCCCTTTGCCTTCATTGTTGGTGGGGGGCATAGGGAGAGAGAGAGATCCGTCGGTCTTGCTTTACTTGCCTCCGATGCTCCTTCCATCAGGCTTCTGAAGACAGCGGCAATTGCCATCAGAACGTGAACAAATGAAATTCTTTATCCTTCCACAGTGACTACTTCAACAGGTGCAGCTATTCCTTGCATGTTGCGGCTTCCTGCCATGTAGCTGTTAAGGAAGAGGAGCTGGTGAGAAAAGTGAGGTGGGAAGCCCAGGCGAGTATCACAGGTATGGCTGAATGCAGGGATTTCAAACTTGGACTTTCCAGGACAAAACATGTACAGCCCCAGTCCTGGAAAAGCAAATCTGTTTGCTTCGCCTCCTCCTGCGTTCTACTTTTGTTTGGTTTCGTCGGTTCTCAAGGTTTTTCCATCCGGTTTATGATGACACCTTCAGGTAAGTTCTTTTCAACTTCCCCTATCACTCTCCTTCACAGAGAGGAAGGGAGGGAGAGGGAGGGAGGGAGCATTAAATGACCTTCTCTCCCATTCCCCCAGCTCAGAGGGGCCATGCTTTTTAAAATGGCCACACTGGCTCTTTATTCACCCTGGAAGGACCATGGTGGCCTTCCAGGGTGAATGTCTGAGTTGGGAGTGAAGCCCCCAGCACTGCTGTGGTTTTGCTTCTCCTTGCATGGTTGGTGCCAGCAGGGGGTGTTTGGGGGCATGTTGCTCGGCCTTGTGGATTCTTCAATCTCGGATTCTCCAGGGATTGCTTTGTTCTCCATGCCATTCCACATCTAATCTGGGGAAGACATCCATCTTGATTTCCCTGGACCCCCGAGCTGCTTCTCCTGCTGTTCTCTGAGCAGGGGCCATGCGGTGCTATTTTCACCATCGTTCTGCAGTCAGCACCAAATTCCGTGTACTGCCCTCACGTTGCACTCTCTCGTGAGAGGGGAGCGTTGGGGGTGCAGCCGTGGGGCTGGCAGTGGTGAGGCCGTGGGAGTTGCACTTGGCACCGCCTCGCTTTGCATGGCCCGCCCTGCGTCGTCCTATCGTTGCTGCTCCGCATGCTTGCGATGGGCTGAGTGGGTGCTTTGTTTTTCCTCTCCTCCCTGGTGCTTTGTGCATGGTGGATCCACTGGAGCAATGGGGGGCGCGTCTTGGCAGCAAGAAGAGGTCCTCAAATTGCTGGACATTTGGGGTGAAAAGAGCCTGGAAGGAGACCTGTGGGAGGAAGGACAGCAGGGCACTGACTCACGTTTGGTTGTTTTCTCTCTTCCTGCACCCCAACAGCTTCTCTCTCTCTCTCTCTCTCTCTCTCTCTCTCTCTCTCTCTCTCTCTCTCTCTCTCTCTGTGACTTGCAAATGTTCCCTCCTTTCACCTCTGAAAAAATAGTTTGTGATGTCCTTCAATCCTTCCTGATTGTCTCTGCACGCAATCAGGAGTAAATTTATTTTATTTATTTAAGGTTTGTATATGCTGTCCCAATACTAAAAGTCTAAATCAGATGATCTTCAGTGGCCTTGCAAGGAAATCACATTGACTTGTGTGGAGGTTACCCTGGAGGGGGGAGAGCAGGGGCAAAATGCAGGGGAGATGGCTGGCCCTGTCCCTTTGGGGTTAGATAATGTTAGCAGGAGCAATGTCCCAAGTCAGCTACTCCCCCGCGAATAAAGGTGCATCTGGATGGGAACTTGCAAATACGGAACGGCATATTATTGAAATACTGCCATAGCCATCTTATATAATCTACTCCCCGGCCCCCACCGCACAGGCTCACACACAGGAGAGAACAGGGCACGTGGTGAGGGAAACTGTTCTGCTTTCCCAGGATATTTTGGGCAGCTTCCCTCCAGGAAAAGCCAAGGAGAACCTGCACGGGACCCCCTGCTCATGCAGTGGGATCAGGGCAGTTTGGTTGCTTTTGAAGGTATGCTGCACTGCAGTGGCACCCATCCACAACACAGCCGTGGCTGCTGGGATCTTCTGGAAGGGGGAGGGGAAAGAAAAAGAGCATCTCAGTGAGGAAATGAGTGTACAGGGTGCAGTTTCTGCCAGCCTCCTGGCAGTGTACAGTTCTGTTGTGCTTCCCTGGTTACACATTTGGGAAGCTCCACTCGCATGAGAAAAGGTTTAAGGTGGCTCATGGCATTATGGAGGAGAGGAGGAAATGCAGGTGTAAACAGCACTGTTGATAAAGAGGACAAGCACCACAGTGAGCTGTGCTGGAATGAAACCCGCAGGTAGAAAAGTCCTCCATCTGCAAACTTGGAATCCTGACAGAAGCCCATTCCTAATGGAAAAAAATTACCTGCAGGTGCTGTATAGGAAGGGCCAGATTGATTTTTTATTATTTTAGCCTGTCACATTGTTTCAAAGGGTGTTTCCATTGTTCAGAAAGTGGTAGCCTGGTTCTAAGGCTTCTCCAAAAGAGGTGTGTTCTGTCTTCTTTGCACCCCCTTTTTTACATTCTGTAAAAATAAATAAAGTTTGCTGGTTCAAAGTTGTGTGCTCAGATCTTGCCTTGGCATGAAATTCTGTCAGTACACAGAAGCACTAACCCCTGTTCCTGGGAAGGTGGACATAGTTGCCTCAATAAGAGTAACTGTTTTGGTTCTCATGGTCAAAAGCGCCTCTTATCTAAAGAAGGTACTTCAGGAAAGCAGCATCAAGGCAATGCTCTGTGGGGTTTGTCCTACCAAGGTGAAAGCCATGGTACCTCATTAATTATCTTGACTTTGCACCCTAGAGCAGTTTGCTACACTACTTGTTGAAACTTAATAACCTTGCCATTGCTCTGGGAGAGCCCATAAATGCAATGAATAAGCATCCATTTTGAAATGTGAACCGTACTCCCATAATGCCTACCACTAACTCCTTATTTTGCTACTCTGAAGTGGGATTTGATTCCACTCTATTCAGAGCCCCTTTGGGTTGTTTGATTTGCAACCCAATTTAGGACCGTGGAGAAGCAAGCTGCCACTCATAGGTTTAAGCCTGCCACTTAACTGCTCCTTTATGGCAATATATTTTGGAGTCGAGAACACTTTGGAAGTGCTGTTCAGTGCAGGAAAAGGCTGAGCAGCCTCCACCTGTGACTCACCATCACGGAGATGTGATTTTGGAGAAGTTTATCCCTGAAACCTCTGCAACAGCCTAATGAAGGATCAAAACAAATTATGCCAGTTAATTTGCAAGAGAAACCACCATCCCATATTCATATGCAAAGCCCCAGGAGCACTTAATAATGCCACATTGTTGTGAGAACAGCATGAAACAGAAGCAGAACAAGCACTCATCAGGATTTCTAAAGCTCTGATTTAATGCACGGATTCAGAACTTTCTTCACAACAGCTTTCTCTGGCAATGCATTTGCTTTCCAAAGTCTCGATGCGGCTCTGAGCAGGCCCTGGATACAATCCTTCCCCTCCTATGCAAGCAGGCCTATATATCTGGGAAGGCAACCCATAGGTGTTGCCTCCCACAGGGAGCCAGGGTGGTGTAGTGGTGAAGAGCATGGGACTGGGACTCAGACGATCTGGGTTCTAGTCCCCGCTCAGCCATGGAGCCAAGTGGGTGGCTTTGGCCCAGTCACAGACTCTCGGCTCAACCTACCTCACAGGGTTGTTGTTGTGGGGATAAGATGGAGGAGGAGGATGATTTAAGCTGCCTTGAACCCCTTGTAGGAAAAGGCAGGATATAAATCGAAAGGTAGGTAGGTAGGTAGGTAGGTAGGACAGCTTTTCCCAGTGTGGTGCCCCTCAGGTTTTGAACTGGCCAATAGAGTGGATGGGAGTGGGTCCAACAGACTGGGAGCAGAACCAGCTATGGGGAGGGGAGAAGAGCCCTGCTGGATCAGACCCAGGATCCACGGAGTCCTGCGTTCTGTGGGCCATCCAAGTGCATCGGAAGGAGGTGGATGCCACAGCCCCTTCCCGCCCATATTCCCAGCAGCAGGTAGCCAGCGGGAGACCTCCTGTGATACTGGAGGTTGTAGACAGCCATTACAACTGGCAGCCTTGGATAGCTCTGTGAATCTGTCCCATCCCCTTTTTAAGCCATCCAGACTGGTGGCCGTCACTGCACCTGGTGGTACCGAGTTCCAGAGTGTTAGCTAGGCGCTCTGTGGAGAAGCCCATCCCTGTATCTGTCCTGAGCCTCCCACCATGCAGCTTCACTGGATGCTCCCATGTCCGAATGGTCTTGGGGAGGCTACAGAAGGACCTGAGACCTTTCCATTTCCCCAGCCTGGTGCTCAGGCACTTCAGGTACCGCCAAGTCCCTGTTGGTTCATTTCCCAATGAGGAGTCTTGCTGTGCACTGACCGAAGTTTAAAAAATTCAAGTTATGGCGTGGGAGCAGGCTGCAGCTTATCCTTACACAAAAATCTGGCCAGGGTGGTCACAGGCAGGTTAAATGTGAGGTTCTGAGGCAGCAGCAGGGCTCCCTCTTCTGGCCAGAGACCAGAATAGCAGTCCTGGTGGTTGCAGGACCAGGCCCACAGTCAATTGTGGCCCCCTGGGATGATACAAGCCCCACCTGGGAGCCCTGAGGGAAGAGCTGTAGAAGAACCGGCTCTTCCCTCCCGGTGCTGCCTCAGCAATGAGTTTTTTTCCTTTAATGTTGTTTGAGTTCTCCAGGCCTACTACAACCTGTTTCTGGAAACTACCTGCCACCTTGCTTCTGTACCTTGCCCAGCTTCCCAGTCTTCACCTGCTCCACCTTTCACTCCAGTCCCAGGCCTTGGCTTCAGAACTGTTTAACTGCTTGGAATAGGCCCTTGTAGTGTACTAGTTGTCTGGGTCCTGGTGCCCTGATCTGATACCCATCCGCCCACGCCCCGGGTGCTGACATTGACAAACCACCCAAAAACCCAAAACAGGACTTAGGTCCTGGGCCATTTACTTAGCACCTCAATGGCCCATCCATGCGTGGTTTGGATATCATGGCAAGCTCTGTCACATGGCCACGGGGAAATGAACTCATGCCAGCTTATGTTGCATGTGAACTGGTTTGTTGTGTTGGGTGCACAAGTGCCTCAGCACTCACCTAGAACTGGAAGCTGGTCCGTATTTCCCACAGGGACTTCCAGTGATCCCAGTATGCAGGCTGTTTGTGCTTCCGTCGTCGTCATCATCATCAGCCATTCAGTAGTGTCCAACCCTTGGCCTCTCTATGGATCATTGCTTTCTATGCCCTTCTGTCTCGCACTGCCTCCTTCAAGGTTTGTGCTTCCAGTAAGAGCTAAACTAAGCATGATATTAGCTGTATTCTTGCATTCATCATGCATATATTTGAACATGCAAATAGCATCAGCTTGAGTGGGAGGTGGTTATCAGGATTGCAAAAGGCACAAGGTCAATATTTACCCTTCCTTCCTTCTTGCAGTCCTGGCTGAAATTGCTTTTTTTGAAATTGCAGTGGGAGGAAATCCCCTCTTGGTGCACATTTGTTAAAGTCTCCTTTTGGTTAGGTTGGACCCAACACAGACCCTAAAAGTAGCTTATTGAAACGTTGCTTTTTCCTTCTTCTGATCCTTGGATCTCTAATGTAAAGACCAGGCTTGAAAATCCCATTTTTCTGGCCACCTGTGAGGAATGAGGATGTCTTCCAGTTACCAGTCAAGGAGTTTTTGTTATTAGCAGCAGGATGGTTAATGATAGTAACCTTAATTAGTCGCAATGGTTCATCAGTTCAAGCTGCTCTCTGTTCCTATGAAGATGCTTGATCTCTAATTAGGCCACCGCAGAGATGCTGTGCTCATGTTCCAGTGAATGATCCGGACCAGAATAGAACTGAAACACCATTACTGGGTAAGGCCACATAAAAGATACACCATCCAAGGTCCAACATTTCTATTCTAAGGATGGGAAAGACAAGTGGGAGCGACAACAAAACATTGCAGTTGGGAGCCTTCCCTGTCTAGGATTTATCCTGGGAGATCCCTCCCAGCCCCTGCAGAAACTTCTGCAGCTCTTACCTTCATGATGTCCGTGTTGCAAGTTTGGCAGAGGGGCTGTGGCGTGGAAAGATCAGCTTTTGGGTCTCACAGTTCCCAGCATGCCCCTGGCAGGGGTGACATTTGTACTTGTCCTGGATCTGGAAGTAATCTCCTTCCCAAGGAGAGGGATCGGATTCAACAGTAACACCCCCACAATGGGATGCCTCCTTCCCATCATGTGGCAATTCATCTGCCTTTGACTCTATTATCCACATCTGGTAGGATTGCAGTGTTTCTCTCTCTCTCTCTCTCTCTCTCTCTCTCTCTCTCTCTCTGTGTGTGTGTGTGTGTGTGTGTGTGTGTGGGGTGCTATTTTGGCTTCATAAGAAATGACATTCATATTTGGTGCTTAGAAACATACAGGACAACAAGAAAGGGTAACATCTTTTGAAGATGTCCAGTGTGTCCACAAACACCTCTTGTGACACCCACCAGGCATCCTGACGCTTCCATTTTTATCTGATTTATTAAGAATGTTTTAATTAAAACATTTTCGGGCCTGCTGCCAAGCAAAGTGCTGCCTTCTAGCATCATTGGCATTCAAAGAGAAGCTGCGTGCCTCGCTGCTCGGGCTCACTTCAGCTTTGTACTTTGGCTCTCCTGTCCCTTCTGGCCTCACCAGTCTGTCTGCTGGGAAATTTATGTTCTGCATCCGGCCAGGCTCCTCTTGGCTGCTTGTCCAGGACCGGGGATTTTATGAATGGCAGGCAGTGTGTGAGTGCACCCAGAGAGCACCCTCAAGAAATTCTCAGTGTGTCTACTGACCTCAAAAGGAGGGAGACCCCACTAGCAGGATCTAAAAAATTGTAGTGCCTACAAGAGTGACTTGAAGTGAAATAAATTTAATAATGGTACCTATGAATACTTTCTCTGCAGTGGCGCCTAAGTTATGGAACGCGCTCCCCAGAGAGGTCCACCTGGTGCCGTTGTTATTTGTTTTTCGGCGCCAGGCAAAGACCTTTTTATTCAAGTGGCATTTTAACTGTTAATATTATTGGATTTTATCTGGCCAGGGCGGCTTATGTTATACTGTATTTTTGTATTTTTAATTTAATATTTATATTTTTAATTTATATTATAATTATTTTACTTAGTGTTGTAAGCCGCCCCGAGGCTTTGGCGAATGGGGCGGCATAAAAATGTTTTAATAAAATAAATAAATAAATAAAATACTTCTGAACAAAAATATATTGCATGAATTCCACAGGTTCCGTAACAAGCCCCTTTGGGCATTCACCTGAATCTGTGTAGGCTTCTAGGAGGGTGCCTATGTTAGACCTGCCCACAATGTCCCCATCTGCCCTTCTCTGAAGCAGCCTTAATGCTCATTCAGGTGAGCATGTTTAGAAACCTCCCACCACTGGGAATTCTCAAGGAGCATGGGGTCACGAGTAACTTCTGTCTCCCCCTTGCACATAGAAACCCTCTTCAGTTCTTCGTGCTAAGTGCATGGAAGTCGGGGGTTGGAGCACACGGGGACACCACACATGGGGGCATTGGGGGTTCAGCTGGTGTGCAAACCCAAACGCCCCATCCTCAGTTTTCGCCCTTGATGCAGGGCGATGCCTGAACAGAGCTACAGGCACACAAGGATCTGATGTGCCGATCCTGGGATAGACGAGCCTGCCATTGGCTTATGCCATTTTGGGGTGCTAGCTAAGGCTAGGCAATGGTTGGGAACAGACACCACCAGGATCTGGAAAAGGAGGCCTTACAAAGTCTCGGTGCCAGAGAGACGAGGCCGGGCCATTTTCCGCGTGCTCTTCTTGGGCGCCTGGAAGTGCGCAAGAAGAAACAGCAGCTGCATCCTTTGGGGAAAGGGCATTTGTGGCTCCGCCAGGACACTCAGCATCACACTGTCAAAGACGAGCCCATGCTGCCAAATGCTGCTCAGCCTCATTGGCTGGGCTGTCGCTCATGCCAAACACCATCTCATTACCCATTAAGAATGATGAGGGAGGTGGCCAGAAAATGAGCTGGAGCTCTGGAGGGGGTGACACAAGCAAAGCCAGGACCGAAGCTGGCCTTTTCAGCACATCGGAGACATTGGTGCTGGAAAAAGCCCTCTGCCTAAGCAGGGAGAGAGGGAGTGTACGGCTGGGACCACCTCCCTATGAAAGAGTCGACAAAGGCTTTGGATGAAGAGGAGGGGTAAGAATCCACAGCCGAGGTGCTGTGGCCAGAGGACTCAGAAATAAGCCAGGCAGTTGCTGCGGATCACACAGTTTCTGACTCTGTGGGGAAGTTTAGTGAGCAAGCCGATATGGAGGGGGATGGAGCTACGGTCATCAACCTGAGGATTCAGCATCAGGTTAAGAGGGAGAACCAGTTCAGAAGTATCTGATGCTCCCAGAGATTGCCCAGGAACAGGAGGGCCCACCTGAAAGGGCTGGTTTGCTCTTTTCAGTTTGGAAGGGAAGAGGGGTGCTCCTTTTGGAGTCAGCTTCTTGGCATTAAACCGCATTTCCCGAACGAGCAGTGAGCAGTATTTGAACTTTGCTTGTTTCTGTGGCTGTTGACTTCTACAAGAGTCTTCTTTTGGCACACAAGGCCAGCCCAGTGGGCCAGCTTTAACATAATCGAGCCTTTTAGTTGGGAAGCCTGAGTCTTGGTCTGCTAGGAGGAACGGGGAGAAGAACGGCTAGGACAGCTTGCTGGCCCAGGCCACGTACCCCAGCATGGATCATGCAGTTGCACGTATTCCTCCTCTCCTGAGTGGTGTGCTGGTCCTGGCACTGCTTCTCTGAGCCTTGCTCTTATCAGGCAGTGAGCAGGTACCACGTAAACTGAACAGGTGGGGGGAAGAACCTCACCAGCATCCCTGGAGGACAGCACTGTGTGTGCCACATGGACTTTCTTTGCACCTGCAGCCAGCCTGAGGGCCTCAGGTGCAGACCAGGACATTGGCCCATTGCTCATGTGCAAGGAAGGCTCCATTGCCGGGCCAGTCAGTTCCTGTGCATAGAACAGGTGTGTGGTTCTGCTTCATCTTTAATCTAGGGATTAGCAAATAATCCTAGACCTCTAAGGGAAAAACCCTCTTGAGGTGGTGCATAAGATATTTTAAAAAATCAAAAATATAGAATTGAAAAATAAACAGTGAAATCCTACAAAAGGAAATCACATCAATAAAGCCTGCTGCACATTGATTGTGGGAAAACCAGCAAGAACAGGTGGATTTTCAAAGTCTTCTTGAAGACCTGAAAAGAAGGATTTGATGAAGTCATAGCAAAGATTATTTCAGAGGCAGGAGGCTGCCCCTGAAAAGGCCATGCCCTTTGTATCCACCAGCCCAAGCACCCTTGGTGGTGAGCAGGTGAGGGGATGATCTCCTTAAATGGTGGTGGTGATGTGGGAGAGGTTGATCCTTCTTGTCTTCACCTGAAAAGCCTGGAATGATTTGGATCCATTTAAGGTGAAAACAAGCACTTTAATTTGAGCTTGGAACGATGCTGGCAACCAAGGCAGCTGGAGTGGTCTCCATGTCATATGAGCAGCCTGCCAGCTCCAACCAATATTAAGGCAGCTGCATTCTCTACGGACTTGACGTTTTCCAACCACTTGCAAAGGCAGCCGTACTCAGAGCGCATTCAAGCAGCCGAGCCCAAAGGTTCTCAGAGCACAAGTGACTCAGAACAGGTGGATGCTCTGTCTTCAGTTTCTCTAATTTTCTGATTTTTCCAGTTTGGTTCTTGAACTTTGAGGGTTTCTCCTGTTGGAAGTCTGGATCATCTCAAACTTTGACAGGTTTTCTTTTGTAAAGTCTGCATGAAAATGTATAAGCCTTTTTGTGCACATTTCTGCCATGCATTCTTCTCTGCATTTTGCCTAATGTACACTTTTTTTGTAAGCAATTTGCCCACTGTAATTCCGCTCTGAACATTTCTTCCAACATAAGCCTATTTGACTGCAGCTTTTGAATCCTGAACTCCATGGCAACATATGGAGAGCTGCGGATTTTGAACGATAACTGAATTTCAGTTTACATAGTTCAAAAGTAAGGAGTTATTTATGATTGCGTTGCAATGCTAACTTAACAAATGTTTTTCTCCTCCCTTTCCTCATCACAGTTGGAAAGATGCCTTGGGCAAGGCTAGTGGTTTCCACTTCCAGAGCTGGAAGTGGGAAGGCTGAGCCTACCATGCCCAGCGCCATTGAAAGCAAACTTGAGGCTCAGGACAGAACAACCATGGTACCTTCATCCATTGATAACATTGCATGTTTACATTTTTATCTTCTAATTTATTCATGCTTTTATAGACTGTCACAATAGCCACATGGCTCTCTGGATGGTTTGCACAATTGAAACCATCGACAAAACATAAGAAAGACAATCCAAGAATAAAACATCTGTACCAATAAAACCATGGAAAGGTGTTATAATGAAATATTACCATTGCATGACATTTGACCCTGCCTTTGTTCCTCTTTTAAAGAAACCAAGATAGCGTCCAAGGTTCTTTCACTCTCCATCTTATCCCCACAACAACAACCCTGTGAGGTAGGTTGGGCTGAGAGTCTGTGACTGGCCCAAAGTCACCCAGTTGGCTCCATGGCTGAGTGGGGACTAGAACCCAGATCGTCTGAGTCCCAGTCCAGCACTCTTAACCAGTACACCACACTGGCTTTCTAAATACATTCTCTAGTTTGGTATGGAACATTTAATGAAGCAAAACTCATTTATAATCATGGCTGCCAATGCACTAGGTAGGAAGTTCTAAGTTACTGGAATGCAAAACTTGCAATTTCAGGAAGTTGTCAATCATCGCATTACCTATAGGCATGATTTACAGTCACAAAAACCGAGAGTAGAAATGAACAAACATCCACATAATTCTAACAAAAATTCTTTAATACAGTTAATGAAGAAAGAAAGCTGTGCTGACCATAAGAAAGATGCCAACATCTTCCATTTAATTTCGACCCATGTTTCGACACTTGGCTTGATGATGGACCACTGGGTTGAGGAGCTTGCATACATCCCCATCTGGCCCTTCTTGTTTGACAGTCTCTTCTGATGAACCAGAGGTGTTCCGGTTCTCACTGGCCCCTAGGTTAATCTTGTTTGTCAACCTTGGCATTCAGTATTGCATTCCAACCCTTCTTCTCCTTCTCCTCCCCCCCCCACCCGATCTTCCTCGAGTCAGAGCTTTCTAGTTTGGAGTGCTGTGCTTTGGGAGAAATGGTCCCTTTCCTTACACCACCCCGACAACCCATGGCTTGTCAATGGGTTCAACTCTAATTTGCTGCTGTGTCATCTGAACCTGGATTACACAACCCATGGTGGTCAACCCCAACCACTACTGAGCTCCTTGGCAAGAGAAGCAGTCTTCCCGTGCCTCTTGTCCCTGAGAACATTTGGAGAAACATCGCTGGGAGCAACTATCCACCGCCCACCCCAGAGATTCCCTACTAATCTTGCATATCTCTGTGGTAGCAGCACCTCCACTACGAAATATAGGGAACACTTGTGGGGAGGGGGGCATGAATTTCCTGCTGCAAAAGGGTCCCCCCCCCCACACACACACTTAGCTGCTGGGTTTTGAAGTGCTCAACAGGTTCAGCTTGAAAGCAATCACGCCTTTCAAAGGGGGAGGGCAGGCAGAGCTCATTACCTGCTCCTTAGGGGGACGGGGACTGGGTGGGCACATGCTCAGGTGCTGTCCAGGTGCTGTTGATGGGCATCCTCACGACTCAGCCCTCTCTTATTGTGTGTCTAAGCTAGACTCAGGCTGGACACCCCTCCAAATGGAGGTTGCCTTCAGACAGAGGACTCTCCTCTATAAAACAGGGCACCAGGCTGCCCTAAAGGGAGACTGCATCTGCAAGGGAAGGAAAACTGCAGGGATTGGGCCTCTGGAGTGGGCGTCGATGGGGCATCTGGACTGTGACCCTCTGTTCCAGCCCTTGGCTGCAGGAACCGCGTTCCCCTGTGCCGTTTCTGGGCAGCAGATTGCCGCGCAGGCTGGGCCAGGCGCTCCCTTCCTTCCCCCTGCACTGACTGCGCCATTTCGAGAAGCCCTGTGAAACGTTTGTCAGAACTGCTCTGTCGTGATGTGTGTTTCAAAGTGAAGCTTTTCAAAGGCAACAGCACAATTTTGCCCTCATTTGCGAGGCTTCTGCTGATGCGTCACTGGTAGTCACTTCTCGTTTTCGCCAGAAAAGCTCACTGAATGGAGGAGCAATTCTATGCGATGCGAAACAGTCTGCTTGCTTCTCTTTCCTGGCTATTTGATTCCCCCACACACATTTCCCCCCTTATCGAGGCACATTCCAGGATGATCTTTAAAGGGGTTTTGCAATTTGTTGTCATTCTCTTTCTGGGTGTTTGGTAACAATGCTTTCCACAGTTGTGCGGACTCCCGGTGTGAGTGGCGAAGGCCCAGCCAGGCAAAGGTCAAGGGTTCTGGGGAGTCTAGGCATGTGTCTATGCAGAAGCAAGCCCAGGGCTTGGCTTAGGTGGGCTGCACATGGGCTGAGTGGACTCGCCACTCGGTGCCTGGCTCGGCTGAGTGTTGGTGTTGCTATATCTGGCCAGGGCGACTTATTTTATATTGTTATTTTTGCATTTTAACGTAATGTTTGTATTTTTTAATTTAATGTTATAATTATTTTTTAACTTAACATTGTAAGCCGCCCCGAGGCTTCGGCGAATGGGGCGGCATAAAAATGTTTTAATAAATAAAAATAAATAATAGTGGGGTGGACCCTCAGCCCCGTGGTCCTCCTGTGGCCCCAGGGCAGCCCTCCAGCCGTGCCCCTTTCCCCTGCCTCCACCCTGTTCCCCCAACATCCAGTCCTTCGGTGTCCTGCTGGCTTTGTGCACCCCCCCCCCCCCCGATTGTTCTAAAAAAGCTGAAATGCCTCTTCAGGGCTCAGTTACTGGCAGTAAGGAATATAAGCTAAAATAGGCAAGCAGTTTTGAGGGCACTGAACCCCTTTGACTTTGGCCTCCCCCCATTTTGCTTCCTGCTCCCCCATTGCATTCCCCCAAGTATTCAATGTATCTGAAATTGAATTTGGTCCTTGGTTTGAAAGAGGTTTGACACCCCCATGGTATAAATCTGGTGCAGATCCACAACTGATGAGGACCTGAGTTTTGCAGTGGGGAGAATGGAGATATACTAGAGTTTCTCCCAGCAAACATGGTTGTCTTTCCCTGCCCCACAGAACAAAACTCAGGTTGCCTTGAGCCCTCTTTGTGCATTGTGCAACTGCCAGAAGGCTTCATTTCATTTATAATGAGCATTTTCAAGCCACCTTATTTGGTAAAAAGCCATCAAGGTGCCGAACAACATCTTAAAATAATAAAAGCTTAACACAATCTAGAGGACACTAAATACATTTTTAAATGAAGCAACTACATAATTAAATGGCTAAATTAAGGAGGTGTGTCTTCATTCCCTTTCCAAAAGCCAAGAGACTGGGGCCCAATCCTACTTTTCGAAGGAAGGCATTCCATGATTTGCAGGCGATGCTGGAGATGGTTCTGTCTATCTTGCCCAACAGATAGGCCTCTTCTGCAGATCCCATCACTCAAGTAGCTTCATAACAAGACAAGGTGGGCCCTTAGACAACCAGATCCAAGCTATTTAGGACCTGACAGGTAGAAACCAACACCTTGACTTGCAATCCATTGTCACCTGGTGCAGATCTTTCCAGACAGCTGCAAAATGGTTCCCATATGTGGGGCTGCCTCCTGTCCAAGGGTTGAGCATGGATGTTTGAAGAGCCACCCTGGCGCATGCAGAGGGTAGCTGGGGAACTATGGCCCAGGTAGAGCTCGGCAGGGCTGCACCACGTCGCGATTCCGGTCCTATTCTGGCTTTGCAGCTGGAACAGCATCTTACGTGGGGACCAGCTGAGGAGCACACGCCATGTGACAGAGTGCAGCATTTGCATGGAGAAAGGCCCAGCTTGAGCCTTGCCCCCTCCAGATATTATTACACTCTGGACTGTATAGGGTGGGTGCCTGAGGGTGCTGCATGGGTTACCCCCCCCCCCACCACCATCACCCTCAAGAGGCACAGGTGCAGGTTTCCTTGCAGGAAAACAATGTGATAAAAACATAACAAAAAAAAAAAAAAACAAATTCAGCATCCTTCTAAGAGGTGCCGCATGTGTTAGCAAACATCCTTTTTTTTTGTATTCTCCAGGCTCCTGTCAGTACCTGTTCCAAGAATGTGCGCTATTTATTAGGGCTTTGCTTTGCTTGAACATTCTCTTCTTTGGCAACTCCTTGTTGCTGTGGGAGCCCCGATGTTAAATGGCCCAGGTTCAATGGACACCCGCCCCGCCCCCATCCAGTCCAGAAAACCATGAGTGCCTTCTCCTTGCATCCAAGCCAGTTTGGTGGGGAGGAGAAAAACCAAGGTGCAAATTTCAGCTCCTGCCCCTTCTCTCCTCCTTTCGCCTTTAGCACGTCTTCATTTGCCTCTTCCAGCTGGCTGGCTGACAAAAGGCAAGGGAAGCGAGACTCCTGCATATGCAGCCCCATCTCCTCTTGCTCTGGGGACTTTTCCGTAATCTGCACACTTCTGATTTGTGTACATTACAGCTGCAGCACACCATTTAGCAGTGTTATTTGGGGATGTCATATATAATAATATCTGCAGGGGTGTGATGACAAAAAAGGAGGGGGAAAAGCAGAAGAGAAGAGAGGAGGAAAGAAGGACTAACAAAACATTGGATATAATTTCAGGCTCAATTGGAGTTTTGACCCAAACCATTTCCTGCACGAAATATCTCCTGGCATGCAATTTGAAACGTAGCTCAAATACAACCATCTTGTACAGTATCATGGAGCACCTGAGCAGGCCTTTCTTACGCACCAGTGAATATGGAACTGCATTTACTGCCTATCACACTGCTTCTGACTAGTGTTTGATGGTGGCCACGCGGTTGCCTACGGAAGCCACTGCCTTCTGATGGTTCCCAGCAAGGGTGGGAACCCCGTCCCCCCTCATTAGTAAGGGCAACAGCTCATTCAGGCAAGTAAAAGAAGTAATGGTAGAAATGTACTACTGGAGTTCAAATGTCTGAATTTCCCATATATAATGATACAGGATGAACTTCTTTTTCCTTTGAAAACCCCGAGTGGCTTAGGGCTATGATTCCTAAAGTGCAGTTCACAGTCGGGTCATCTTGCATGTCCTGCCATCTTCTCCAGTGCGGTTGGCAAATATACAAAAGGGCCTTTTGGTGGTGGCCCTCAGAAAGCAGAACTCCATGACCTGGAGTTGCTTGGCCTCTGCTTGTTTTGTGTGTTGGCTGAAGGTTGCTGCTTCAGTAGCTCTGTTTGTTCTTTGCCTTCAAAGTTGTCTAGCACACCAACAGAATGTGAGAAGGGAGCACGTGTGGTCATCCATCCACATGACCCGTTACTTGCCCCAAAGAACATGGCTCAAAATGCTTTGGGAAACCACCTATTAAGCTATCGTCATGTCCACTTGGCTTCTGTTGCTGCGTGTCATTGGGGTGCCCCTCTTTTTGTTTCCCCCCCAGATCCAGTGCTAAACATGGCCTGGCTGATTGTGGGAATCCAACCTTGGGGTTATTTCCACCGGGAGGTCTAGCTCTTGCGTTTTTGCAACAGGTACATTAGTTGTGTCTAGGTCCGGAATAGGCATTCAGGTGGGCACCTTTGCATCCCAGGTACTTTCTCAGTGCTCAGCAAGAAACCCCACTCCTCCTAATTTTTATTTGTATGCATTTTTTCTGGCTGCTGGGATTGCCCCGAAGTGAAATGGCAGCCTTGAGCTTCTGCCATCTCAATTTCCCATGAATTCCTCGTAGAGTCCAAGTATCATTTGAAAGCTCTGAAGAATGTAATTGCCCTTGACAAAGAGAAGTATCTTGAATATGTTGGGGAATACGCACAAATACACACGTTGGGAAATAAGCCTTCCAGCTGCTTGTTTGTTCTGGTTTGGCTTTTACAGCTGTCGTTTTGTTTCCCTTCTTGGTAGGTGGTGGGCCAACCCCACCCCTCCCTGCCCCACAGCATGCCCTCTTTCTGCCTCTCCAAGGCCCAGTTCTTAAAAGCAGGCAGGACGGAGACTCAGCCTAAGGAGTCCTAGCTTAGCTGCTGCAATCTGGAGCTGTGGCTCCACATAATGTTCTCCCCCTGACTCAGACCATGTTGGAAGTCCATTAAAATTGAGCCCTTAATGTGCATCTTCTCTCTCGTTTGACAAGTTCTGCCACGCTGTAATTGCAGACCGTGAGTCCTGATGCCTGGTGCTGTGGGATGTTAAAGGGTCCTCCAGGAGCAGACAAACACTGGATTACGTGGAAAAGCCGGCAAGGAAGGAGCTGTAATGAATAGTACGATAATACACCCCCTTAACCACACTCTTCCTCCCTCCTGTGGGGAGGGCATTAGGCCTCATTTCCAGCAGGTGAAATGGCAGGGCTGTCTATACATGAACACACACAAACATGCCTCTGGGATCTATCAAAATATTGTATTGCATTGAGAAAGAATAATGCTTCACATTCACAGAACACATTGGAGACCGGAGACTAAGAGAACAGAGGGCTGGCGAAGGCCTGGAGCTGGTCGTACCCTGGGGCAGGGTGGGGCAGATGGTTCAGGTGGCAGCTGCTGGGGGGCAGGGACAAAACTGTGTGGTGTGTGGTGTCTGCTATGCTTGCTTGGTGCCTTCAGGCGCCGTAGAGGATGCCGTCCCACCACCAGGACCGATGTAAGATCCGCCAACCAACCTGGTTGGCTTTGGTGCATGGAATGGCTGGTGGGAGCCTCCATCTTGCCCTCTGTCTCACAGAGCAAGGAGTCTTGGGCCAGCCCTGCTCAGGCCACAGGCAGGAATGAGACTTTATCTGGGGGTGGCCTGGTTCACAACTTGGTTCAGCCTTCCTGATGCCCTCCAGCTGTGGTGAGCTGTAACTCCCATCATCCTCAGCTGGGCATGATTTGGGTTGTAGTCCAACACAACTGGAGGGCACCCCTTAGGGAAGGTGGGCTTAGTCTCCCACGCTGCTGTACTGCACAAGCAAATGCTTTGATCATGATGATGATGATGATGATTAGAACATTTCTATGCCGCCCCTTGCCGAAGCCTCGGGGCGGCTTACAACACAATACAAAAATAACAATATAAAATTAAAATTAATAATATAAAATAAATAAAAAACATAAACGATATAAAAGAAGTTAGAAAAGTTATAAAAGAAAAGAAAAGATCAGGGCTGATCAGGGCTAGGCAATTTTTGAGGGGCTCCTGTGTACATTTGGCAATTTATGAAATGTTCCAGGGCACCATCACAAAATGACTTCCTTGGGAACTGTGACTCACAAGATCGGACAGTTAACCTGCCCAAAAGAGTGAGTGCAAGGCAGAGGTGGGATGCATTGTAAGAACTCTACTGGATTAAACAGCAAGAAGGTAATTAAGGTACAGTAGGTAGTGCAAAAAACTTTCCCAATGTTCAGTTCAAAAGCCAGGGTAGTTTATTGAAGCCATGCTAAACTTTTATGGCTTGTCAAGAAGAGCACATGAGATGATTGCCTGGCAGCTGGCTTCCCCAGTCATTCTGTAGTTAAGAGCTGCTTTTGCTATGAGAGCAAAACTGTTTCCTTTACTAAAGCATGTTAGACCCCACCTCTCAGGAAAGGGGAGCTACAGCTTGGGCATACTGACCAATTCTGAAAGTGGGAGAAAGGACATTTGTGAAATCTTTGGCAAGAGTTGTCATTTGTTCTTGACTTGGGGAGAGGAATTGATGCATTGCTTGCCCAGGCAACCTCAGAGGCCAGCATCCCCTGGCCAATTCAAGAAATGGGCCCGAGCACAGAAAAGGAGAGTGTAAGCTTTCTTTTGCTTGCTTATATGTACATGCATATTTCACCATTGTATTCCATAAACCAGCTATGATAATTGATACAAGTGGTTGTCCTTCTTCTTAAGTATTCTGGATCTCTAATAAAGTACCTTGCCACACTTTAATTCCAGGCCCTGGCAATTAAACCATTGGGTCTGAACTCCAGCACCCAAAACAGCTGCTTTGAACCCACCACCTTCGGTAACAACGGACACCTGTTTCACCGGAGACCTGCTCTTGTTCCTGCCCATATCCGCCTTCAGCCTCAATCTCTCTTCCTCTTTTGCCAATGTTTCTGAAGCATTCTCAGCATCCAGCAAGAAAAGGGGCCAACCTAACAGATAAAGCAAGAGCAGCGGGGAACCATACTGGTGCCAAGATGTCTGGGAGGTATACTAGTACCTGTGGGTACCCCTGTGTCTTCCCTTGATCCAGACAGCTCCCTTTTAGGATAGATTTATTTCTTCCCCCAACCTTTTAGGGAAACCAGCAGTGGGCTGGTCTGAGTTGATTTGTCCCTCGGGCTGGCTTCTATTTCAGAGAAAAGACAGCATTAACAAGACATGTGGAACTAGTTCACATTGTGCTGCTATTCAGAAATGCGCATACCAGGTTCAGAAACATTGACATGATGAATGAGGCCACAGGCTGCTCTAGCAGCACCGTTCCTGCAGTTGCCATTGGAATGAAGATTCCTGCAGGTGCCCACAGGTAGCATTCTCCCCACAATTTGGCTTCCGCGTGGGAAAGTGTTCTACAGGAGGAGGTCAGGCCTAGTGGTCGGAAGGCAAGCCAGCCATCAGGGAACGGGGGTGTCCAGCTCTGCCTGTTCCTGAGGAGCCAGGCCAAAGTCAAGAGCTCTCTTGGACACTTATCGGATTGTACAGACTCCTGTCGGCTCTGTGGGAATGCATGGTCCCTGTTTTTTTTGGGGGGGGGGAGTGCTCCTGCTGCAGGGGGTTGTGATGATCTTACCTGCGCTCTGTCCCTCTTCAGTGTGTGGGGTTCCTCTCGTGCTCGGCTCCATCTCAGAAAGGTTGTGCATGCAGAACCTCCTGCATCACATGCAGCACAAACAAAGACCACAACTACATGAGTGTGAGAGGGATGCTGCTTGTGCAGTGGTTGCACAAGGCTTGATTCCTGTGTGAATGCTTGGCACACATGCTGGGAAGTCAGACTTGCAGCCCAAAAACATGGGCCAGAGTCTGGGGAGTGGAGCCCAGGGAATCTCACGGGTTCCCATCCTCAAATGGAGCCACTGAGCAATACTCTTGCTCTGTAAGCAGCCAAGAACTGGCATTCCAGGTCTCACTGCTGGACACAACTGCTCAAGATTGCAGCATCCTCTGTTAGACAGGACTTTCCTTCCTTCCTTCCTTCCTTCCTTCCTTCCTTCCTTCCTTCCTTCCTTCCACCACCACCTCCATTCTACCAGTATGGTTCTTCTGCCAGATCAGGACCCTCCTGTGAATGGAAGGATCCCTTCCACCAGCAGAAAGATGTTGCGGAATCCAACGCTCTGTTTTCTGACTCCACAGATCAATATCTCCTCCCCAGATACAATCCATTTGCCTGCATCTTTATCACAGATAACAATGCCCTTGCTATTAAGGAAAAAAAAATCCTGAAAGCACTGGGATTTCTTATTTAGTTTCCTGAAATGAAATGAAGTGCATATTTGCATTTTGGTATAATTTGCTAGGCCAAGAGAATGCTGGTAGAAATTGGTTATGCTTTAAATTAATGAGTTCTCTGAACAAATGTGAAAGGGGTGGAGGAGAAAGTGATTGCAATTACACAATGCAATAACTGTCTGAGAGGGGAAGATTCCCTCCCCATTTTGCAAACTTTATCACAAAGTCATCTCTTTAGGTATCTTAAAATCCTAGTCTGGGGGAAAGAAAAAGGTTCACATTAGCTGACCGTAAGTGCAATATCGGAAGATGAAGTAGCCTGAACTGGGCTACTGCAGTACAAGGAAGATCAGGGTTTCCTTGGGGAGATTGTCTGCTTGTGACTGCCTAAGGCCATGCGCTCTACCATACAAAACATCTGCTCTCAATGTTTGAGAAGAAGCATGCGCTTCTCTTACTGCTGCAAAGGCTGCAAAAGCTCTGTAGATGTTAAAAAGGAAGCATTGGGTGGAAGCCCAGGCTGTGCTGGCCGGCCTGCTCTGATTCCACTCTAATTCCCTCCATCACAAGAAAATCTGCTCTGGGGAGTTTCCCAGCCTTTCGCTGCAGTTTTTCGAAGGGGCACAAGCCGCTTTCATCATCAGAGGGATGCAGATAGCTTTGACTCCTACTGTTTTCAACCCCAAGTGAAGTGGGGCAGGAGGAGGCTGTGGGGTCATTTGCAAGGGAGAATCAGTGTGCGTCCTGGTCTTTTCAAAGAGCTGCCCCTCCAAAATCAGAACTAAGACTAGCTGGGTGGAAAACATTTAGAAGAGGGTATAGGCAAAACTGGATAGGAAGATGGAGGCATAACTACTGTTGGGAAAATTCAGCTAAATCCTGGCAGAAAAGGGACGCTTATGCATCTTTGTGTTATAAAATGGCTGTATCCCTTTCTCAGGAAGCACTCGAAAATTCCAAGCCAGGATCCTGTTCGGCATTTGCTGTTCCTTAAGAAGTGGGACTTGATGGCTTCTCCAAGAAGCTGCCAGGGCTATTGTTTTGCTGATCAGTAAGAACTGGTCAGGCTGCCAGGTTCCCAGCATTGCAATCACCCTCATTTGCCAAGACTCACAATAATCCCTCCACCGTTATGTTAATATCCTGCAATCAAATGCCATTGTATTGAGCCCCCTCTGCAGACCTCTCACCTTTTTCTGACTGTGTTCCCCTCCCCGCCATCATCAACTGCTGGGCCATGTGACTCAGAATCTATAAAACACTCTGTATATGTTCTACAAGCTTGTAGTTGGCGGTGGGGACCACAACCCAGCTGCGTGCTGCTGCAAGTAACTGCAGGGGGGCTGGGTGATCTTGCAATAAAACTGCGGGGGTTCAAGGGGATTCAATCTTCTTCGATGGGACTCCTGGTGTGTCATTCTCGCCGTTTGGTAAGGAGACCCTACCCATCTCTACATTTGCCTGCTTTCTCTCCGCTCCTGAACGGTTTCCACCCAGCTAGGCTCAGCTCACTGTCCTGCAGTCCTCCGGCTGAAGGTGCCCGTTTAAGTCATTTCCTTCACGGTCACAGCAAATGAGCCTTCCCTGCCTTTGCTGGAATCACATGTCAGAGTCCAGCCACATGACTCGATGTCCTCGGGGTGTGTCGGGCTCCTGTCATGGGCTATGTTTTCCTCCTTTTGCACAATCAAAGGGAAAGGGCTGCTTGTTTGAAAAAAAGCTGTTTGTTCACCAAAGCATACCCAATAAATGCAACCACCACAGAATGAATCTCTGAGCATGTGCAGAGTGGTTTATTGAGCCCAATCTAGACAATTACTTCCAGAAACCCTCCTTTTGAGTATATCTGGGCCTGATCCTTTCTGAAGGGCCCATTTGGAAATGAGCACACCTGTTCTCTATACACCTGTCCTCTAGTTCAGTGGTCCCCAACCTTCTGGGCCATGGTGGGGGGCACATCAGAGTGCCCAATGGCTAAGGAGGGCCACATCTTAAATCAAAATATAATAATGTTACCCGTCTATTGATTTAGATCAAAAGTAAAAGTTCAGAGGCCAATGAATAAATGTTAACTTGAATGCAATCCATTTTGGATAACAGTGAAGAAGCAGGTTGGAGGGCCACACAGAAAGAGCTTGGGGGGCCGCAGGTTGGACACCCCTGCTCTGGTCGGCTGCCCCTCCTCTCCTGACAATGAGTTATGGGTTCCCGATTTGCCTGACACAGAGAGCTCCCCTTCCCTGCTGCAACCCAGCGCCTGGGCATCTCTGCTATTCTTAGAGCCTGCCTGAGCACTTGGGAGGCCTTCCCAAACACCTCTGCTTCTCTCCACTCAGAGCCTGGAGCCCCACCTTCCCTCTGTCTCCTCCCTTTTGTTCTCGAACTCCAGATCCGCGTGACCTGGGAGTGAAGGCCGAGAAGAACCGCTGCCCCCATTACCAGCTCCGACAACCCTTTTCTTTCCCACTGGGCAAGGCTGGGCTAGACGGTTGCTTTCAGTCCCAGTAGCAGCATCGGAGAAGTGCTTTGCACAAGCAAGGGGGCAAAGGATTAAACTTGCTCACTCCTGCCAGCCTGATAATGCCCCCCCCCCTCCAGCGACTGCTACTTGCCCGTTTGAGAACTGTTCCCATTTTGCCAAGGGTGCATTTAAGGTCGCCTCTCCCTTGGCTATGCTTCAAAGGGTAGACTCACGAAGGAGCTGCCTGGAATCCACAGGAAGCTGGTGGCTGCAGAGAATACCTGCAGACGGTGTGTATCTCTACAGCAATCACACTTTACATTTGAAGTGTGCACTTGAAGCAAGTGATGTGTTCACATAAAAAATAAGGAGTCTGAAGTCCCTGATTATCTGGAGATTTAAAGAGGAACACACAAATCACAGTCTGCACAATATGATCAGGAGTACGGCACTGGCTGCCTCAGCAATCCTCTAGGATTTCATCCTTGCGTTTAATCCATCCTTTCCCCCAAAGAATCCTATATTATGTTTCTGCATCGAAGCCTTCATTTCTCAGTCAGCATCATTTTCTCTGCTTATGAATTGCATTTACACAAATTCTGGTGGTAACCATTACTTAATTTTGGGGTCTCCTGTGGCCGGTTTTGCTATGATTGTTGATATTGAGTTGGCAGACAACTCTGTGGCTCAGTTAGGCAGGGAAAATATTGGCCATTTTTATATTTTCCTGTGTAGGACTGAATACAGAAGAAATGTTCACAATTAAGTGATGCCAACCCAGAGCTCAAGAAAATTAGTAGAAAAGTAGTTACAAAGGGCCAGATGTTCATACTGGCATACATTTACAACTCTGTGCCTGTGAGGCCCTTGGCAATACCAACTGGAATTAAAAGAAATTTGGCCTTATCAGGAGTTTATTAATAGAAAACGGTGGTGGAGAAAAGGAACCAGTGGACAAGTCCAGCATTTTTGCCCAAGTCTCTCACACACAATTCAGTGAAACAGGTGGGGCTGAGGGTGGCTTCCCCCATCCTGGTGTTCTCCAAATCTATGGTTCTAGAGCTCCCAGCATCCTCAGCTGGAGATGATGGGAGTTGTAGTCCAACACACATGGAGGGTGGCCGTTTGGGAAGGCCTGCAGGTACATCTTTGTCCCATGTTGCAATGGGAAATGGGAACCATTGGAATCAAAGAGGCCAGGTGGGAAGGAAAGCATCTCATTTGGTAAATGCCTGTTACAAGGCACAGATGGGAGGAAATGAAGAATAAGAAGGTGAATGGGACAGGGGTGGGGGATAGGATGTTATCCTGTGGCAGAGGGAAGGAGGTGCTTCCACAGATGGAAGCTATTTGCCATCTTCTGTAGAACCAGCAGGTCTGAAAGAATTCCCAATTTCTCCTTTGTCCTTTCCACTCCACATCTAAACTGATTCCAGAGAAGCACATAATAAAAAGAGAATGTGAATGTATTAAAAGCTTATTAAAACAACAATAACCGAATATCAATAATGTACTTCAAACTGCCACTTGTGGGAACCTGAGGCTAACCCCAGACCTAAAGCTGTAGTCCAAACACAGCAGAGTGGGCTATACCATTTCAGACTGCAGCAGGGGCATCTGCCCACCCACCCCACACACACATAAAAACATTCTTACAAATAAAAATACATCAGGGAGAAAGATTTCCCAGGCAGCCTTCTAATGAGCTACTTTTCCACTGCCAGACATTTAAAAATCAGAACGGTGCACCTGTGAATCTAGGATGTAATTGACTTCCTGCCTTCAGAATGGACACTGCCCATCCTGTGGTCCATTCCATTGCCTAACTCTCAAAGCTACCATGTGATATAGTTAAGGGCGGCTTATTTTATATTGTATTTTTGTATTTTTAATTTAATGTTTATATTTTTTGTAATTTAAGATTATAATTATTTTTAATTTATTGTTGTAAGCTGCCCCGAGGCTTTGGCGAATGGGGCGGCATAAAAATGTTTTAATAAATAAATAAAGAAATAGATAGATAGATAGATCTAGATCTAGCCCAAGAATAATTTTTGAATGAATATATTAGTGCTTCATATCCTTTCACTTCCCCTGCACTGGTGCAAGCTTCAAGTTGGGGAAACTAGAGCTATCCACAGAAGCATTCTCTCCCAGTAAGAGCAGAGCTGAGCACGTGTGTTGGCAATGCATGCAGAAAACACAAATTCCCCAAGGCAACCCACTAGGAGAAGGGCACAGGTTGTACAAGAGCTCCTCTTCTTTGCAATCGCATTGGCTTCCCTCATCTGCAGCTCCAGACTGTAGTAATTTATTTATATTTAGCCACAGGCCACTACAGAAAATCACAGTAAAAATGTTGAATACAGTAAGGGAAACAACTTAAGCTAGATGCTCTTCACAAAAAGCTGCATCTTTTCTTTGCACCAATAGCAGATGGGACTAATTTGGAACTAACCAAAGGCTGGTCATCACAAATAAGTTTTACTATAGTGAGTCTATAGGTAACTTGCTAAAGCACTGGGTAATGATCTCCAACAGGAATTTCCCCCTTGGTCTCAGTATCTAAGGCAGTGATGATGGACCTTTTAGAGACCGAGTGCCCAAACTGCAACTCAGAACCCACATATTTATCCCAAAGTGCCAACACTGCAGTACAACCTGAATTTGCTGACCGCCAGCACAAGGGGGCAACGTTCCACTGACCACCAGCTTTTGGCTGCCCTGAAAAAGGCATCTGAGTGTATTTCCTACCTGAGTGTATTTCCTACCTTTCCTACCTTCTGCTAAAATCACGGTCCAAGCAAATCCCTGGCAGCTCACTGACCGGCCATGTGAAAGCTCAGCGAGTCGCGGCTAATGAGTGACTTCGTTGCCTGGCGCCCTTGATCTGTCTGAATATGCACATGGCTGCTGGGGCGATCGCATGCCCACAGAGAGGGCTCTGCGTGCCCCTTCGGGCACACGTGCCATAGGTTCGCCATCACTGATCGAAGGGCAAGGCAGTGTGTAACATGTGAGGTCTTCAAGTTGAGCATACACATAGACACAAGTCCATTGCTGCTGTGGAACCCCAAATGCCACCCCTCCGGATTAGGCATAACACATCACTAGGAACCAAGGACAGAAGAATGAGTGATGTTCTAGCTCTCCAGGATCCCATGGCATTGACTGTGATGCTACAGGCTGTGATTCAATTGCAGCTTGTTCTTCTTTTCATTTTAATGGGAAAATGCTGTGTCTTTCATCAGAACGGTGTCTTTTGTTTTGGAAGTGTGAGGACAGAGGTGCAGTTTCCTTCCATAGATGGAAATACGCATGGTTAAAGTGCACATTTTTCAAACATGAATACAAGTTCGGGAACATGTGAGCTGTTTCCTAAAACATGGGCTCATGTTTGGGTTACATTCAGAGGTATGAAAAGGGCACATTCCAGTAAAACATGAAGCAAAACAAAATGCTTATACATCTTTACCAGAAACTCAGTTCAGTGCAAGCTCTACAGATCTAAGGATGCAGCGGTGTTTGAAGACTGACTGCAGCCTTGTTCCTCTGGAGCTTAGCAAACCAAGGCGAGGAGCTGGGATACCTGAAAACTCTCCTATGGTCAACTGCATCCTGAGAAAACGCCCAGGTTTCCTGGGCAGAATGACATCCAGATGACAGCAAGCTCTCCATGGATACATCCTCACCAGATCTTGGACAGGGCTGAGCCCAGCTCCAAACTTCAGCTTCTGGACAAGGCGCGCATCACTCATTCCACTGGAACTCAACCACTTTCTAGATGGTAACTGGGCCATCCTGGCAAAAGTAGTTGGCAATCCCAATTCTTCCAAAAGAAAGGCAGATGGTACATCAGGAGGAAGTCTAAGAACGTTTCTCGTTAGCTGGTTTTGAAGAATTCCCTAAGAAAAAACCAAACCAAGCAAAGCCTCTGACTCTTCCTCCTCACATTGTAATTCCACGGAGTATGTGGGCTTTGACTTTAACTATAAACATTTTCAGTATGAAGTAACTACTTGACCATGTTTAGAGCAAGAATATCAATAAAGACTTTTGTAACAGTGTTAGTTTTACTACTTGCAGTTTGATAGCACCTAAATGACTTTTCCATGTGAGGTTTGCATCAGACCATCTCTAGATATTTAAGAGTGCCAACCAGGTTCAAGCAATGTCCACCAAAGGCCTATTTAAAATTCAGAGACCTGTCCCAAACCCTTGGTCCTGTTTTACACATAGCACTCTCCAGAGGTGTTGATTATTGAATTTTAGGTTGTTGTGAGATGAGAAAATAGCTGTGCTAATAAACTATGGTTTGTTAGCCACAAACAACCCAAAAAGAGAATCCATGTTTTGTTGTTGGGTTGTGAATTGTGATTTGTTTATGTAATGGAAAGCCATCAGAGATTCCCCATTCCCCCAGCCAACTGGGCCAAATCCCACCCAGTTATTCTCTGGTCCCTCAATTCCCAGGCCAGACACTGGATTTAGTATACAATCAGCCAAGTCAGGGGAATAAAACAGGTTTATTGAAAGGATAAAACGTAGGGATGGAGGGAGATAAAACACTAGGGTTAAAAAGGATAAAGCGGGGTAAAACCGGGGAAAGGGATGGAAAGTTGGAAAGCAGCAGTTATACAGACCCAAGCCAATCAGCCCCCCACCCCAGAATCCTGGGGTCTTGTTGGATTGCTCAGACCCAAAAGCAACAAAGCTAGCCCTCCTCTAATCTAGACACAAGAGTATCTACCTTCTACAGGGTTGTAGCACATGAGGCATCACAGGACTCTTCAGTATGTACAGGAGGCAGGCAGCAACAAGGAACCCCAAACAGGAACAAAGAGCCTCTCAATTCACCAACCATTATACCGCCCCCCAACAGCTAGCCAGCTGACCCATGGGGAGATGGCCCATCTCCCAATCCTTTGAGGCCACCCATTTTCTCCACCTGCCAGTTGTTAGTTATTTAGATTTAGCTCTGCCATCTCCAGCCTCCTTGAGTCCACAACTCTGACAACTCCCCAAGTACATCACAAAGGAATTACTTGGATGACCTTGGATGTCAAATTCCTGCTGAGTTGGCCTCAGGAATTATAACACTCAATAGTCACAGTCTTAACCCTCACTTGACCTAGAGGAACCAGGATAGCTGCTTCATATTACAGTTTAAACCATGGCTTGTCAGTACCTGTGAAGGTACTGGGTTGTTTTGCCAGGCTACAAAAAGCAGTGAGGCAAGAGAGGCAAAACTTTCCAGCTGGACTACATAGCCCTGCTACAGTTCCTAAAAGTCATTTGGGATATGGAGAGTGAATGGCTGAAGGAGGAGGGAAACAAACAACCCAGGGACTGAGAAAACAAGTCATAGTTTGTTAAGCATCTGCAGGACAAACCCTGGTTAGGGCAACAAAGATGACTTTTAAAAAATTTTAAACAGAGTTATGTGCGAACCAGACCAATGAGTTTGGATTTGGAATAATTAACTGACAGTCTTTCTTCTATGCAGATAAGCCCCAAACTAGGGCCGGTTACATTAAGGGACATCTCTGGATGTCTTCTAACACAGCTGTCAACCTTGTTAAATGGGGAAGATGGGATTTGTGGACTAACACATTGGGAAGAGACTATGTTGGAAATAACTGTTCTGCCATTTTGAAAAGGCACTGTGGTTATCCTGACTCATGAATCCATTGTCAGCTGGTTTGAAAATGGCCTGTTTCTTTAAGCTTCCATCAGAGCTTCCTTTTTCATTGGGGTAGGGCAATTAACTCCAATAACTTCCTGCCACATTAGACAGCCTGCTGTGAAAGGGAAGGCAGATGCACTGGAATGATTGACATTTCAGATGAAAATGTAATCACAGAGATCTTAATTCAAAAGTCATGTTGGGGTAGTGAGAGGAACACCCTGTTCGAATAAGAAGGAAGTACATTAATAAATGCAGTTCTGAGATTTGATGGGGCTTAGTACATACAAAATGCCACATCAAGGCTAATTGTTCCTTCACAAACTATTGTTCCTATGATTAATCTTGTTTTTTAACACTTTGTCACATCAGAGCTGATTACAAATGGAATTGCTGAACTGGATCCACTGGGGATTCGATTAACAGAAGCTGAGCAGGAGTTGCTTTGTATTCTTTCTAAGGGAAGGGTTGCACTTTGACAAGACCACAGCTAGGGAAGTATGGAGTTTGTTAAAGCTGTTCTGTTGGTGTTTCATGGATTGTTGGGTGTTTCTCATTCTGTCATCCTCTGCAGATTGGATTCACAGAAATCTAAATGCATTTGCTTCAGATTTCTCAGATTTCAACCATTCCCCAGTGGAACAAACGTAAGAGGCAACATTGAAGAGAAACATGAAAGGTCAGTCCTATGTTGAGGTCAATCCGCCATTCCATTTCTTTTCCCTTTCCTTTTTCACTGATTTCTCCTATCACCATCATCACCAGCACCTCTTTGTCAAGAAACTCAAGAAACATTCCTAGTTCTACCAACTGCATTATATACTTGCACCAACTCTGTGAGGTCAGCTAAGCTGAAGGAGAATAATTGGCCTGGATGGACATTCAAACCTGTGCATTCCCAAACTCGCTTTTGCACCCTCGTGGGATTTCAAGCACTCCCTCCCAATACTCTCTATTTGTCATCACAAGGCACTGAATGAAAGCCCCCAAGTCTGGACTTTTAGGGCTCCAGAATCCTATACAGTCCCTAGTACAGCTCTAGGCAGGTTTGGAGACTTTGGACAAACTGATGGGTTTAAACCCTGAGCTTTAATTGCTGCCATCAGGCAATTTCAGTGAAAAGATATGTTCTCATCAAACTGGAGAATTTGGAAAGTCGAGTGCTTAACAAATGTGAGCTCAGTCCAACTCTGTTTCTCAAGCTTCAAAAATGGATATTCCCCAGACCAAGTGGGAAGCCTTTTGAAAGAATTCTAAACAAGAGGTGAGATTGCAAGAACTGGGCATGTTTAGCCTTGCGAAGAGAAGACTGAGGGGAGATGTGATAGCACTCTACCAGTACTTGAAAGGCTGTCACAGAGAGGAAGGACAGGATCTCTTCTCAATCATCCCAGAACGCAGGGCATGGAATAACAGGCTCAGGATACAGGAAACCAGGTTCCAGCTGGACAGCAGGAAGAACCCTGAGAACCAATTACCCAGGGAGGTTGTGGGCTCTCCCACCCTGGGGGCATTCAAGAGGCAACTGGACAGCCATCTGAATAGGATGGCTTAACCTGGGGCCCTGCAGTGAGCAGAGGGTTGGACCCAATGGCCCTCTGGCCTCTTCCAACTCTCCTATTCTATGATTCTATGAAAATGTGAAGAGTGTCCTAATTAGGACCAGCCCTAACCATACTTAATCCCACCCCTCAAAAAAGATGTGAAAATTCTGCACGTGGGAAATCCAGATTCTGCAACAAAAACTGAATTCTGCAATAAGAATGCATTCAGATACATATGCGTAAGGGTTACTTTTCTTGTTTTGCATAATGGATTTGGATTGGTTCATCATGGGGAAAGGCAAGGAGCCATGTGTCCGCTTATGTTAAGATTATGATCTTAATGGGGGCACTGATGATCAGAAACAGCCCATCTCCAAATACTGGGGTTTCATTTCCAAGTTGAAATGAATGTTTGCTCACAGAGAGGTTCTCATTCATCTCTGAAAATGTTTTCAACTTTGCAAGGGACAAGAAGCATTTGTTGAAGGAAATAAATGCATGGCTTGGATTGTTAAAATGATAAAAGGGCTGTTCATTGTTGCTGCTTATCAGGCTACAGAGCTACAAACTTGAATCAGTGGCCTTGACAAACAGGAATTGCAGTTCAAAAGAAAGAACAGAATTTGCCCGATGCACTGCAGGCATCTCATGGTGAGAAATAGAGATACATAGCTGATAGAGAAGTAAATAAGAGATCCAGTTCAAAATATTACAACTTTGGCGGAAAGCATACCCTCCCCCCAGCCCACCTCAAAAGCAGGATGTTTCAGTGGTTTGATTTATTCTCCCTTGGAGAGATGAGTATAAATGCTGAAATATTGAAATGTCGCACCAGAATGAAGCTCTGCTCTTCAAGCAGCTTGGCTGCCTTTTTAAATTTTCATTGGTGAATTTATGCATGCAGGCATCCATCTGTCTGGGACCATATAGCTTGTCCTTGACTTAGCATGCGACGGGTTCACATGAGTGGAAAACTGGGCACAGAGCTGCAACTGTAGCTGCCATCCTTGGGTACAGACAGGGATATTCCAAGGAAAGTCAGCTAAAAGGCATGCTAGTCAGCGATCTGTGGCTGAGCCCAGTGTATCTGTCAGTTTTGCACAGTTGGGGTCCCAACTCTCTTCTCCGTCCTCCCAGCTTTGCCATGCATCCCAGCATCCCCTGCACACGAAACCTCCATCCTTTCCCTGTTCTTGCTCATGGACTGCAGTGGCTGCCCCCTGGCTGGTGCACTGTGGTCCTGAGGGGGCTCCTCCGTCCCCTCCCAAGAGTACCTGCATGTCTGCAGCACTTCCCAGCTGCTCCAGCCCCCACACAGTTTTTTTACTAAATGAAAATAAACAGCGTTGCTGGGATTCCCCTTTCTCTCTGTGGGGACAAGGCTGTGATTCTCTTTCTGTGCTGTATCTCTGTTTCCAGAAGTAAAACAGGAAGATAGAAACATTACTGGGCCAATAAAAATAAAGAGGGCAATGACAACATCTGTTGCTAGAGAGCTGAGGGAAGCAGGGACTGAAGGCTAGAAGAGGCAACTCTTGTGGGGATTCTATGCCAGGGGACTCTATGGTGATTCCATCCTAATAATGGTTAAAGGGTGATCCTGGGTCTAGATGACCAGGGAAGTCAATGGTGACATGTGGAAATCTTAGAACAGAGTCTTTATTCTCTTTGTGGTTTTAGAAGACTAACCCTACCACACAGGAATTTAGTAACTGGCTCTGGACAACACAATGGACCCAGAATGGTAAGAATTCTTGATGGCTTCCTGTGAACTTGTCTGGAAAGGAAAATGTAAACAGAATGTGCTGCAGAGATAAGCTGTGTGGAGGCTCCTGGTGTTATCTAGCTGGGATGTTGACAAATGAAATAAACAATACCTTATCAGATGGTGGGAAGCTCAATGTCAGGAAATGTAAAATGAATGATCATAACATGTTCCTTAGGGTGACCAGGTGTCCCCTCTTCCAGAGGTCAGTCCTCCGTTCGAAGGCCTACCAAAGGACTACCTTCTCTTTCCAAGGTGTACTCTGTTCAAGTCCAGTTTAAGGACAGAGAACTGTTGGAAGAAGAAATGGGCCTTGAAGTTGTCCACCAGCAGAACCCAAAGAGATTGTCCTAGGTGTTCAGGTCACCTGATCACATTCATCACACTATGGTAAGACGTGCCATATTTCTATTTAAACTATGGCAACTGTTTCTAACTGTTTCTAAAACAATTCGAGCACATGCAAATTAGATGCAAATGTGCATCTCCTTTTGTTTTGGTCCTTTTGGGTGAGACATTTCTTCTTTCATAGTGGCCACTCTATTTGCAACATGGCTCCAAGACATGCTGACACATAAATGCCCTTCATGGAATGAGTTGCACATCTGGGTTTCTTCTACACCGGTGGTGTCTTCAAATCCTTCTAGAGATGTTGCTGGAACAAAGCGGACTATGCAAGTTCCTTGATCCCCATCTCCTTAACATTCCTCAAATAATCAGTTTTATAACCACTGGTTGTTACATTTTATTGAACAAAGACACATTTCTCAAGTCCACTTTCCCAGCGGACTTGTCAAATAAGAACAACAATAACAGAACAAAGGCCCATTTGTGGTCCATTAATGGTATTCCAGATTTTCCTTCTGCAACACCTGCCCTGCACCATGCAAGGCCATGCTCCAAAGCTGTGGAATTGTTACCAACCCTCACGGGCAAGAACAGAAGGGCATTACTCCACCCCCAACCATCTCCTTTCCAGATAAGCTTGGTCTGAAGGGTAATATCTCAATTGTCCCAGAAATACCTTCAGCTTTTCCAAACATGCTCAGATACTGAGATTGCTTATGGTTTCTACATTAGGGAACCTCATGAGGACTACAAGGCTGAATAAATGTGGTCAAATAGATGAGTGATAGTCCATTGCCCTATACGTGGACCTTTTGCAAATGCAGTGCTCTTGAATGACTTAGGACTGCAGCTGATGTATCTTTTCAGATCTATAGAAAAAGTGCTGCTTGTCAGGGGCTCCTTCTTTTCAAGATCACCCCCCACTGAGAAAGCTTTGTTTCCTTGTTTAATCTGCCCACCACCCCATTAACTCAAGTTAAATCTAATTACAGTGGCATTTTACTTCCATAATTAACTGTGAAAGCGTGGCTGATTGCTGAAATGAGCAACTTGCAATGCCAAATAGGGGGGTTTGAGCCCACCCAATGACACAAATAAATATGTGTTTGACTAACAGGACTTCTGCTAATGTACTACTTGAACAAAATAATTCTTTCCCCCCATACATTATTATCTCTTTGGGGATAAAAATGAGTAGTGAGGTGCATGAAAAAGCAATACATTGTACAACCATACATTTTTATACATATACATATGCATATAATAAAATCAAAGAATACTGAGACTTGGAAGGGCAGCAATTAAGGAACTAGAAAAGGTAATCAAGTGTAAGGAAGTTTCACTGGAGACCAAGGCCAAGATCATCCACACTGTTGCGTTCCCAATCACACTTTATGGGTGTGAAACCTGGGCAGTGGAGAAGGCAGATAAGAACAACAGTGACGTGCTGGAAACATGTTGCTGGAGGACAGCTTTGCAAATATCCTGGGATGACAGAATGACCAACCAGTGGGTCCCAGATCAAAGCAATGCAGAGCTTTTCCAAGAAGCAAACATGACAAATCTGAGGCTGTCATACTTCAGGCACATCATGAGAAGTCAAGACTCCCTGGAGAAGACAGTCATGCCAGGGAAAGTCAAAGGTAGAAGAAGAAAAGTAAGCCCAAATGGGAGATGGATTGACTCCATAATCAACCCACAGCCTTGAAATGAAGAAGAGCTGAATGAAGCTGTCAAGGACAGGACATTTTGGAAGACTTTCATCCATGGGGTTGCCATAAGTCGGAGATGACGTGATGGCACATGACAACAACAGCATGGATTCCTTCCATCAGGGCTTCTTGAGACCACTGGGCAAAGCCCGAGACAATTAATGGCTGTTGAGTTGCCTCTGCTTCATCTCAAGGCAGTGTATTTAGAAAAACCCAAGAAGGGAGATGCATCTCAGGAACGCTGAGTGACGCAGAGTGCAGAATGTTATGCCTGACTCCCCAGGATCCTGACATAATAGAAATATCTATCAGATTTCTCAGGGCATTCAGGATAGGCATGACTCCTCTAGGCTCCAGATAGGCATGACACGGCCAAACACTAGAATAATCAAACTGTCTCAGGGTATGCATGATAGGCTCAGCTCTCCTAAGCTCTAGCCCATTCAAATGTCTAGTAACTGCCTCAGAGAATTCCCCTCAAAGTGGAAATGGACAAAGATTACTTAGAAGGTGTAAATTAAAAGATAAAACTTACTGCTAACCAAAGCTGCTTCTGTATATCGCTTGCTCAACTGCTTATGTGATCCTGTAACTCCCCATTGTCGCCATTGTTCTGATTTTTGTCAAAAACTGATTGTATTGTTTCCCATTTACCGAAAGCTCACTGTGAAGCTATAAAAGCCTCATTCCAACTCTGTTCAGGGCCGCATTCTAACCATGAATGTTGGCCCCTGCAGGTAAATAAACTCCTCTTTATTTTTACCATCCGGTCTCTGGTCTCATCTGCAAAACTGCGGGTTACAACACAGAATTCCTTGACTGCATGCAAAGGAACATGGCCCAAGTAAGGGGCAGCGACTGGAGGTGTGATCCAAGCCTAAGCAATTGCTCCTTTTGGGACTGCTACCCTTCTGGCCAACTCACTGTTTTGGCTGTTGTTGGTGGTGCAGTTAGGGGTGGACCTCAGAGTTTTGCCCTTAAAATATAGTCCCTTTAAATCTTCACTCTACCCAAGAGAGGATTTTTGAATATCTCTGCAAAAAACCCATCCCCTCACTGCTGAAATATGAAATGGCTCCTCCGCTCCCTATTCTTAATATCTGGGGCTTTGTTGCCTCCCTAAATGAAACTCCATCAACTTCTAAAAAGAGAAGCACGTCGGCTGCACAGCTTCCAGAGGCAGTGAAAATTTATCTCGGTGCCCCTGCAGGTTTGTAGCACGAGGCTTGCTCTGACAGGGATCTTCCAAGTACAAAGCCAAAGTCTGGGTTGCTGCCAATTGCAGAACTGGCCACGAATACTGAAATCCAGGGAGAGCCACCCTGGTTGGAGTCGTCTTTCCCAAAAGAAACCACAAACAACATCTGGGAATTCCAGATGGATTCGCATCCGGCCGCTCACTTAATCACCCCCTTCACAAACCTCCCGGCATCTCTACAGCTTCTTTTGCAGCCAGCCTGAACCAGAATTTCGCCTAACAGCGGCTTGCCGAGCTGCTCTGGCTGTTCTCATTCCCTACCATCCCTTTTCCGCAGACGCCAATTGTTCTAGCGTTTAACTAGGGGTCAAAGGCATAAAGGCTGGAGTGTGAAGCCAGCACTTCTGCCATGAAAGACATGAGTGCGATGGAAACACAACCGAGTGTGTTGTCTAATTTGGTACAAATTCCCAAGCCAAAGTAGTAAGGAAGTTACTTTGTGCTTAGTTGTACACAGCAGCTGGTACACAGCAGCTGCCCTCAGATTTATCTTTGGCTGCTTTGCCACTTCCTGGAAACAGTAAAGTAAAACATGCTGTCAAGAAAGGGGGTGGCTGAAAGATCAGGGAGTGTGTATTTCCTGACAGTTATTTTTGTGCTCTTCCGTCTTTGCATGCAAAGCTCTCTTAATTAGCGTGCTCTTAAGATTGGGGGGTGGGGGGAGGATGTGATTCATTAGAAAAACAATTCCCTCTAACCCATTGTTACACAAAATGAAGCCTTGAAGTGTGATCTCTCTCTCCCTCTCCCCCCTCTCTTAACTTCTCTCTCCCCTTAAGGTATTGTTGCCATTCAGGATATTGGCAGATCGAGGTTTTCATTCAAAGAGCTTCAGCTGCATCAATAAATACAGACATCTGCCACTTGGGCAGGGTTGTAAGTCCAGGCTGGGGCTGGCCCGGGATCCAAAGCACTGGCAAATGCAAGGCGCCTGTGGCTGGCTGGCTGGCCGGCCAGCCACACTTTCGACTCGCCACAGCCGATCCGAAGAATCATGCCCTGCCTTTGAAATCGCCCACATGGTTTTTTGCCCATTGGAGGATGGTGGCTCCAGAACAGCATGTCTAATTCAGTTGATGGAATTAGCGCAGCTGGCTTCAGAATCAGGGCACGTGCTGAGGCTCACATATAGCGAAGGGCAGGTGTCCTCCTTTACAGAGGATGGTCCTCTATTTGAAGGGCTGCCGGGTATCTGTCCTATAGTTTGAAGGTGCCCTCTGCTTGAAGAGCTGTCCGGTCCAAGTTTGGGACAAAAGTAAAGAACAGGAGAGGGTACATGGATGGAGGAACATGACTACAGGGGGTAGTTTTCTCAGGCTCTTCTGACACAGGGATCTGGGGCTGAACTTCTGATTCTTTAAGACTGTCCTGATTTTTGGCAAATTTCAAAGTTTTCCAAATATTGCTTTCGAGCTCTATTCTTTCCTTCAGCATTTCCCTCTGAAAACAATTGAAATTGGGTTTAGTTACCCCCAGGCAGATGCATTATAAGCTTCTTAAAAGATCTGAGGCCCTGCCCATAGGACACAACTCTGCATTCAAAATTGCTTATGTTGATTTCTATCTCTGCATGCAAATGTAGAAATAATGACTAGGATTTATTTAATTTTCATAGAAGGCCAAGCCAGCCGATCGCATTCTCATCCAAATAATCTCAAATAATTGCAAATTCTCCAGTCCATTTGCCGCCTGCTCCAGAACATCCCATATGAATGGGAAAAGCATTTTCTAGGATTAATTGACATTCAGAGAAAGATGGGTGTGTGTGCTGCAGTATGTGGGGATGGGAGAATTAACCCTTCCCTCTCCATTAGCAATTTTCCTAATGACAACTAGGAAAAGTGCCTTCCATTGGGACCAATGGATGCCCAGGGCTCCAAGGAGCGCTATGGGACCCCCGGCGGCCCAGGCCTGGCAATCCGCCTGCTCCAGGGATGTGGAGGAGAGGAACATGTGGGAAGTTCTGTCTCATGTACCAAAATAACTTGGTTGGCTTAGCTGTGCTACATGGAGGGAGGGACAGATTCATCCATTTATTTAATTTATTTATTTTATTTAAAACATTTTTATCCTGTCCTTTGCAATAAGCCTCAGGACGGCTCACAAAGCTCATTCAATCCATGCAGCCCGCAGCCCGCAGGTTGTCCTCCATCTTCCATTGCACCATCTGCTTGTTGAACCAATCAGGGGTTTAAAAAGGGGATGCATGGGAATGCCGTTCCACCACAGTGCAAGCGCATCTTTGTGCAATCTCCCCCCATTCTATTAAAAAGGAATGCCGTCACGTCCACCGAGGCCACCTGACTCAGGAAAAGCCACTCTGCTGTGCATTTCATGGGTCAGAGTCATAAAATCCAGACTTATTTGAATCCCTGGTGGGCTGCATTTCTCTGACATGCCTTCCCACACCACGACTCGGGCAGTGTTGGGGATACCCCGTGCCCCTCCACAAACATGTCTTTGGCCAGCCTCTGCCAAAAGGGATGCAGCCAGGAAAATATCACAGTTTTAATGGCAAGAAGAGTGTCTTGTTTTACAGAGGCAAATCCTCTATCTGAAGGGCTATCTGAGGACGGTCTTGTGTTTTGAAGATATTCTCTGTCTGAAGGGCTCTCCATATCTCTGGTGTGAAGAGAAAGCACCATCTGGAGAAAGAAGATGCCTGTGAAAAGCACCTGGACAGGTGACCAGGCCAAGCAAGGACATAGGCTACCTGGCAATGATCTTCTCCAGTATGGAGATGTCCTGCATTTCTCTTTTAATTGTTCTGTATGGATAACTTAGCATGTGTGTGTTTTATCCAAATCACTTTCCTCTTTTTCTGGTGATGTGCTTCATTTTTGTAGTTCAGACGTGGCTCAGTCTATCCCCCAACTCAGTCTATCCCCAACTTCTATGGGTATGGAATGGGCTTCCATGGGAGGTGGTTGAAGCCCCATTGGTGAGGGTGTTCAAGGATAGGGTGGACATGCACATGGTAGGCATGTCATGAGTGGCACTGCCTGGAGCCGGGGGTCAGACTAGATGGCCTGGGAGACCCCTTCTGACTCTGTTTCTCTGTTTCAAGCTCTGACTGAGGCTTTTCCTATGGGGACTGGTGACCTGTTGAAAAAGCTCCCTCTAGCCTTGCCAAGAGAAGCTGCACAAAATTCACCCCTTTAAGGAAACTCAGGATGGTGGGGATAAAGTAGCAAACGCAGGATGAAAATTGTTCCATCTTTTTTCCTTTCTAGGTCAATGTAAGGGTTCCTGACCTTACATTGGACAAAGTGTTTTCTAAAAGCTTACAGATTTTTGAGAAGAATTGCAGAGCAATTGGTCTGAATGTCACCTGAAGGACATCACATTATAGTCTGGGTCTTGGGAGAAAAGGACTCCCCCTGACTCGCTATGAAAAAGTTCAAACTCTGTTCTAATCCACTGTAGTGAATCAATAATAGTTTGTGAAAAGCTTTATCAAGAAAGGAAGGACTGGAGCTCTGACAGGTGATCCAATCGATTGCTGGTACTGAAGCCTCAGCAGTTTGGTGATCCTGAAAGGAAGGAAACGATAATAATAAAAAACCCACCGTGCGTGTGCACACACACCTCTAAACACACACACCAAACACCAGCCTAACTCCCCGGAAAGCTTGACAATTCTGTCGGGAAGGCCAATGTTCGAGAAGGGCGGAATTATAGGCAGAAAGCAAAACTAACCTTTCCTTAAAGCCATGGCACAGGTCCAAGAGGGTGACGCACACCTGAAAGGTCTTGGAACACTTTTATGTCGAGAAGGATGGGTGCATTGCAGAGGCAACGGGCTGCTCTGTGCCAAAACTGTAGCACCGTTGCTGATAGATAAGGCCTCATCTTGTCACGAGGCCAGTCTTAAAAAGAGCAGAGCGGGGAATTGAACGCAAGTGAACTTCCTCATATGCTGGCACGGGCAGAACAAAAATGTCACTCCAATGGGCCAAAGCAGCATTTCCCAATTTTCTCCGATCCTGGAAACACTTCGCATTAGAAAGCAATAATACGGGAAGCACATTTCACTCCCGTGCAGAAGCAGCTCCCAGTCTGAGGTGCCCCTGGCAACTTTCCCTCTTGCGTGGGCATCAGCTCCCAGCTGGCAACTGTGGCAGCACTGTGGTCAGTACTGTGCACTGTTGAGCCAATTTCCTATAATGCTTTGGAGAGACACTACATTCAGGGCATTATGGGAAATGTTAACGAAGGCCAACAGATATAAAAGGCAGGGCCGCTAGTGGCTATTCCTAAAATCCCTTCCTTGGTTTTGGCCATAACAAACTATTTTGTTATCTGGGTTGATTATATGAATTTCTCTAGTGTTTATTTTAAATGCATACATACATATATAAAAAACAAACTTTGGGGTGTTTTGAAGCTACTTTTAATTTTTAATATATTTTATATTTTAATATATATTTTATTACCTTGGGCTTTATCTGATTAATTTGCTACTGTAGATATTTTCTGTCTCTCATTTGTATAAAATGGTTGTTACAGGAGCCCAGTATCAGCAAGTCTTACTGAAAAAGTCTTTATCCAACTTAGTTCAGAATCTGTCTTAGATTGTAGTGACACTGTACCTAGAGAAATAGAGTCAGAAAAGAACCAGTCCTGGATGAACCAAGAAGTAGATTTTTCCCTAAATAACCACTCTGGTAGGAAAGCAGAACTTGAAGCTGGGGGTGTTATCATTTGCAAGGAAGATTTGATCTTATACTCCCATGATAATTGTCTAGCAAACTGGTCAATTGATCTACTAGTGGGAGAAATGGCAGATTGCTCATCTCCTGTCAAAATACATACTAACTCGTATAAAGAAATATTAAACACACTCAGTAAGAAGTGATTCACATGAATCAGAGTTAGTGGACATTGAGACAGAAGCCTCTACTTTGGAGCCACTATTAAGAGATCAGTTTTTAAAAATCTAGTCAGCCGATATTATTTTCCATAAAATGGATCTGTTGCAACAGGCAGTTTTGGGTCTGAAAGCTACTATCAACATACTGGTTGTGCTAGCTGAGCTTGGGATTTAGGCAGTGGCTCCCCATACAAGCCCACTAAGGAGGAGGAAGAGAGCAAAAGGATGCAACTAAGGTTAATAGGGGCTTCTCTGATTTAGAATTAAATAATATTATTTTACACTGGAAAACTAACCCAGAATTTTACTATCAGTCTAATCAAAATGTATGTGAAGTCAGCACCAACCACACCTTTTATGTTCTTAAACTTACTCCATCTGACCCTGGACCTGGGATAACTGATGAGTACTTGGATGCTGCCTATTCAGTCAAATGCCACACAATTAGACTCTGATTCTCCATTGACAGAAGAACCGCTGAACATCATCTCAGGCACCATCCTACTCTCCTTCCTGTGGGAGCAGAGCCTTTGATAGTGCCCAAAAATATAGAAAGCAGAGGGGCCAGTGAATCATCACATGAGATGAAACGATATCAAAATGAGTCATATCAACTGTATACTAACTCTATTCTCCCTTTAAGAAAGAATGAAATAGAAAAGCAGGCTGAAGCTGATAATTGGGATGGGAGGGGAGGCAAAGACATTAAATCCACCAATTTGTTACCTGTCCAAATAATATCAAAATATGTCATCAAAGCAATGAAGCAATGCACTTCAGACCTAGGAATTGGGTCATTTCCTGAGATGTTTGGTGGGCCCTTTATAAATAAATGAAACAATTTATAAATAAATTCACTTATACTAATCAATTAATTAGCTCAATTAGAAGGTAATTCAAGATATTGGGCACTGACAAAAGAATACTTCCCTAGAATTTAGAGTCTCTTAAGTCATAGTTAAGATCACAAAACTGACTAGGCCTTTTCCAGGAAGGGTTGTGTATACTCTCTTGGAATGTGGCAGGCTGGTGAAATAAAATGGTGGACAGAGAATTTGTCAGAATGTTTAAACAGTGTGATATTATTTACATGCTCCTTCATGGATCACTGCCTTGCCGTGGTGAAGGGGCTTGCATAGCTCAATGAAGCTATGAACTATGCCATGCAGGGCCACCCAAGATGGACAGGTCATAGCAGAGAGTTCTGACAAAACATGATCCACTGGAGAAGGAAATGGCAACCCACTCCAGTATCTTTGCCGTGAAAACCCCATGGACAGTACCAAGAGGCAAAAAGATATGACACTGGAAAATGAGCCCCTCAGGTCAGAAGGTGTCCAATATGCTACTGGGGAAGAGCAGAGGGCTAGTACTAGTAGCACCAGAAAGAATGAAGCGACTGGGTCAAAGCCAAAAGGACACTCAGTTGCAGATGTATCTGGTGGTGAAAGGAAAGTCTGATGCTGCAAAGATCTATACTCCATAGGAACCTGGAATGTAAGATCCATGAATCAAAGCAAGCTGGATGTGGTCAAACAAGAGATGACAAGACTGAACAGCGACATCTTAGGAATCAGTGAACTAAAATGGATAGGAATGGGTGAATTTAATTCAGATGACCATCAGGTATACTACTGCGGGCAAAAATCCCTCAGAAGAAATGGAGCAGCCTTCATAGTCAATAAAAGAGTCGGAAAAGCAGTACTGGGATACAATCTCCAAATGCCAGAATGATCTCAGTTTGAATCCAAGGCAAACCATTCGACATCACAGTAGTCCAAGTCTATGCCCCAACCACCAATGCAGAAGAGGCTGAAGTTGACCAGTTCTATGAAGGCCTACAACACCTTCTAGAATTAACACCAAAAAATGATGTCCTTATCATCATGGGGGATTAGAATGCTAAAGTAGGAAGCCAAAAGATAACCGGAATAACAGGCAAGTTTGGCCTTGGAGTACAAAATGAAGCAGGGCAAAGGCTGGTAGAATTTTGTCAGGAGAATACGATGGTCATAGCAAACACTCTTTTCCAACAATCCAAGAGACGACTCTACACATGGACATCACCAGATGGTCAACACAGAAATCAGATTGACTATGTACTCTGCAGCCAGAGATGGAGAAGCTCTATACAGTCAGTAAAAACAAGACCAGGAGCTGACTGTCGCTCAAATCATGAGCTTCTTGTTGCAAAATTTAGGCTTAAATTGAAGAAAGTAGGGAAAAGCACTAGGCCACTCAGGTATGACCTAAATCATAT